>NC_043713.1:5760357-5814106 GCF_006229205.1 Suricata suricatta
TATATATATATATATATATATATATATATATATATATATATATATATATATTTATCCGACTCAGACTGCTTACATGTCTCGGCTGTTATAAATAATGCTGCAGTAAACATAGGTGCACATGTATCTTTCTGAGTTAATGTTTTCGCTTTCCCTGGGTAAATTTCCAATAGTGGAATTCTTAGATCATATGGTATTGTTTTTTAATTTTTGAGGAACCTCCATCCTGTTTGTTGCAGCGGCTGCACCAGTTTACATTCTCACTAACAGTGCTTGTGGGCTTCTTTCTCTCCACCTCCAAGCCAAAACCTGTTATTTCCTATCTTCCTGATTTTAGCCCTTCTGAAGGTGTGAGGTGATGTCTTATTATGATTCTGACTTTCACTTTCCCTGGTGATTAGTGGTATCCAGCCATATAGCAGAACACATCCTCAGAGGGGTATTAATTATTAAAATAATTTAAAAGTAATTAATTAAATTAATAATTAATTAATAAAATAACCACTTACAAATACAGTAAATTATAGAAATGATTAATAAAATAGTAATAAAACTAAAATTAATAAAACTAATTAATAGAAATAAATTATTTAGAATTAATAAAAATAAAAGTAAAGAGGTTACAGGACTAAATTTTTCATTTATCGATGAAATGAAAACCATAGCAATGCACATTAATACAGCCATCATTTTGCTTGATTTTGTTTTCCATACTTTTGATTTATATCAGGGCTTAGTATCTAAAAGTGAATGAGCAGGGCTTATTACACAGTAAAGTGCCCTTAATTACCAGTTGCAGCTCAATTAAAAAGTATGGGTGGATATTAAAATATAAGTGTTTTGCTTTTACATGATCGTCTCTACCCACTAACTCTCAGAAGAATGACTGACTTCCAGTTTTATCCTAAGTATTTTGTGAATTCAGATTGGGTAGCGACAGGTGAGAGTCAATGCGTCCACTTAGGGCTCTTCCCCTTGGGTGTCCCACGTGGCGTGTCTGATGCTCTATTTGATCTCCTTACAGCTTGTGATCGCTTTCTGAACGATGAGGTCTCAATTCCCAGTTTTCTCCTTCCTCAGTTTGTGAAATCTCACTTTGCCTTGATCCCAAGCAAACCAGAAAAGCTGATCAAGATCTCCATTTTCAAGTATTATATAGAAAAACTGGGACTCCCCACCTAGAGCCTGTGGCCGGATACTCTTCAGTGTTTGACCTAATGGGGACTTGTCTGAACAGCCAAGTGATCATAGGACTGAGGAGGTATCCTGATGACAGAAAAAGAATTTTAGCATCACTATGGCTTTCTTTTCTCCTTTTAAAAAAAATAATGTTTACTTATTTTTGAGAGAGAGAGACAGACACACAGAGTGTGAGTGGGGGAGGGGCAGAGAAAGAGGGTGACACAGAATCCGAAGCAGCTCTAGACTCTGAGCTGTCAGCACAAAGCCTGACACGGGGCTCGAACTCATGAACCATGAGATCAGGACCTGGGCCCAAGTCAGGCACTTAACCGACTGAGCCACCTGGGTGCCCCAAGGTCACTATGATTTTCTATGCTCTGAAGATTTTCTGCACTAAAGTCTTTTATTATAAGTCATAAAGGTAGATGATCCAAAAAATATTTTAAGGTCCTGGTTCTGTATCATCACATCCACACTGCCACAGAGGCATCATCTCATCACAGGAAGTGACTGTCTCTTCCGGTGTTTTCCCACAAGACAGCCGAATCACACAAGTCCCAATGGTACCTTATCGCTTCAACAATTTTAGCACTTTTCAAAGTATCCAACTTTAAAATATTCAAGATATTTTAAATAACACATCCTCTAATTATAAATTTTAGCAATGATATTAATAATATTAGTCTCTACCAGTTATTAAATATTTACCAGTGGTTAGCTTAGCATCATTGTATCATTCCAAGTGCAATTGCTGTCCAGGAAAGCTATTGTTCCTATATTTAGGACTAAAGAAAAGAAGTCCTAAGCAAAGTAACATTTAGAAACATTCCAACTAAGTGATATAGGAAACATGAACCTGATAACCTGCACTTTGAATCTGCCTTCAAAGCCTCCGCCATCACAATGCCCTCCGGATGCCTCGGCCAGCTTTTCTACCTCCTCCAATTATAAGTCCAATTTGGAAGTTCTAGAACAATTGATCAAAGACCGTGCATGACACACTCGTACTCAACTCTTCTTTATTCTTTGTCTCCGGCTTTTCTTTCGGGCCATGCTGGCTGTTTTACAGCTTGGAGACTTGACTAGCGGGGCAGTTCATGCTACTTTCCCGGGGTCTGAGCATTTCTCTCGGAAACAATTCAGGCCATGGAGCAAGTAATGAAATGTGAACAAAAAATATTTCATATCATGCGTCTTTTCCTTTCCTATACATCAGTAAGTGATTCTTTCCCCTAGTTATGAAAGTGGTCACTTTAACTTAGTTTCAAGAATTTTTTTTTCTTTTGAAAGCCACTCCTAATATTTCCTGGTTCTTGAAGGAATGATGTAATTTTTTCTTTCTTTGAGAACAGCACTTTCTGGGAGGGGGTGAGTATTTTTCACTGACGCTCTTACAAATTATGATTGTTTCTTTTTATGTCAGTACTCAAAAGAAACCCTGAGAGTGATAGCTTTACAGTTTTAGAAAGTAATGCATAAAGCCTGCAAGAGAAGAATCCCATGGGTGCTGTTAGCTCACTTTAATGATGACATTTGACAGCAGTTTTGGTTTAGGATGAAGTTCCCTTAGCAACTGTTTTATTGGAAAACTGAAAATAGTTAGAAAGCCCTGAAATATGCATTTTTAATTTTAATAACATTGGTGATTATTTTTTTGCTCCTTTTTAATGTGTATAATCATCGAAGGGGATTGATCATTAATCTAACACTCCTTTGTGCAAAGCATAGGTATATTTTTCAGGAACGAGGAGATTCAGGAAGTGATTTGCCTTCCAGAAATTTATTCGAGTGTGTATGCTTCCTATGTAGGATTTGAGATGCTGTGATGAAACTGGAGAAATGTCTCAGAGCCCTCACTTCTGCGTGTGACAGTACAGATGTCCTTTGTCATGGACTGGATGAGTGGTGTAAATTAAAACTCTAAAATGCACATGTGCACCTGATCTTGTCTTTGAACCCTGCACCATTGTGATGAACTCATTTGTGTGTTAAAAAACAAATAGTGAAAATGATTAATGAATAGAGACATGACTGTTGCACCATAAAAGCTAAATCAAATTTTTTAGTGCTTATTTATTTATTTATTTTGAGAGACAGAGAGAAAGAGAGAGAGAATCCTAAGCAGGTTCTGTGCTATCAATACAGAGAAGGACATAGGGCTTGATCCCATGAAGCATGGTGAGATCATGTCTTGAGCCGAAATCCAGAAATAGGACGCCACCCTAAGTGAGAGTTTTAATGCTATTATTAAGCTTATATTTAATGAGACTGTGAACCACAGTGTAATAGAATATTTCCAAATGATAGTCTATTTAAGTTAGTTACTGGTTTTACCTTCAGTCTGGAGTAAAACATGTTTCCTGGTGCTCAAGGAAGACTTCTTTTATGGCGAGGAGAGGACTCCTTCATTCTTGTCTACACTGCTGGACCTAACAGTTCAGTTACATGCTTACTGAGATTCAGTTGCATTTGTTCAAAACCTGATTATGTCAGCTGACTCTTATTGTTATTATTCAATTGAATTAAATATTTTATAAGCTTATTAACTTTTATTTCAAGAAGTCTTTGTTTCCATGAAAAGTAAGTAGAAGGTATTGGAAGACTCAGTTACCGTGAATCTCTCAAAAAGACAGGTCTCAAATTAGTGCTCCTAAGGACACAGCGGTAGTAACGTTTTTGGTGAGAACACAGGATGATGTAACAGCTGGTGACTCCCCAGGGGACCAGTGCTGGGATAGGAAGGCTAGAATCATGACTGAAGGATTGCCCAGGGCTTGGTTTCTACGATCCTGAGAGGTAAAAACTCAGGGGGAACCGGTCTTAGAGACGCGCACCTCAATATTTTGTGGTTTGTCTTCAAGACCTCGACTAGGTTCCCACAGTAAATATCAGAGAAAAATCCCCTTGGGCTTCCAGGGAAAGGAAGGAAAAGGAACCATTTTTGAAATACACCTGAGCACTCTGCTCTTACCAAAGCCTTCACGCAGGGGAGACGGGTTACCCGGAGCCCAGTCTGCTGGGCTCTCATCCGATTATGGAGTGAAATACATGAAATCTTCAAAAATTGTCAAAAAAATAGCCTAAATTCTGTACCTTGCAAAATTATCCTTCAGAATATTAGGAGAAATGAAGACATTATCAGACAAACAAAATTGATGGAATTTTTCGCCAGTAATAATGCCGTGCTATAATTGTTTTTTAAAAAAATATTTTGAGAGAACAAAATTAATATGGGTGGTGAGAAACTTGGATCTACAAAACATGAGAACATTGAAGATGATAAATGAAGGTAAAATAAGCTTTTATTTTTCTTAATCTTAATTCATCTAAAATATTTCGGTTTGGTCAAAATAATAATAACAATGTGTTTGATTTATATATATATACACACACACACACACATATATAATTTATATAACTAAAGCCTTTGAAAACTATATAGGGTAAGGCATACAGAATCTGTTGCTCTGGGTTTCTGATTTATTTTATTTTATTATTATTTTTTTAATGTTTTATTGATTTTTGATACAGAGAGAGACAGAGCATGAGAGGGGGAGGGGCAGAGAGAGAGGGAGACACAGAACTGGAAGCGGACTCCAGGCTCTGAGCTAGCTGTCAGCACAGAGCCTGACGCGGGGCTCGAACCCACAAACGTGAGATCTGACCTAAGCCGAAGTCGGATGCTTAACTGAATGAGCAACCCAGGTGCCCCAGTTTCTGATTTATTTTAAAATTTTTAAATTTTATCTATTTATTGTGAGAGAGAGAGAGAGAGAGAGAGAGAGGACAGAGAATCCCAAGCAGGCTCCATGCTTTCAGCCTAGAGCCTGATGTAGGCTTGATCTCAAGACTGTGGGATCATGACCGAGCCAAAATCAAGAGCTGGATGCTTACCTGACTGAGCCACCCTGAGGTCCCTGAGTTATTTTATTTTGTAAACAACTTTATTGCAACATAATTAATATATAAAAACTAAACATATTTAAGGTGCATGATCTGCTAAGTTTTGCATGCACACACACACACACACACTCAGGCACACACAAACATATGAGCATAATCAGCAAATGGAAATATACATCATCCGTCAACGTTCCCTCAGGTCTCTGTCTCTCTCTTGTCTCTCTACACTCTCCTTTTAAAAAGAAATCCATATTAATGAATTATTGTCCATCTTAGTTTTATTTAAATAGAATCATAGAGTCTTAGAGTGCCCCCTTCCCTGCCCCATTTTCTCTTCCTTCTTTCATGGAGTCTGGAGCATTTTTTCAGGATGCACTCAAGGTGTATGTGACCATAATTCGGTCATTTCCATTCTCAGTAGTATCCTGCAATATCAGAGCACACAGTCTGTTTACTAACTTGCGGGGCCTGTTGAGATTGCTTCCGGGTTTGGTTACTTTACACACAGCCACACTGGGTCCTAGTGGGACAGGTCTGACTATGACATGTGCTTTCATTATTCTTGGGTGCATAGGGTCGGAATGCTTGCATCACGTAGGGGCCATTCAACTTTTTAAGAAACTGACACGCTCTTTCCCAAGGAGATCATCATATCTTACATTTTCACTAGCAGTGTGTGAATTTCAGTCCCTCCATATCCTTACCAACATTCGTTAAGGTCCTTTTAATTTTAGCTATTCTAATGCAGATTTATTGGGAGCTCATTATTGTTTTAATTTTCATTGCCTTAGTCACTGATGATGTTGAGACATATTTTCATGTGCTTATTTGCATTCCTTATGGATGTGATCAAATCTGTTCCTATTTCTTGACTGTTATTTTACTGGGTTGTTTACTTTCTTCTTACTGAATTTTATACACTATGGATGGAAGCTGTTCATCATCTATATGGTTTGTGAATATTTCTTTCAATCTCAGTGAAGTCTTTTCATTCTCTTCATAGTATCTTTTGTAAAGCACAAACTTTTAGTATTTTTTAAATTTTTAATGTTTATTTTTGAGAGAGAGAGAGACAGAGTGTAAGCGGGGTAGGGGCAGAGAGAGAGACACACAGAATCTCAAGCAGGCTCCAGGCTCCGAGCTGTCAGCACAGAGCCTGACACGGGGCTCAAACTCACTGAATGTAGGATCATGACCTGAGCTGAAGTTGGATGCTCAACTGACTGAGCCACCCAGGCACCCCCAAATATTTAGTTTTGATGAAGTCCACTTTACCATATCTTTTCCATTAAGATTCAGGCTTTTGGTGTTTTACCTAAAATACAATTGCTTAACTCAAGATTCTAGGTTTTCTGTTTAAAATATTGTTTCCTTTCTATATTTAGTATTACAACCCTTCTTGGGTTGATTTCTGTAGGTATGACATAAATCAACGTTCGTTTTTATCCATACAAAGATCCAGTTTTTCAACAACATCTGTGACTTAAAGACAATGAACCTGTCTTTGTTTTGAAGAGGTATTTGGACATATGGTGGTGGGCACAAAGCGAGATATCCGTATGTCCTATAAGAAGAACCCAATAGAAAGCATCCACCATGGAAAAGGTCTGAAATAACTGCCCAGCAGATGTTGCTAGCCTCAGGCATCACTCACCGTTGGGCTTCCCTGATACCCTCTCGGATGCAGACTCACCCTGGCAGTCCTGGGCCCTATCCGTGGGCCCAGCCACCTGTGCTCCCACTTACAACCACTGAGCTAGCCACTGCCACTGGTGACTGTCCATACTGTCAGGGATTTAATCCACTGCTCATCCCATTCTGTAACACTGTTCCCCAGAGAAGCCAAAACTCTCTCCTGAGGGCAAGTCGATGACACCAAGCCCCTTTGACCCTGGAATGGATGATTACTTGGATTTGGCACACATTCTAGATATGATTTTGAATTTCCTGCCTTTAGAGCCTTACCCAGGAGGGTTGTCTGAGGAATTACAGAAAGCTGGATCTACTGATGTAGAGCCCGGTACATTGCCTTTGACCAAAATCTCCCTATTACAGCTCTGTAGGGGGCCTGTTTCTTTCAGACAATATACCACCTAGAGGTTTAAAAAAGGTGGGGGAAGGGCCTTTTAAAGCTGTAATTGAGACATCAGCTTGGAGACAACTAACTGCAGTGAGGGGACGTCCCCATCAGGAGGTGGTAAATCAATGATCTTTGTAAGGATGCCTGTCAGTTGTTCCTTGAGAGCAGTTGGCAATCAACATGGCAAGCTTACCAATTGAGAGATGGTCATGTGACCTGGTGCACTAAGAGCATCCAAAGCCTTTTCCTGGTCTTCAGAGAAGTGGTTACTTCAAGGAAGTGTGTCTCAGATTCACCTGTGGCTACAGGAACAGGGACACACGTTGCCCCAAATTATACACCCCTTCATTAAACAGGAGGACGAGAAGGCAGCAGGGACTGACACCAAATCTTTTGTCCATTAACTACAGGATTAAATGTTCAGTCAATTGTTGGGTATTAAGAACAAGTGGGTTTCAGTGGGTTTACTGTACCATTCATCATGATTTTCTTTTCTACCACTGTGTGAAGACGTTTGATAAAAATAACCTAGCAAGAATTATTTCTCTTATTGATTTTTAAATACCCTTTGATTTTGGACAGATTCAGACTATGGTCCAAGTAATGTCAATATGACTTAGATTTTTCAGTTAATAAGGCTTTTGAAATTAAGCTTTCGCCACCGTGATAAACCAATGAAAACAGGTCTGTTCTCTTGAATACAGAAACAGAGATATCAGTAGATAAAATTTATTTTAAAGCATCTTACATATGGTTTCAGGTTTGTAAGGTAAAGATTTAAAATACTTTGGAAAAGTCTGACCCATTCTCTCCAAGACACATAAGAGAAAGAAATAACCCCGTTCAAACTAAGGCCATCAATTTATTCATGTAAAGCAAGAAATGCAATAAACAATGTTGTTTTTGTATTTGCAGGCATGAAAAAAATTGCTAGTGATGAAAACAAAACTATCAGATATACATGATTCAACATTCAACTGCTATTTAAGAATTGACTGCACCCGGTTAATTAGCGTCTTCACATACATCATGTTATTTTTTCCACAGATTTTCCGTGGCCCACGAGCCAGGAGTCACATGGCTAGAACAGTTAGCAGACCACTGTTATGCTGGTCTAGACCACGGTGCCTTGCTGCTGACACCGTCCAAATGTGTCCAGGCCTCAGGTGCCTGCCTCAGTGGCTCAGTCGGCTAAGCGTCCGGCTTTGGCTCAGGTCATGATCTTGCAGTTTGTGGGTTTGAGCCCTGCATAGGGCTCTGTGCTGACAGCTCAGAGCCTGGAGCCTGCTTCAGATTCTGTGTCTCCGTATCTCTCTGCCCCGACCCCTTGTGTGCTCTCTCTCTCTTTCTCTCCTTTCTCTCTCTAAAAGAAAGAGGCGTAAGTCCTTTGTATCCAGCTGTATGGGTGGAATTCAGGGGGTCAAGCAGACTCCTCAGCTGGCTGTCCCCACAGAGGTGGGCAGTCTTTCCATTTTCTTTTTTTTTAATGTTTTATTTATTTTTGATAAAGAAAGAGACAGCATGAACAGGGGAGGTTCAGAGAGAGAGGGAGACACAGAATTCGAAGCAGGCTCCAGGCTCTGAGCTGTCAGCACAGAGCCTGATGTGGGGCTCGAACCCACGAACCATGAGATCATGACCTGAGCTGAAGTCGGCTGCTTAACTGACTGAGCCACCCAGGTGCCCCAGTCTTTACATTTTCAAAAGAAAAATAACCCCGCTCTGCAAAATATGACATCAATCTTACCACCTGCTCATTTCATTTTCGAAAGGACAAATTGTGCATCAGTGAGCAACAGAGACTACCAGGAAGCTATGTTCTTATCAGAAACATATTCAACTGTTAACTTTAGGGATCCCATTCTATAATATAATGCTTAAATTAGAATAATGCCTTTATTTTTGTATTGCACAGTCCAAAACGTCCTAAGTTATGGGGAATTTCACAATTCCAGTTACCCTACAAATAAACTGTCTTCTTTCATGGTACTTACCATTCAAAATACCTGAGGATTGCATAGCAAGAGAGAGTGGAGCAGAAAAAATAGCATATATTCCCTTTTGGAGTTAAATGTCTGTCTCATGCTTCCCTATTGTCACATATTTAGTCAACTTCCTTTTGGACCGTAGCTAATGGAATATTGTTGCCCACTAGTTGACTTTTCCCCAGTGGTGAGCAACCTAAACTGTCTTCAACAAAACACTGAAGCTTTTAACCAAAACTTCAACAGACCTGGGTGGCCATGTTCTTACCAACTGCAACTACAATTTTAAAGAATTTAGTATTTTAATTTAAAATAATTATTCAGAAGATGATGTAAGGTTAAAAAAAAAGGCACATCTGAACTTCGAGATAGACTCAAGAAAGCGTGACGTCTTTTAGCTCCAAATGGCGGTTTCTTGTATGCCCTTCTCCTGTTGATCAACAGAATAAGGGTGAACTGATGGTTTTAATTTGCATTCTTGAATTTGCTGCTGGCACCTTGGGTTCCCACCATGATATGAGTTCATCACTGCCTTCAGTATTTCATAATAAACCCGTAGTGCACGTGCACATTAGATCAAATGTGAGCCTTTTTCCAGGAGAAGAATGTAAGAGGTAGCCGTGTGCCTGGATTTCTGAGACCAGAAAACCGCCATGCAAATTACGTGAACTGCAATGTTAAATGAATGCAGATACAATATAAGTGCTTTGCTTTGCTCTTCTCAAGTGATGATTAATATGAAAAAGCATCAGAATTAGCATTTTATTGCCACCAACAGGCAAGACAAGCTTCGTCATTGGTAAAATTATGCCTTACCAGTCACATTTTTAAAGAGCTCGATTAGTTTTTAAACTAATTTACCACAAAAGGCTTATGACCATAATTAGCCTTTTATATTTAAAAAATATGTTTGACTCCTCATCTTTTCCCCTTATTAGCTGTTTGGTTCTGGAGAGCCTGTTAGCCTTTGGAAATCCATTTCTTTGCCTGTGAAACAATGGGAAAATAACGGAATCTTCCGTTTTTGAAATTGTGTGTTTAACATTTCCGGGGGCCCAGACGCTCTCGGTCACCCAGTGTCACGGGACAACAAGAGATGTGTAGCGTCTTCCCACGAGGCTTCAAATCCAGGGAAGTAAGATGTCCGATAAGGCCTGTGACGGGGCACCTGGGTGGCTCAGTCCGTTAGGCGGCCCACTCTTGATTTCAGCTCAGGTCATGATCTCACGGTTTCTTGAGATAGAGACCTGCATTGGGCTCTGCATCCATAGCGTGGAGCCTGCTTGGGATTCTCTCTCCCAATCTCTCTCTGCCCTTCCCCCACTCACGCTGTCTCTGTTTCACAAAAAATAAATAAACTTAAAAAAAATTTAGATACGGCTTGTGACGATGCAGAAAACAGCAGTTAACATCTACTTACTAGTCAGTGATACATCCACACACAAACAAAGGCCACTTCCCAGGGGGCTCTTACCTTCCAGCGCAGAAAAGACCATCAGTAATCACCAGCAATAGCACATGCACAATTACGTATGGCGGCTGCAATGCGATGAAGGCGCTGTGAGAAGTGAGAGCAGACAAGGCAGAGAAACCAAGGGGTCCTGGCAGTGACAACGTGACAGCGGTCGGGGATGGTCTCATCGAGAGGCGACATTTGAACAAAATACTAAAAGAAGTTGGGGAGCACTCTCGGGAGGCTGGCAGCAGGTTGCAGCAGGGGGTCACCCGGAGCAAAGCTGTCAGGCAAGATTCTTCCTGATGAGCCCGGGAGCTCCTGGAGGCCAAGGCAGCAGGAGCACATGGAGATGTGGGAAGGGGCCTGGACCCAAGTTATTATCCGGGGCTCCAGCAGTGCTACCAAGTGATCCTCTGCTCTCTGCGTGGCCCCGGGGATCTGCGGCGGAAGGGGAGGGTCTGCCTTTGGTTTGGGACCTCCGCCTTGGGTACCAAGAATAGACAACGGAGGGGCATGAGGACGATCAGGGATTGTTGACCATCAGAACCTCCAGATTGTGTTTAGTTATACTCCGCTGACTTCCTCGATGAATTGGCAGAAGTTAGGAGGTTATCATGGAAGTTAAGGCATTTATATATTATAGTCCCCAAAGAGGATGTCAAAGTGATTTTTTTCCTTAAATAATGATGTTTTAAATATATGTTAATGAAAAAACTCTAATTAAAGTGGTCAGTAATATAGAATTATCGGGGAAAGAGGGGGAAATCATAAAAAGGGGAAGTGTTTTAGATGAATGAGAACTTATTTTAATTTTTTAATCTTTAGTTTTGAAAGAGACTGAGAGAGAGAGCGAGTGGCGGAAGGGCAAAGAGAGAGGGAGACACAGAATCCAAAGCAGAATCCAGGCTCTGACCCGTCAGCATAGAGCCTGTTGCCTCACTTGAACTCATGAGCTGTGAGATCATGACCTGAGCCAAAGTTGGATGCTCAACCAACTGAGCCATCCAGGTGCCCCAAATGAAAAATTATTCTAAACATTCACTTTATATATAACATCAGTAAATAAAAACTTACTAGTGTGCTTTAGGTATTGACTCAGATAAAAGTTTCAAATATACTGCTTTCTAAAAAATAATTGGAGGGGGGCACCTGGGTGGCTCAATCGGTTCAGTGTCTGTCTCTTACCCTCCCCTGCTCATTCTCTGTCTCTCTATGTCTCTCAAAAATAAATAAAAAAAATTTTAAAAATTATAATTGGAGGTGTCTGCGTGGCTCAATCAGTTAAGCATTGACTTCAGCTCAGGTTATGATCTGTGGTTGGTGAGTTTGAGCCACACATCAGACTCTGTGCTGTCAGCTCAGAGCTGCTTTGGTTCTTCTGTCCCCCCTCCCCATCCCACAGCCCCTCCCAGACTCATGCTTGTGCACATGCTCTCTCAAAAATAAATAAATGTAAAAAATGTAATCACAATAACCTGCATTGGATAAACTAAAATGCATGTATATAGAGTTAGCAAAGTTTATCCTATACTTATTTTCTAAACATTTCAAAAATCAGTTAGATTCAAACACTAAGTGCCCAGAACAGAATCGCATGATCAAAATGTTTTTTGGCCTCCAGGCCCACTCTAAGGTTCATAAAGACGAGCTACATAATTTTAACTTATCCCAAAACTTATAGTTTCGGTTTCTGCATGGCCTGTCAAAGAGGTCCTGCATTCCAATTCACTGTAAACAAAATCAGGTTTTCATTTCAGTAAGTGTAAAGATTTTATAATGAGGGAAGATATTAACTGCTCTTTGGCCTGCTTTTGTGAACACAGTGAGCAAAGTGTTTGTTTTAAAGCCTGATGCACGTGTCAGTTTTGGAAGAAACAGGACCTTGGGACAGGGACAATAAGGCATTTTCCTGCATTCTCCCAGTTTCCTACAATAACCTTTCATTACGGAAGTGAATGAATATGTTTTTTTTTTTTCTTTGTAGCCTTACAAACATAAGTAAAGACAACTGTAAGATTTGGAAGGGGCTCACCACAGTTTTAGTAAATGAATTAATCGACTGTTACTTGTGAATTTGTGAGCTCACTGCTGGTTAAATGGCACATGCCAATCAGAACGAAGAAAGCCCACCACCTGCTACGGAAGGTGGGAGGCTCTGTTCCTGCAGGAAGCGGTTTGGTCTCAGAGCTTCTACCACAGCACTTCTCAAGTGTCCAAGTGTCCACCCTTTCTTGCATTTGCTTTATTCATGGTAAATGACTCTGTCCCTTCTTTTCTCTTAACTCATGAGAAATGATGCCTTCTTTTTTTTCATGCCGACACCTATTATGTTCCTTCCTTAGTTCAAACATCCTTCTTAATATGTTTCCCCTCAGAATGACTCTGCGTTCCCATTTAACTTAGGGAAGGAGAAAGATTAGGAGAGAGAAAGGGACAAGTGGGAGTAAGAAGCACTAAGTCCAGTGTAAAATTTAAATGTCACGTGTCACACTCTATCATTTCTGACTCTTACTGTTTTACCATCAAGGCCTCTGGAAACCATCATACGCTGATCTCAATATTCCTGGCGTGATCAGGAGGGAGTGAGGTTTGGAGTCTACGGAGGGTGTACGTGAGTGTGTGGTATTGTGCAGAGCTGTGTTTGAGACGGTCAGCAATCACCTGAAGCTTTTAGCGTGTTCTCCTAATTTGGCAATCTTGTTTCCAGACTTACCTACAACTTCAAGCTATGTCGCCGTGCTGCGTCTCTCTAAGGCGCAGGGTTTCCACAAAGCAGTCTGAAAGCGGAAGTGCATTGATTTAGAAGAGTCTAGAGACTTTCCATACTCCATTCTGTAAGACCGCTACTTCACTGTCAAAGCCCACTTTGCTTCCCAGGCCTGCAAAGTCAGCGTCTTTCACAGGTCCTGACTCGGAGAAGCCTAAAGAGACCCTAAGAAAAACAGAACAGTGACCAAAGTAGAAGAAAGTTATTGTCTTAACAAGTTTCAACGTTGATCATAATTTAAGCTTGGAAAGAGTTTTTACAAGTGATTTTCTTGAAATAACTACATGAATAAAGTCTATTTAACAAAGTGCTAGGGAAATGAATAAACATCAGTCTAGAGAGAATCCTTACCGTATCTAAAAATTCATCATAACATAATAAAATTATTCCTGTTTAAAATATCCTGTAATAACAACAATATTACACTAAGAAAAAAATTGACAATTTACTTTTTCTTCAAAGCTGTCAAGATAGACTGTCTGACTTCTCAGTCATTTTAAATTAGCATTAAAATATTAGAACTATCTACTATCAGATATAATACTAGTGCTAATACTATAACTACTACTAATAGTAGTTTCCATAGATATTGTCTCCTTGCCTTTTTCACTGTAATGAAAAACAGACACACACACACATATATATATATAATGTTCTAGATATTTCATAAAATAAACTTTTTTCTTTATATAATTCTATTTATATTTTTCATATAATTACTAAAAGGTATTTAAAGATTTATGATAGCAAAGAGATATATTATTAACATAAACTTTATGTCTATCAAAAAAAGAAAAAATTAAATTTTATTATTCAATTAACTTTACATTTTACTGGAGATGTCGAAGAAACATAGAATTCAAAAGAGTTGACCAAAATTTATGGCATATAATTTTGAAATAGGAAACTATGTTGATAAGTTTCCCAGGTTTTCATAGCTGGCTCACAGTTACTTACATTTTTAGATAATAGGTTGCAAACTAAAGTTGCCTTATATTTACAGAAGATGTAACACCCACTTTTTAAAACAGCTTTATTGAAGGGCTCCTGGGTGGCTCAGCTGGTGAGCATCCAGCTTCGGCTCAGGTCATGATCTCATGGTTTGTGGGTTCGAGCCCCACATCAGGCTCTGTGCTGACAGCTCAGAGCCTAGATCCTGCTTTGGATTCTGTCTCCCCCTCTTTCTGACCCTCCCCTGCTCACACTGTCTCTCTCTCTCTCAAAAATAAATCAAACATTAAAAAAATTTAAAAAACAGCTTTATTGAGATGCAATTAATGTGTCATATAATGCCATATCGTTAGTACGGCTTTCAGTACATTCATGACATTGTACAACCATTATCACTACGTTGTTTCAGACTAAATCTATCATTCCACAAAAGAAACCCTACAGACACAGAGCTCACTCCCTGGAAACCCGGACTTCAACAATGCTGATTTAATTTCTGTCTATCGATTTACACTCAATATTTCAAATCGGCGTTCCAAAGAGTCCTCCTTCTGTCGGTCGCCTTCCCACTGTGGTATCCAAGGAGAGAAACTTCATATCAAATGTCTTGGTATTTCCCTAGATCAGTTGGCAATGAGCAGGTGTTCAATAAATGTACAGTGAATAATTTCAGTGCAAATTGTGTAGAAATAAAGTAAAATGACACCCATTAAAAATCCCATTTGCTATATTTAAATATGCATATATCTGGATCATATATTACCATGAATATCTTTGAAATATGGCTGGCTTTTCTTTTGCACTGATACTGATTACTTTTTTCCTTAAAGAGGACAACAGAAAAGGTAGGCTGGTTTGCAGGAATTTTAAATTTGCTGTAACAGTAAAGCTACATGTTCCTTTTTCTTTCTTTCATTTTTTAAAAAATTGTTCCACAGCCAGCATGGAGCCCAACACAGGGCTCGAACTCACGACCCTGAGATCAAGACCTGAGCTGAGATCAAGAGTTCGACCCTTAACCAACAGAACCACCCAGGTGCCCCTCCTTTTTTTTTTTTTTAAGAAAAATTAAAGCTCGGGGATGAATGCCCACTCCCCTGTCGTGTGAACACAAGACTTTAAATAGGTCATTTTTCTGAAACTTTATTAAAGTGTGTATGAGTGTGTGTGTGGTGTCTGAAATGAAGTGCTTGCATTACTGCAATTTTACCAAGCTTTCAGAGAATCACCTGAAACAGTTCAGAATATTTCCAGTGATTTACTCCTCTGAGGAGGCATCATGATTTACTACCACGTCAGCTGGAGAGAGCTGCTCAGTGCCCACCAACACGATGCAATTTGATACCATGCCCAGAAATGCCATCACAAGCAAATATCTCTCTTCAAGCACTAGAACATTATTGCGTAAGTTCCCCACAGAGCCATTTTCAAAATGTCCGAGAAACTATAGTGGGGATTACTGAAAAGAAGAATAAATGTTTCTCTTACCCTTGGGATTGGCAAGAAGAAAGAATCTGATTGTCAGAAGATGAGTACAGAAGGGTAAGCGGGAAATCGCCTTCATGTATAGCCTGCATTTTTCTAGATGCCCCAGCAGGATTTACTGTGCACATTTGCCTTTCCAGACTTCGAAAGAGCTTCATTTCTGTTATCAACAAACATAGAGTTCTTGTTAGAGTGAGAATTACTATTTCCTTAAAGACTAAATGTGTGTCTTTTCGAAGCTTCGCTTGTGGGAAGGTGGAGTCTTTATGGAAAGAGAGATCTTGGGTATTGCGGATCAGTGTCAATTAAAGCACATTTTGATTGCTGAGGTTTAAGAATCTGTAAATGGGCTCTAAAGTCTTTACTGACAGATATGGATTCTATTATATGAAGGAGCATATGAGATGAGGAAGGATTGAATGCAGGTGTTCTGAGCTATTACCACGGGCTGTGCTTTGGGTTGATCAGATCGTGTATTATGAGCTGTAGCTTCTGTTCTGGGAAGAGATGTGTGAATTGTTGGATGGAGAAGACAATCCATGTGAGGAGCAAATGTGCTCATGCAGTTAAATACCTTTCAGTGTTCATATTGTCTCCATCCGGTTTTGTTGCTTTCCCCTCTAATGCCACTCAGGAAAAAATATACAGTTTCATGTAATAAAAATCCCATCTCATCCAATCCAATTTATTATTTAAATACATCTTTAGGCAGAGTTCCTCCTGTAACCCACCTAGGAGAGTCGAATAATACTGTTGAATTTGAAAATCTTTGCATAATTAATAGACTTCTATGGTATCTTATTTCTATGACATGGGACTGATTTGGCTACAGCTAAATTGTCAATGTTAGATTCTTACAGCAGAAGATAATCTCAGAGGTCTTGCAGTCCACTACCTCAAGACAGAGAGGAAAGAAAACCCAAAGAGGTGAAATGTGCTCATTAAGTCTGCTGCTGAGTTAGAGGCAACTCCAAGATGAGTAATTTCAAAGACAGAGGCATTTGAGTAGCATGCTGGCCCTTCTTAGTTTTCAGGATTGTGTTTCAGATTCACTGTTTTTCCAGCTTTATCCACTTCCTACCTTTTTTTTCTATTCATTTTCTTTCCTCTTTCCATTGTTCAGAGCCAAGCATTAGGCCAGCACATCTAGAAGTTTAATTAAATTCAGGGAGATGAATAATGTACATCAATGCATTGAGATAAAACCAGGCCAGATTTCTCTGGAAATTACATATGAAAATGGCAGAAGACTAGAAGTCTCGAGCGCTGGATCTGAAATGGAAGTATTAATGTAAACTAAGAGATTTTAACTTAGACTTTGATTTACATAAAGGTCTATGCATGTAGAAAATTGTATGGAGGTGTGCATGACTTTATAGGCATATGCATTGGTATATTAATATTTTTAACGTTTTATTTATTTTTGATAGAAAGAGGGAGACAGAGCATGAGAGGGGTAGGGGCAGAGAGAGAAGGAGACAGAACCGGAAGCAGGCTCCAGGCTCTGAGCTAGCTGTCAGCACAGAGCCTGATGCGGGGCTCGAACCCACGAATGTGAGATCTGACCTGAGCCGAAGTCGGAGGCTTAACCGACTGAGCCACTCGGTATATTAATATTTTTAACAAAATCAGCTTACAGCAGCTAGAAACAATATCACCCAAGTAAAAATAAGCCCACATAGCACCCAAATCTTGGTTTCTAATATCATTCTCCACAAACAGAACTAGATGTACTTGGAAGGATGGCTTTTATTCTAGACTTAGTTTGGAAAAGCACCAAGTGAATCTAGAATCTCTTGTGCCTGAAAGTCAAACAATGCACAAAAAATAACTAGGACATATCTAAAGGGAACATGGGCACCATGAAAGGGATCTATGTGGTCATGTCTAGGGCAAGTTGAGCAAAAAATACATAATGATCATAATAGGTTGTAACATTTTGAATAGAAAACAGAACCTATAAGTATTTATTGATCTGAAGTTTAAACAAATTAATAAATAAATGGAAGGGAAGGAATCATTCTTCTACATGGAATAGTGACCAATAAATGTAGAAGAAATAATGGGGTTAAAATTACCATTTGACAATCTTGAGCATAATCATGGATTGAAGCAAGAATCTTCAATGATGCTAAAACTGCTTGGTTAAAATTTGATTAGGATCTGAACAATTTTGGGGCACCTGAGTACCTCAGTTGGTTAAGCATCTGATCTTTGATTTCTGCTCAGGTCATGATCTCACGGGTTCATGGGATGGAACCTTGCACTGACTCCTACGTTGGGCTCCACACTATCAGCAAGGAACCTGTTTGGGATTCTCTCTCCTCTTTCTTCCCTTGCCTCCGCTCGTGCTCTCTCTGTCTCTCAAAATAAATATTTTAGTAAGTATCATAACAATTTCATAAGTTTACATGCCTCCCCACAAAATGCATAATCACTACTTAGTAAATTTAACCTTATTATTCACATATACTTTACTGTGGAGAAATCTGACAGATATCTTTTTGACCACCGGATAAATCCTAAACATTTATCTTCTGGGATAAATCAGTCCTGTGTCCCTCTTGATACAATGCACTGAGTAGAGCACATCATAACATTCATTATTTTCGTTGCCTGCGGGCATACATCAAGAAGAATCACCACACGAGTAGATGGATATTCTTCAAAACAACTGGCATAGATTCTTCAAAAAATGCTAAATTATACAAACAAGAAAGACTCAGGAATTGTTCTAGATGGTGAGATGAAAGATACAAGATATGTACATACAGCACCTGATGCTAGGTTTTATCCTGAACCGAGGAATGATATTTCTGGGTTAACTGGTGAGATAAAATTGAGTTCTATGGAATAGATGGTAATATTGGATCAATGTTAATTCACCTGAGTTGAAAATCAAGTCCTGGGTGTAGGAGAGAATGTCCTTGTTTTTAGACAACTCTAAGGCATTCAGCAGTAAGCATCCAAACATGTGCAAGTCATTGCACATTCTAACGCAGCTTTGTGTACTATCCTGCAGGTTCTCTGAATACGTATAATCATTTTAAAGTTAAAAGTCAAAAAAAGAGAGAAATGATATTTCTGACTGGGAGATTGTTGCCATAGAGAAGGAAAAGCAGCCCCGGCTGGATCACTTTGTGTTAATTTTGTAGCTTTTTTTTCCCCCTTCAGTAATAATTATACAGAGTACTTTTCATTTGGACAGCAATATCAGCTCCCTGTGGAGTTTGGTTAGTACCTGCAATTTCCTAATGTTGCTAATTAAGAATATCTGTAATGAAAGGCTTGGATTTCGGTATTTGTTGGCTAATACAACCTACAGGATATCCCGAGTGGAGTTTTTATGTCACTAGGAACCCAGAGCCGTGAGGTCAGCAACAGAGGGTAAATGCATTTTCAATATGCCTCATTAACACTGATCCTGTAAAGGCTTTCCTAGGAATGACTTTCTACATGTAAGTCATGTTATTATAGAAATCTGAATTCAAGGTACTCAAGGGGGAGGGGGGGAGTGGACCATCTAATTCATTTTACTGCAGCATCATGAGTCTGACAATTTTATTATCTGTTTCCCAAATCTGTAGTATCTCTGATGCGATGGTTCCTTCCTTAATTTAATTCTCTCTTCTCCTACTTTCTTAAATAATTAGTAGAAATCTCTTGGCACTTTTTATGTTCTTCCCAGCAGATCGATGATTTTACTGGTATACTTTCTATTTTCCACGTTACGCAGGAAATAATTTTGGAACTGTTCAGCCAAATAAACTACAAGGCTGCCTATACTTGAATCTTCAAATAACAAGGCTCACGAACATTCTCCTAGGAGCACTACGGCTCCTCCCTGTTCGCCAATCCAAATGCAACAGCCACATGCCTTAGTGCAACCAAATTCCAGACACCAAACTCTATTTCAGTTATCTATTGCTACAATGCAACTCTCCTGGATAACAGTGCTTTAAAATAAAAATATTCTATCCTGTATAGCAAATATACAGGTAATGCATTGGCCGGGACTGAGACAGCAATTCTTCTGTCCTGTGTATTGTCACTAAAGGGACATTTGATAGAGTACCGCTGATGGAGGGATTGCAGGCTCCAAGATGGCCTCCTTCACAAGCCTAATTCCTGGTTGAAAATGCAGGTGCCTGGGCTTAGCAGGGCCGCTCTACCTTTCCACATATCTGGTCACTAAAGTTGCTGGACACCTCACATGGCAGCTCAGGGTTCTGGGTGTTTCCAGGGAGAGAAGAGAATCTACTACTGTCATAGTAAAAGAGTCCAGAAAGTGTCATAGTGGGGTTTCTGCTGCCTTCAATCAGTCAAACCAGCCCAAATTTCATCATCAGATGCATAGGCCATCTTTAATCTTCCAGAATAGATGAGAGATTTTATAGTTAAGCTTTAATATAAGTGATTATCCATTCACAGACTATTTTCAATCATGACCAACAAACTAATAAAGAACAAAAGTTATGTATTGAATAATTAAGCACATCAACAACATGAAATACTGCATCTAGATAATATAAGTAATTCCTACAATTCCCCAGAAACACTTCAGAAAGGTCCAAAGGGCCAGAACAGTGCCACCACAAATAAAGAGATGTGAATGACCAGTCATCACATTAGATGAGTGCTACACATCATCTGCAGAGAAATAAAGATTAAAATGATAAAGAGACAGGTGCTTGGGGACCTCAGGGGGTTGAGCCTCCACTTCTAGATTTTGGCTCAGGTCATGATTATGATCCCAGGGTCCGGGGATGGAGCCCCATCTCGGGCTCTGCACTGAGCATGGAGCCTGCGTAAGATTCTCACTTTCCTTCTGCTCCTCTCTATGACTCACACTCACTCTCTCTCTTTAAAAAAATGATGAATGAGTGAATTAATGAATGAATAAGGAGATACCACTTCACAACATGTAGAGTTGCTAGAATTAAAAAGTCTGACCACCTCTGACACTCACATAACATTGTGTGTCAATTGTACTTCAGTTACAAAAGAAAAAAAAAGACTTTCATCACATGTTGGTGAGGGGTATCTGGGGGGCTCAGTCAGTTGAGCGTCCAACTTCGGCTCAGGTCATGATCTCACAGTTGGTGGGTTTGAGCCCCGTGTCAGGTTCTGTGCTGGCAGCTCAGAGCCTGAAGCCTGCTTCCAATTCTCTCTGCCCCTCACCTGCTCATGTTCTGTCTCTCTGTCTGTCAAAACTAAATAAATGTTTAAAAAAATATTTAAAAAAACACAACATCAAATGTTGGTGAAGGGGTGCAGCTACTTAGTAACTCAGATTATTGGGGGGAAATAAAAACCATGCAGCTGCTTTTGAAACATATTTACCATTTTGTCATAAAATTAAGCATATTGCCTATTTTATGACCCAACAGTCTGACTGCTATGTATATAAGAGCAAAGAGTACATATGTCCACAAAACTTCATATCCATCCAGCTTCGTAGCATACTTGCACAAGCATTTGTTTTATAGTTGCCCTGTGTACTTTTGGTAGACCTGTTTTTTATGAAAGAAAAAATTTAGAGTATATTTATGTATTTAAAGATTATTCAACACAAAAGCAGATTGAACTAACAGTGATGAATCATAATAACATCATCTTGAGTGAAAAATATAGATATAAAAGAAAATATATTGCATTATCCAGTTTGTAGGGAAAAAACAAATAGAACAAGTAGAAATAATGCTTAGTAATAGAAATCAAAACATTGTTTGCTTCTGGGAAACGGAGGGTTGACTGGAAAGAAGCAAAAGGAAGTTTTTATTGTTCTTACAGTAATTGTTTCTCCTACTTGGAAGGCTCCTTTCCCAGGTTTCTGTGTGACTAATTCCTTTAGTTCCTTCAAATGTTCACCTCAACTATCTCCTTATTTAGGTCTGGTTTATTTCATTTATCAACATGCCTTCCTGGTTCATACCTGTTGTCACAAATGGGGGGATTTATTTTTTATTTTAATGGCTGAATAATCCCTCTCTCTCTCTCTCTCTCTCTCTCTCTCTCTCTCTCTCTGCTATTCATCCATTAACAGAGAGTTTGTTTCCAAGTGTTGGATATTTTGAATAGCACTGCACTGCACGTGGAACAGCAAATAATCTCTTTGAGATCCTGATTTCATTTCCTTGAATAGATACCTGGATGTGGAATGGCTGGGTCATGCAGTAGTTCTGTTTTTTAAGGCTCCACACTGTTTAGCATAATGGCTGCACCAGTTTACATTTCCACCAACAGGGCACATGGATTCCCTTTTCTCCACTTTCTCCCCCATATTTGTTATCTATTGTCTTATTGGTAATATCCTTCCTGATAATTATGAGATGAAATTTCTTTGTGGCTCTGATTTGCACTTTCTTGTTCATCCTGTACTTTATCTAGGCTCTGATGGCTTCTGCCTAGAACTCTTATGGCCTCAGATGTCTCAGATTTCAACATTTTCCACATACCCCATCTTTGAACTTTTGCCCAACCCCATGAGCAACCAGTGACCACCTTCACATGTAACCACTTTCATTGGTTCTCAAAATATTTCTGAGCTATATGTAAGTGATGATATTATGCCAGTTGTGGGGAAAATAGAACCCAAAGCACCTAAAATAAGTCTTTGACTAGAAAGTACTAATGTCTGAGCATGAAACCCTACATATTCATTCACAAAGCAGTGTCCAAAGCAATGCCAAAATGAGACTCTTTGCTTTGTTTCTTTTTTATAAATTTTTTTATGTTTATTTATTATTGAGATAGAGAGAAACAGCATGAGTGGGGATAGACAGAGAGAAGGAGAGAGAGGCACAGAATAGGAAGCAGGCTCTGAGCTGTCAGCACAGAGCCTGACGTGAGGCTCGAACCCACAAACTGAGATCATGACCGGAGCTGAAGCTGGATGCTTAACCAACTGAGCCACCCAGCCACCCCTCTTAGCTTTGTTTCAATTAATTTATTACTAATGTATTCTGAAGCATATTATGTTAGTTGATTTTAAGTTAAAAATGAGAAATGAATTTACTATTATAACAAGATCAAATAATTTGCTCACCTTAATATTTATTTGTTTGGAGAGAAATCCTGCTGGTTTTATCGCTGTCTTGCCAATAGATTCAAACCGATTTAGAAGAGATTTACGTTAAAACCAATAGGCAGTATCTATATTACAATATCCAGGGTTTTCTAATTTTTTTAGTTTTTGTTTTTTTGTATTCCTATCCCTCTGAGTTCATGCTCATCAATCATACTGGGAAGTTGACTTATATTCTCCACACTTCACCACTAACTAAATTAGAGAGCTGAAAAACTTACTCAAAGTTTAAAATGTGATAAACGTAATCAAATTGCTGTAGTCAAAGTCTAACAGTGGTGAATAGATGACACTAATTACCTTTTCTTATTATGCTACAAATGTGGTTTACTCCATCTTTATTCATGAAGAAATATCATACATCCCACTAAGGGGACTGCAGCAAGATGTGATATTGGCTTATTTGTTTCCTTAGCCTTACTTCTTACTTTTCCCAGCATTCAAGAGATGTAATTTTAAGCTGCAATGTATTTATGTGCAGGATTTTTTACCCACTTTGAAAGATAATTGTTGCTCACTGCAAAGATTCAAAATTCCTCATAAATAAGTGCTTTCAACACTCCAGTCAAATGATGGAACTTTACTTGTCGAAGCTTGTTTTTGTTTTGTAGGGAGCGAGGTTGTTTCAAGTCAGTTAACACGGAAAACTAATGGGGCATGTGCAAGGAAAATGCATTAAGATAAGATAAATTGTACCAATCTTTCCAGAAATAATATAAATACACTGCTTTTCAAGCCCGTGGTACATTTTTATATGGAAAAATTTCTCTCTAATTCACCTTGGAAACAGTTTACAGGAAATAACTGGTTGAGTTTGCTTACATGCTATTTGGCTTAAATCATTTGCATACGTGTTTCTAGTGGTCAATACTGAGGAGCTTCACAGGCTTGCTACTTAACAATTACACACCAAGTGGTGTACAAAGGACATTTATCTGCAGACACTCGATTTTATTTGTCAGACGGCCAACCTCTGCTTTGCCTTTCTGCTTGCAAGGTGAAACCACTTGAGTATTTCCTGTGAGACTCTGAAATTTGCTTTAGGATCTAAAAACACCAAATGGAATAACAGACACACAGGAGGGCATTCATTAATTTTAGAATCTTGAAACCTTGGAATTTCGAACATGTCAATGAGAAGCTGATCTGCATTTCAATGAAGAAGATTTAAATACAAAGAGAAAATGGGAAGTGGTTAACTTACATGTGGAAGTTAAATTGATGAGGGTACTTTGTGATCCCCCAGAAACACTTCATATGGGGATACGAGATAAGGACCAAAAATACAATTCAGCTTAGAGAATAACTTGCTGGACAGGAGAAGGTTGCATGCAGGAGACATGGGCAAACTGTTTCAGTGCCTGATGGTCCAGCTTATTAACAAAATACTTTCCGTTTTAAAGGTGACAAGTAATATGATTAAAAAATGGACAAAGGACCTGACTAAGCAGTTCTCCAAAGACATAGAGATGGCCAACAGACACATGAGAAGATGCTTAACATCACCTATCATCAGGGAGATGCAAATCAAAATCAACATAAGATATGACCTCACACTTGTTGAAATGGCTAAAATCTAAAAGAGAAAAAATAACAAGTGTTGGTGACGATATGGAGAAATAGGAACCATTGTGCACTGTGGGTAGGCATGCAAACTGGTGCAACCACTGTGGAAAACAGTATGGAAGTTCCTCCAAAAATTAAAAATAGAACTACCATAAGACCATGTAATTCCACAACAGACCATTTTGAAGTTTATTTATTTATTTTGAGAGAGAGAGCACAAGCAGGGGAGGAGAAGAGAGAGAGGGGAGAAAGAATTCCAAGCAGGTTCAGAACTGTCAGCTCAGAGCCCTACACAGGCCTCAATCTCACAAACTACAAGATCATTACCTGAGCTAAAACTAAAGGTCAGACACTTAACCAACTAAACTACACAGGCACCCCACCACAACTGACTTTTTACCCAAAGGAAACAAAATGCTAATTCAAAATGAGATATGTACCCCTATGTTTATAGCAGTATTATTTATAGTAGCCAAGATATTGGTCCAAGTGTCCACCAATAGATTAATAAATAAAAAAGATGTGGTGTGCATATATGATGGAATGTTACTCAGCTGTTAAGAAAAGATTGTGATTTGAGTCTTTGTGACAACATGAATGGACCTGGATGGGATTATGCTAAGTGAAATAGCTTAGAGAAAAACAAATACCATATGATTCCACATATATGTGGAATCTAAAAAATAAAATGAATGAACAAGGAAATGAGCAAACATAAAACAGACTCGAATATGGAAAACCAACTAATGGTTGCCAGAGAAATGGTGGGTAGGGGATGGGTGAAGTAGATAAAGGGGACTGAGGAGTACAGACATTCAGTTATAAAATAAATGTGTCACAGAGATGAAAAGTACAGCATAGGGAATACAGTCAATGATATTCTAATAACGGTGGTGGTGACTATAGAGGGTGACTACACTTACCGTGCCTTGCACTGTGTACAGGATCGTTAAGTCAATATGTGTACACTTGAAACTAGTACAGCATTATATTAAAAAAAAAATAGTGACCTGGTTCAGATGCTAAATTAGTAATGACAATGGATTCATATTTCACCTTCAAAGCAGATGGAGCCTTGTTTTGGGTTTTCAAGAGAGCAGTTACTTAATGTAATTCACGTTGCAAAACCACATGACTTCAGGTGAATGAGAGATTGCAGGGAACAAAGAATAGAATGAGGTCAAGAGTGGCTTGAGCAGAGGAACAAGGGGGAGGTGACATCAGATTAAGTCAGACTCCAGTTTTGTAAATCTTTATGAAAACTGGTCTCCCCTAGTGTGATGGGAGGTTTTGTAAAGCATCAAGTAGTTTAATTATAATATCAACGTTATTTTAAAACTCAAAATGGATAAAAGACCTGAATGTGAGTCAGGAAACCATCAAAAACCATAGAGGAGAAGGCAGGAAATAGTCTCCTTGATCTCGGTCGCAGCAATTTCCTACTCGACACATCCCCAAAGGCAAAAGTATCAAGAACAAAAATGAACTATTGGGACCTCATCAAGATTAAAAGCTTCTGCACCGCAAAGAAAACAATAAAAAAAACTAACAGGCAACCGACAGAATGGGAAAAGATAGTGGCAAGTGGCATATTGGATAAAGGGCTAGTATCCAAAATCTACAAGGAACTCACTAAACTCCATACCCAAAAAATGAATAATCCTGTGAAGAAATGGGCAGAAGACATGAACAGACATTTCTCCAAAGAGGACATGGAGATAGCCAACAGGCACATGAAATGATGCTCAGTGTCACTCATCATCAGGGAAATACAAATCAAAACCACATTGAGATACCAACTCATGCCGGTCAGAGTGGCTAAAATGAACAAATCAAGAGACTATAGATGCTGGCAAGGATGTGGAGAGATGGGCACCCTCCTACACTGTTGGTGGGAATATCAACTGGTGCAGCAGCTCTGGAAAGCAGCATGGAGGTTCCTCAAAAAACTGTTGATAAAGCTCCCTTATGACCCAGCAATAGCACTCTTGAGGATTTACCCAAGGGATACAGAAGTGATGGTACATAAGGGCACATGTACCCCAATGTTCATAGCAGCACTTTCTACAATAGCCAAATCATGGAAAGAGCCTAAATGTCCATCAATTGACGAATGAATCAAGAAGATGTGGTATATATATACAATGGAATACTACATGGCAATGAGAAAAAACAAAATCTGTCCATTTATAGCAAAATGGATGGACCTAGAGGGAATCGTGCTAAGCGAAATAAGTCAGGCAGAGGTCAGATTCTATATGTTGTCACTCATAGGTTTAACAGGAGAAACCTACTAGGAGACCATGGGAATGAGAAAGGGGGAGAAAAGAGTTGGGGAGAGGGAGTGAGGCAAATCATGAGAGACTTTTGAATGCTGAGCACAAACTGAGGGCTGAAGAGGGAAGGGGGAAAGGGAAGGGGGGTGATGGTCAGAGAGAGGGACACTTGTGGGGAAGAGCACTGGGTGTTATATGGAAAACAACTTGGTAATAAACTATATTAAAATTTTTTTAAACCCTAATTTTGGCTGTTGTGTGGGGATTAATTGTAGGGCTACAAGGATAGAAGCAGGGAGAGATGTTGGAGGTGGAGGTGACAAGAAGCAAAGGGAGGAGGACGTGGAGAGGTTTGGCTTGGGTGCCGGACAGAGTACACAGGATGTACTCATGGAGTTAGTGATGTCTTGAGGAAAGTGGCCTCAAGGATGACTCCTGGGTTTTCGGTTAAGCAAAGAGACGGGTGTTATTAAGGTAACAGGCTAGGAACATATAGCATTTAGAGGGGAAAATGTGTTCTGGTTGTAAATATCAAGTTTGGCAAGTCGAAAATCCAGATCAGAATGGTCAATTCTATGTGCAAGCCTGGCACTCAAAGAACTCTGATGTGATGCTTTGGCATCATTAGAATATAGTTGATATTTGAAGTTAATGACTATTTGGCTGTAGATTGATATGGATTCAATTTTGAAGAGAAAAACTACAATGTAGACACACTTTCTGATGATGTGGATTCTATGACAGCTGTATTTTTTCAATGCAAATTAGTAAAAGAGGTTAGAATTTTTACCCCAAATTAATGCTTTAGTTCCCATGAACTTTCACGAGGCTCTCAAGATAAGTTGTTCCTTGTTTCCTCTTTGTAGTACTTTTGGTTTTGGATTTGATCTACTTTTATCCTAGTTCTTCTCAAATTCTGTTGTGTGAGATCAAGACCACCTCTTTCACTGGAATGTTCGCTGGCTGTGTTTTCATCAGTTTTACAGACGGTAGAAGTTGCAACCATTTTTCATAGATGTCTTTTCCTAATAGTTTTAGATGATCACAGCATAAAAAAATCATAACAAAATCTGAATTAAAGCTACTTTTTCATTTCAATGGAGTTTAATATAGCAATAATGTAATTTTTTATCACAATAAGCAGTGAAGGTGAAGGTTAAGATAGACTTTTCTATAGACTTACTTTATAATAGATTTACCCTATAATACAAATACATTGCATTGTACAATTATTCAGTAATAAACATGCAAGTAGTATACAGCTTAGAGGATAGTAAACTTATTCTATAAACAAAAATAATAAAAGTTAAATCAAGTATGTCAGCTTCAAGCTGCTATTCGTTAAAAAATTAAGTACTTATTAACATTATGAGAATATTTCTTTTTAATCTTTTGATGTTTTTTTATTTATTTTTGAGAGACAGTGCGAGCAGGGGAGGGTCAGAGAGAGAGGGAGATACAGAATCCAAAGGAAGCTCCAGGCTCTAAGTTGTGAGCATAGATCCCAACATGGGGCTCAAACTCACCAACTGTGAGATTGTGATGTGAGCTGAATTTGGATGCTTAACTGACTGAGCCATTCAGGTCCTCCTCTTGAGTCTTAATAAATAATAATAATAATAATAAAGTTTTAAACCTAAGCTTTGTATAGGAAAAAAATACTTTTCAAATTTCTTCGGCAACTATTTACCATCCCAAGAGACAGGCTTGGCAATAAGGTGGAAGGAATGGGGAAAGGGCATTGAAAGAAGGCACTGAGGTGGAGGTCCAAGAAAGTTAGATGGAGAAGCTCAAGGTAGTGCTGTTCCTAGATCTACACTGTGTAGGAAGTTTTTGGAGGTGCAGCCTACACAGGTGACACAGCCCAGACCAGGCTGAAAGAGCTGTGCTTGGACCTGGGGAAGCAAGGAAGTTGTTCACACTGCCTGCCTGTGGAGTCTACACACTACCCAGCACATATAGATAGGACATTTCAGAAAACAGACCACAAAAAAATCAACTACTTTGTAGAAGAGAAGAGTAAATGTTGGAGGACACATACATACAAATGTTTTTCTCCTCTAGCCAATGGCAGATGGGCCCTGATATTTTCAGAGGAGAAAGGAGGTGTCAATCTAAAGAAATCAAGAAATAGTATCTATATGCAATGCAAATCCTCAATGGAGATTTGTGGTTATCTTTCTAGCATAGAGAATTTAGTATGTCCCTAAATAAGTTCATAAAGTCTTATCTTCTTTACACCATCCCTACAACGCACATGTCCCCTTAATCTTATTGAATACCATTTCCATTCTCTCTAACTCAATGCAAGGAAAATAATCGTCATCGACACTCACAGCGCCCACCAACAGGGTTGATCTCAAGTCCTCTCTTGCCTGTCTTCCCACCATCTTTACAGCCAAACCCCGGCCTCTTGCTCTGAGCATCTCTTGAATGACTTACCTTGATAGGACAATCTTCCATACATCATAACAAAGACTTCTATGTATAGCAAGCATATGCAGGTCCATAAAGTATTTTTTTGCTACCAATGAATTGCATCTAGTCACACAGGAGTATCCCCATCAGCTCTCTGAATGACAACTTACTTCCTATGTCCACCAAGTTCAAAGATTCTCTAGGCATATGTTTAAAGCTATAAAGACACAAGAGAAATGACTGATACTTGGCAAAAATGTGAAAGAACTTTTCAAAGAATGCTGAGGACTAAAAATACTGAATTGTCGATTTTAGATTTCATTTTTACAGACAAACAATATGTTGGAAAGTTCTGTATTATTCAACCGTGTGTTTATTGTGTAGATATACTTTGCTTTGCTCCACCTGATGGGCTTTATTCATAAAAAACTATAGAAAAGTAAAGCAATAAACATGCCCTTTTCTTGGACAGTGAGCTTAATAAACAGAAATACCTGGGCAAAGACAAACTGTATTTGCCAGTATCCCAAATGCAATCATACTTTAAGAACTACCCATCTCTCTGATTGAAAATCATACTTGAAGATCTACCCATCTCTCTGATTGAAAACGCTTTGCTCAACTTAGATACAAATACTTAAAAATCTCTCAATACATAAAGGCATCAGTTTACCTTTAAGGAATCTTTACTAAAAAATAACTTTTCTTATGCAAATGGGGAGAAGAGACACCATTGGTTTGGAGTCTAAAACAGAGTTCCTCATGTGAGTGTCTTGTATAATGACGTGTAGCCTTGAGCAGGTAGGGAAAACCCACTAGGGAGCAAAGTATGCTTTAATTAGCTGTGAATACTTCTCAAGGCCATCTTCAAACACTTGTACTTCCTTGCAAGACAGAGAAACAGTAATTAATAAAAGAGTCTCTCCAGAAAAGAAATTTGTCAGAAGTCATTTTTTGTCACAGCTGCTGGCACTGAGGACATCCGGTGTGACAGGGCTTGGCTGCCTCCATCTGCCGCCTGTCTCGGTCTTTGCTCCCACAACACGGCTCTAGATTGTCATGCTCCTTCCAGTCAGGCAAAGAAGCAATCATCAACAACTCCATCGAGGAAACCGTGGGTAGTGTGAATAGCATTCAATATGTGCGAATACCTGGGAAAACCTTTCTGTGCACCTGGTCTTAATATTTCTTTCTCTCTTACTCTGTACTTGAGAACTGGCGTCTGAGGCTTATAAAGGCAGTGCCTTCTCCCAGCGATCACTACATTTGATTTCAATTGCTCTTTTTATTTCATTAGAAGTGCAAAAATGTATTCACATTTAATGACTATTTAAGGCATTAATTTAGTCAACTCTGATAGTAAAATCCGATTGGCTTATTAACGAATTATTGCTTATCACTCCTGGTGACTTTTAAAGTCACACTTTATATAATTTGCCTAAAGTTCCAGGAAAAACATAAAGTACAATATTTCAGAGTGTTCTGACTTGGTTTAAAATACACTTTTTATGAAGGACAGTTGATTCTTTGAAAGTGAGACATAAACTTAAAAAACTTTGTTAAAGGGGCAGTTGGGTGCCTCAGTCAATTAAATGTCCTACTCTTGATCTCAGCTCAGGTCATGATCTCATGTCTAGTGAGTTCAAGCCCTGCATGGGGCTCTGTGCTGATAGCATGGAGCCTGCTTAGGATTCTCACTCTCCTTCTTTCTTTCTCTCTTTCTACCCTACCCTCACTCTTGCTCTCTCTCAAAACAAATAAATAAAGTTTAAAAAATAACTTTAACGAGAGCCAAAGAGTCTTCCCTTCTTAACACTACACTCTGTTAAAATGTTCTTTCAACATGTCTCATATACAAAAGAAAGAAAAGAACAGTAAATAAATTGAGTCCAGAAAGATTTGAAGTGTTTCAAAAAGCTTAAAAGACTGCAGAGATCTTACCATAAAATCTCTAACACATATAAATTAGTTGTAAGAAGGGACGGGGGGAAAATGGCTTCCAAAAACTTGTATTTTACCAAAAAACCTCAATGACTAAATAGACTTGTTTTGTAATTCTTACTAATAAACATGTTTAATTTAACTAGTATGGTAGAAATTAGTAAGAAAACTAGAGGTTCTAGAAAGAGGTGAGTTTTAAATTTCAGCATGTATGTTGAGCCTCCAGTGTGGGCACGTAGTAAAGGCGGAGCAGCATTATGGACATTGACTCTGTGTCATGAAACTATCAACAGAACAATGAGTGACTCAATATCTTGAAGGGTTTTTTTTTTTGTCCCTCAAAATATTTCACTTGAGAATGCACTTTGCTCCTAGGAAATTTAAGTTGAATACATGAGAGGTGAGAAAGGAAGTATAATGCTTGGTCTGCTGTCCCTAGTAGGGCTTCCAAATGGCTATGGTTGGTGTATTTACAAGTGAGTAGAGAGTGAATAAGTCTTGTGCAAACCCAGGGGCTGGCATAGGAGTGGCTGATGCCTGGCTTGAAAGGTGTCATGGCTGGAGCTGGAGTTATGAAAACCCACGCTGTCCAGCGGGTACAAGGTGGTCCAATAACAGAGGTCCCTTATTGGATGGACTGTTCACACTGGTACTCAAATCATGCAGGGCCTTTGCTTACAGGTCAATTAAGATTTTTTTCTACTTACTGAAAATTTTAAACTATCTTCTGCGTTGGGGATTTTGGACATATCAATCCTTTCTGTTTGATGTTTTCCCCACTTACTCTTCCTGATGGGCTCAAATATCCCATCACTGGAGAAACTTTCCTGACAAGGCTTCTTTGTGGACTGCCCTACAGCATTCGCCACCACCATGCTTGGCTTGCTCTGTATGGCTCCCTTCCACCTGATGGTCTAGAACGTAAGTCCCATGAAGGCAGAAACCTTGCTTTTCTTAATCAGTACTCAGTCCCCACTCTGAAGCAGAGTGACTGTCGCTCAGTTAGTCTCAAATAACTATTGATGTTACAAAGCAAACGGAATACTTTTTAACATGAACGGATAGCAACATATTAGCTTCGAAATAAATGGCAGAAACAACAACAACAAAAACACAAAACAAAACATGGAATTAAAGGAACATGATCAAAAAGATTTAGAAAATGTAAACAGATCAAGGTCTGTGAAAAATAGAATTACAATTCTTTCAAACAACTTCTCTCCGTAGACACTCCATATCCAGATGGTTTTATGGGTGAATTTTTGTAAATTTAGTGAAATGGATGACTCTCATACTGTTTATACTTTTCAGCAGCACACAGAAGAAGATAGCTTCTCAATATATTCACAAAACAGCGCTAGGCTGACAAGGATGTCACAGAGAGATTATTTTACTTATAAATATTGATTCAAAGTCATAAATAAAACATTAACACATAGAACCAAATAAAATATCACATGAATAATACACCCAAACAAACAGGATTTATTTTGGCAAGGTAGGAATTATTCAGAACTAGGAAATTAACTAAATATATTTCACAATATTAACTGGTCAAAATAAGAAAAGTACAAAAATATTTACAGATGCTGAAAAGGCCCCCTGTTGTCATAGTCCACTAAAATGTGAAAAGAGGAATTCTCTCAGCACAATGAAAGGTGTAGACTAAAATTCAGAATGCTTAAAGATAAGACTTGATAGGCATGTTAATTAATGAACAGGAGGAAAATGAATCATTCCCTATTTTTCTTAATTTAATGGTGTCCTGAATTTTTCTAACCATTCAGTTATATAGATAAGTAATATAAAATATTTTTTAAATATTGAAAAATCAATATGATAATATAAACATGAAATAATCCAATAACTATTCTATTTACAAAATAATCTCAATCTATAGCTTCTTCATGTATAGCAAAATGCAGGTCAATGGGGAAAATTTCACTCATAATAATAAAAATAATATAAAGAAAAATACACTTGCAAAATATACTCAATATACCTAATTTGTGAAATTGTGCAGAGAACTGATATAACTAAAAATCGATACAAATAATTTTAAGTGATAGCACATTTTAAGTTCACTTTTCTTCCTCTTAATTAGATATCAATGAAAATCATTCAATTAAAAGTTATTTGAAACTTAACTTCTGAAATTACTATTTAAAAAAGTTCCTAATATGAGATGAGGGATTCTTGAGGCATATGGATTACTGACATATGTTAATAGCAAAATATCATATTTTAAATTGCCCAAATTTTGTATCTTATAGCAGTTCAATTTTGTATCAGTAGAAAAATTAAAATGGTGCTAGGCACATCTATCTGTATTCAGTCATTACCACAAAATAAACTCAGGACAACAGTGAGTGAAAAGCTGCAATAGACACTATGACCATGTTGGAAAAATAGATGAGTGTACGTACATATAATTTGGAGTGGAGGAACACATCTTTACAATGATTCATCAACCGTTCTGATCTCTTTCAATATTTCAAACAAGTAACTTAAAAATGTAAATATTTCTCTATTCTACAAGACAGACTTAGAATATCAGATTCGTTTGTTTTTGGTGTTGAGTTCATATTACATTTTTTGAAATTAATTAATAAGCATTTTTAATATTTTAATAATTTTTCCACAGACATTATTTTTCCCTTTGTTGAAAAAATATGACTAGTTTTTATTAACAGACGCAATACGCTCAAAATTTTTAAGTTTTGATTCTGATTTGTCCTATGTATCATCTTTAACTAGTGTATGAAAATTTAATAGATATCTAATAATTAGATGTTAATTGTATCTTGTATTTTTCTAAAGACGCTTGTTTATATTGAGTTTAATAATTTTTGCACTGGACGGTGTATTCTCGTTTCTTTCTTTTTAACTTATTTTTACCATTGAATTATGTAAGGGGTATATTATAATGCTCAGCAATAAAATGCAAGAAAAATAACCACCATATAAATACATAATCATATAAACAAGATAATTTTGAATTTCAGCTTTTTTGCTCTAACTAAACATGGAAGATAATTTTGATTTAATATTAAAATTGCCAATTAAGTGCTTTCTGTGAGAGCTACTTTGCATAAGAGATCTATAGTCTTCACAAATGTGGTTTGGGGTAAGCGCTAGTATTTGTTTATCATACACTTCATAGGACAGAGAGTTCAAGGCAACTTAACAAAGCGGTGAACCATGAAGCTGGGCTTTGAAATTAGATCCATCTGACCCTATCCCCAAGGACTGTTAATGACACATGATGTTCATAATGTGAAGAAATGGCTGTGGTTACCTTCTCACTTCATGTTACGATACACATAAGAATAAATATGTGTAAACTCTTAACCACCCAAACACAAGCTGAATTGATACTTGTTGGGTTTATATAGAGGAATTTCAAGCCTCATCCATGAGGATGATTTTTCAAGAGGAAGTCTTTCAGCATTGAGATTTTAGATTAAAGGCAAGATATTCAAAAGTACTAAATGCAAACAAACAAACAAACAAAATAAATGCAAACAAGATTGTACTCTTGTTTTCATTAGCAGTACAAAAATAAGGAAAACATGCAAACTGTATGTAAAAAATACTTCAAAAGAACACTAAAGAAATGTCACAGTAAACTGTGATAAAGTTTATACATATGTACATACAAAGTTTTTCAATGTTTATTTACTTTTGAGAGAGAGAGATAGGACACCAGCAAGGGAGGGACAGAGAGAGAGGGAGACACACAGAATCCAAAGCAGGCTCCAGGCTTTGAGCTCTCAGCAGAGAGCCTGATGTGGGGCTTGAACTCACAAACTGAGATCATGACCTGAGCTGAAGTCATACGCTTAACTGACTGAGCCAGCCAGGTGCCCCGATAAAGTTCTAAATGTACTGGAATTTGATAAGGAATATATGTTTTTAAATGTGGGTAGTGATTGACTTAGATAATATGTACAAGAAGTGAAAACCTGAATTTGGGACCAAACAAATACGATTCAGGTCTTGCTCAACCATCTGCCACCCTTTGAACTTTTTTATTAATCAATGTTTCTTTCTTTAAAAAAAATAAGAAGCAACAGTAAAATTATCTGCCTTCTGGATATACTCAGTGTAGTAGATAACATTATTGTTCCCAACTCTTTTCTTTTCTTTCCTGTAATTTAGTTGTACTTCAAATGAAGCAGAGTTTGGAAATGGGATTTTCTTTGACAAATGTACTAAGAGATTACTGGTGACTGGAAGAGTAGATTTAAATATGTTTGTGTTATTTTACTTGACCTGTCATACTTTTACTACCTGCTCTGAGAAGAATAGGACCTGAAGACTCAGAGAGTCACTAGTCCTTGTAAAAGGATGCATGTAGAGCGGTTGTGACTGCAACAGATGGTGGTAGGTTAGTCCAGCAAACTGAGACAAGATCACCCAAACTCAAGCCAACCACAGACCTGTGAGTGAAAAATAATTTGTTGATATAAGCCACTACGATTTTGAGGTTGTTACACAGCAAGAACTGACTAGTACATTCTGTCTTGACATTTTGCTATTTCTTCACGTCTTGCTAGGTCTGTGCCCATACAAATGACAGAAACAAACATATTCAAGTTCATATTTTGTAGTCCTAGTATGGACATATTTTTATTGTTTACATTTGTAAATATATGCTGGGAGAATAAATAATATATATATGTATATAAAAGATTTAACATAAGGATTTAGATCGTGTTCATTCCTGTGAATGATAGCTCATCAGTTATGTGTTGTTTTCACAAAATACAATATTTTGAGATGAAATATTGTAACACAATTTTTCATACTATCCATTAAGAATGCAACTTATGTATTAAAGGAGAGGGTATATTTGTGATAGAAATAAAAATAAATAAGCAGAAATTGTAGTTCAGACATCCTCTTACAAACAAAGGATTAAGATACGTAAGTGAATTTACTTCTCTCTTAATGTGTCAGCTTTTTCCTTCACAAAACTGGATAATCAGAGGACTTAAGTTCCTCTCAGACTTCATCTAACAGGTGCATTTTCTTTTCTCCAGTTATCACTTCCCCATAACCTCTAATTGATTTGTATCTGTCATTGTAAGAAAAATAAGCCAGCAAAGTATACTTACCCTAGATAATTTTAACTTTGAAAAAAATGTTTCTGAATCTCTTAGAAATCTCATCAAAATCAGAGAAAATTTTGACATCATTTGGGTTCGTGGTTGTAATAAAATTATCCTTTTCTTTCCATATTGAGTTCACAACAGATTGAAAGACTGTCACATAAATCACATGGATGGATGAAAACATATCAGCTTTAATTGGCAATAAAGCTGGAAAGTAGAATTCTCAGTCCCAAGGTTATTCAGTTTTTACCCACTGGGAAAACATCAGATAGATCCATTCAAAGTAGAAGGGATCTGCTCGATGGTGGGGAGTGAAGAGAAAGTATATTCTGGGTAGGCATCTGGATTATGAACTGATAGGGAAGGTTGTGAGAAAAGACTCAAAACTCAAAACTCTCAAAAACTCCTCATCACAAAGATGAACCATATAGTTCCTGTCCTCAGAGAACTTCAATTCTAAAGTGGACTCGGCCCTATCAACAGAGAGATGGGGATAAATGCTGTAATTAAGTTACCTCAGGTTGTTGCAGCAGGGAAGTTTAATTGAATTTAAAATTTGCATTTCTGTGCAGAATCATGTTCCTATACCAAAAGGCAAGAGACATCTGGACCTGCTGTAATGAATTCAGGAATTTTGGTAGAGTTTGATTATGAGATGTAATATAGGAGAGGTGAAAAATAAATGGAATGGAGTCCCTAACTTGCCTTCTATTTCCAGTAAAAGGTGTAACATGTTTTCCTAAAAACAGTTGTGGTACATTAAGTAGTTCGAACCATGTGAGCAACACAATTTCATTTGCGTTTTTGAAACGTCATGCTGGCACCAAGGTGTTCAATAAATCAGAGGGGAAAGAACGGATGGCAGTTTGATCATTTCACAGACTACCAAGGCAATTCAAGCAAAACATCCTAAACGGGCACATTGTGGTTGTGTCGAAAGGAATGGGAAAGGGGCTAGGCACAGTTAATGAGAAATGTCAAAACATTGTTTTGTTTTGTTTTATGTTTATTTTATCTTTGTTAATGTCTATTAGGGCACCATCCTTTGTGGCTTCCATATAATATTCTCAGGCTGGACTTGCCAATACAGAAACCCACTGTCCATGATAGAGGGGTGGCCACAGTCCCATATTGTTGAATCATTGATATCAATCCCCTTGGCAGCTGTAATTAGTCATATGCATGGAACTATATTTCAGTGAGGGCTAGTCAGTGCCTTTATAATTGACAAAAAGTCATTGACCTAGAAGACAAATGGCAGTGAACTTTAGACCTGAAGAATAAGGTGAATAGGGAGATTTCTGTTCTAAACAGCGATGCATATTGAAAATTTTATGAACAGATATAATCTAGGCATATAAATATGTAGGCCAATGGTAGAATGGAATCTCGGTAACATGTTCTCCATATAGGACTCCACAAACATGGCATCAAATGCAAACCAAAAGAAGCAGTAACGTCATGGTCGATGGCCCTGTGCAATTTGTGATGGTTGACCAATTTTCCAGTACAATTTAAACGCACATTTTTCTGTTGCTCAGTAACATCCAAATTGAAATATTAGAAAGAAAAAATCATTGGATATTATAAAAGGAAGATTAGAGGCAGGCATAAGCCTTATACCCTTGAAATCTTTTTAAATCTCATAAATGTTAATCAGAAGAGATAAAAATCTACACAGGAAAATGATCAGAAGACGTGATCATTCACAGAGAACTGATATGTGGTCAAATTACAGACCAAAAATTCAACCTCATTAAAAATAAAAATTGTGAAGTAAATGCAAAAGTTAATAAGTATTTTGCCTCTGAGAAAAGTAAAAATGCATAAGGTGCTAACCTCCAATAATAATCAAAAAGTGACTGAATGGAAATACAACTTGGCCTCAACATTTTGAAATAATGAACTGTTTGGTAATCAAGAGAGATAGCCCTGAAACTTGAACTGCAGCATATTTTTACCAATAAATCTATTTTCCAAAGGAGATAATGAATGTATGTTTAAAAAATTACAGCAAGATTTTTATGATAGGGAAGTACACTAGTGAAGTAAATTAGTATCAACATACACAGTCAATAATAAGGTTACATTTTGTTTCTTCCATGGAATGATATTCATTTAGTTAATTAAAAATGATATACTGGGCGACTTTATGTATAATATTAAAAGTAGACATACTTTTGGAGAGACTTATTTTTCGTGTATTTGTTCTTAGTATTGTTCATTTTCATAAATCCTGATCAGGATATGAAATTGTTCATTTTCATAAATCCTAATACATAAATACTTAATTTCCAATAGTTTCACCATTCTTAATGACAAAGAAAGACCTAGTAATCAAGGTAGCTAAAATATATCAGCAATGGTCTAAGGTACACAGAGGCTTTACTCATGCCTAATTTGCATTATTCCATCTAAAATGTTGCCAAGGGTTGAGGTGGGTGTTCAATGGTATTCAGTTTTTGTGTCATCATTTTCTTTACTCACTCCTTTTTGTTTCATTTTGGCTGATGATTTGGCATGGCCATGGCGGATTTCAAGAAAAAGAAACAGGCTCAGCAGATTCCAGAAGGATGATGGTTTTTGGCAATGACACCTTTTGTAGAAATGAGAAATACAATTCAACTCAGCAGCCATATGTCCAGGTCTCATGAAACTACATGATTACATGGGCACAGCAGTAGTTAAAATGGCCCCGATGAATCAAATGTCATTGTGATCATTCTACTCCTGAAGCCCACATTGTTCCTTACTAGAGAAATTTGCTATACTCAGACTATTCCTGTGACAAAAGTGCCTTCTTGGTTTTCACTGTATGTCACATATTTTTTTTAATTTATTAAACATTTATTTATTTTTGAGAGACAGAGCATGAGGAGGGGAGGGGCAGAGGGAGAGGGAGACACAGAATCAGAAGCAGGCTTTAGGCTCTGAGCTGTCAACACAGAGCCTGATACGGGGCTTGAACCCATGAATGGCAAGATCATGACCTGAGCTGAAGTAGGCCACTTAACCAACTGAGCCACCCAGGTGCTCCAGTGTTACACATTTTTCTTAAGAACATCTCTCTTTGGGGAACTTAGATTTTGCCTATCTACTACACATGTATTCCCTTTCTACATTTTGTTGAAACTCCCCTGGAAAGTGACTCTGGGCCAATGCTAGTCATCTCTCTGCTGGTAGAGCACTTGGTTAAATCAAGTATAATCAAAAAGCAAGATGACTTATGTACAAGGAGCTGCCATTCACTGATTTTTGTTACATTAGTGTCAACTCACTGGTATGAAGAGGAGAAGTGGATGACGAGCATCCCAGTGGATGATGCAGTTACTGATGTAGATAAGAACCACAAAGGACCAGATAAATTGTTATTCAATTTTCTACTTTGAAGCTCCAAATAATTATCTGATTATTTAAGTTGAAAAATGTGTTTATATTTCAGAGATATATTTCCTACGTGCAAGTTAAGTTCAATGCAGTATGATAAAGTTTAGAAGAGTCCAAATGTCCAGTTTCCCAGTGTTGTCAAGGGTCTCTAGTTGACCAAGAGATGAAGAGGAAAAGGAGGCTTGCCTTTAGGGGACTTCTTGTGAAAGTGTCATAACCCATGTGGTAAGAGACTCAGATTAAAACATACGTGGCTACTGAAGCTTACCGAAGTAATTATATAGATCTCATCCATCTTGCATTGGGGAAACCACTTACACAGTCTTTGAGTGGCATGATAAAAAAAAAGTCACCTGCATCTTTTTTTAAATTTCTAGACATAGAATGCACTATTCATAAACACTACTGATGGGCCTCATTGAAAGCAAAGAAACACAACAGTGGTAGAACGTACTTACAATGTCTGCTTAAGCCCTACTCAGATTTCTAAGATGGCACTTGTCATCCCTGCAGCCTTGGATCAACACCTTCGTGTCCTCACCCCGCTCATTGAATGTGGTGTGGAAATAAATGAAGACCAACTAAATGAGGAGAAAAAGAAGAGATTTTTTTTTTTTTTAATTCTGAGCTTCCCACAGCAAGGGAGTCAGACACCAAGGTTGGCATTTTGGCAAATTCAAAGACCAACTAAATGAGGAGAAAAAGAAGAGATTTTTTTTTTTTTAATTCTGAGCTTCCCACAGCAAGGGAGTCAGACACCAAGGTTGGCATTTTGGCAAATTCAAAGGAAGGCGTGGAAGAGGGGCACTTCAGGCAGCAGGGATAAAAGCTGCCCACCTGGGAAAGCTGGAGGCCAGGACAGCCTTTGCGAATGGTTAGGGGAACATATTTGACTTTCTCTGGTTGATCCTAAGTTGGTCATGGAGACAGAAAATGAGAGATGCTGTCCTCTATCTCTAGCACGTCCTGACCACTTGGGGTTGATTGTTATAGAAGTTAGGAAATTAGCTTCCGGGACTGGCACTAGAGACAGCACTCTGGTGTCTTGCAAGTCTAACCTAGAAGGCTGGCTTTCTGGGTTATTTATTTCCTATAGGGGGCGTGGTTTCCTGAGCAGGTTGCTCTAGGCTGTGGGGTCGCTAGTTAGTGGGCTATACCTAGTGACTTTCTTCCTAGCAGCAGAAAAAAAACAAATTTCATGGATTGCCACTTATGGGATTGTGATAGATAACACTGTGACTTCCATCTTGCTGGCTGACTCTTTCTCTTGCTGTTTTTGAGGAAACAGACTTCCATGTTGGAAAGGTCCACATGACAAAGAACAGAGAGCAGTTTCTAGCCTACAGCCAGTGAGGAAATATGGCCCTCAATTGTCATGTCCGCCCCGGCCAGCGAGGTGGTCGATCCTTGCTGGTCGATCCTTGCGGGTTCCTGAGAGAGGGAGAGAGAATTGGGGCACAGGGAGCACAGAGAGTGGAAGCAAGACAAGCGTTTTTGATCAAGCCCCTTTATTGAGAAAAATACCCACACTGTATATAGGGTTTAGGTGCCGGAAACTGACAGGGTTGGTTGCTAGGAAACAGGGTCAAGTGATTAAAGCTAGGGTAAAGAAGGAACCAAACTAAAGTTTTTGGCACAGCACGTGAAGGGCCGATACCACCCTGCCTGTAGGCGATTGATCTTTGTTCTTCTGGCTTCTCCTGACAGGGAGTGGCGCTTCCCTGCCTATTTTTGTAAGTCCCCTCAGGGAGTGACATTTCCGGCTAGTAAATGGCCAAGCAGCTGAATCTTTGCAGATTCCCACACTCAGTAATGGCGTTTGATGAGCAGAATCTGGCCAACACCTATGCAAGCGATCTTGGAGGCAGAATCCTCTCTTAGGGGCACTTTGATAAGAGACTAAGCCGGGAAGACACCTTGACTGCAGCCCTTTGAGAGACTCCGATGTGGATGACACAGCTAAGCCGTGCCTGGAGTCCACAAAGACTAGGACATAAAACATGTGCATTGTCTTAAGCTGCTAATTTTTTAATAATTTGTTGTGTAGCAATGGAAAACTAATAAAAGCATTGATCTTTCAGAGTATAGATTTGCAGATCCCAAACCCAAATTATCCCTACTATTAACATATTAAAGTGAAGTGAAGTGTGTGTGTGTGTGTATGTGTGTGTGTGTGTGTGTGTGTTTGAAGTTAATAATGGGTTTTGACTATTTCAGCCTGAGAACAATAAATATTAACTTTTGAAAAAACCAACTCCTTTCTTCTCATCCCATGCTCAGGTAGTGACTTCCCAGTGCAAAGTGAGGTCAGTCCAAGAGAAGAAAATGAGAAAATTCTTGCAGATCATAAGAACACTGAGCATTTCTAGACAGTTATCCTAGCTAAAGATTTCCCAGAGTAAATCAGTAAAGAGTTCTTGGTTTTGACTCTTTCCCCCATTAATTAGCCAAAAGAAATGAATGACTTAATTTCTTCTTTGAAAGAATTTCAGTCCATGAAACTGTTGCATTTGTCTCTGTTAATAATAAACTGTCACTCATGTCAAGCCCAGTTGGTGTGCTTTTTAATTAAGTTGTAATCGTCCTCTGGGCTCAATCATATGTAGGCACCAAGAAACCAAATTGCTAGGCCTTCAAAGTAAAAGGCCATGATATAAAAACATGGCTTAATGAAGCTGCGCAGAAAGCCTGGGAACCCCATGCACCTCTTCTCTCTCCTGCTCAGCGGTCCTTGGTGAGCACCCTGAATGTTGCCGAGGAAGAAGAGGGACTAAAAAAGGAAAACACAAAATATGAGGATTTTACACCTCAATTCTCAAGCAACCAGAGACTTTGCCTGAGTTTTCCTGGACATTTTTGATTTTCTCCTATCAGGCAGGAATGAATTTTAAAAGAGAACATAACAAGAAGTAACAAATACAAATGCACGTCCACTCCGAGGGGACTAAAGAGTGTAATTCAGTTAATCTCTGGTTAGGATGAGTTAGGGATTAGAGAGGGTAAGTGAAGAAGGTTATTCATAGGGTTTTAAAGAGCTACCCTTATTGATAGACCAAGGGGGCAGTACGAGCAGACATTTTCCAGGTTGTATTTCCAGCTGACAGTGGAATTAGCTCATTGGTGTTCACATCTGCATGAGTTATAACATGATTCTGAGAAGGGAACTTGGAATAGAAAGAAGTTATCAAGAATCAGTACCTAAGGGGGAAGTATCAGTTAAGGAAGACAAATGATCTTCAAGAGATGGGAAACAAATGGGGTGAGCCCGTGATGCTATGATTCTGTCTGGAGAAAGTTCTGGAGCAGTGCATGCTGGGCAGGGGGAGGGGTGGAACCTAGGCAGAGTCTGCAGGTCTCCTTGGTGCCAGGGAGAGATGGCAGGGCAGAGAGAGTTCTCTGTCGACCTGATGTGCCTTATTAAGGCACTCAGCTGCATACTGATCAGCCACATGTGGGAGGAACCTAACTGAGTTGAGCAAAGCATCTTCCAGAAGGAGCCCCAAGCTTTCACGGGGCCTGGGAGAGCATGTGTGCATTAAATTCTAATAGAAATTCCCATTATTCAGAAGTCTCATAATTCAAGAGCACTAGGTTCAATCTTGATCAATCAAACTTTTGGGTGTGATCAATATATTTATCTTGATTTAGCAGTTATTTCATGGACTTATTCATGTGTCAACAATTAACCAAACAAACTCAAATGTATATCAATTATCCCTGAATGAAGCTCTTTACATGAAGACCCGTGGAGAGCTTATGCTGTTATTCTAATACTTAAGAAGTAGTTATTGACATAACATGATGAAATAATTACACAGATGTAACATTCAGTAAGTTTTCATTTATATGAAAAACAAGCAGAAGTAACCTGGTGAAACAAATGCCAACATTTGTCAGCGGTGGGGCAATGGGGGGCTGGTGGCTGCAGGGCTGGGGTTGTCTCCTGGGAAGCTCATCATTTGAGTATTGGTGACATAGTATACAGACACGTATAATTTAAGTAAAAAAAAGTACAGTTATTTCTTATATGTAACAGTTCAATAAAAACTTAAAATTCAGCACCTTTATTACCTTATTCTTTATCACAAACTGAATGAAGTCATGTCTTCTTAACCAAAGAAACAATTACTATAATATGAATACTTACTAAATATAGTCCTGATATTCCATCTTTAAAGCATTAAACATTTGACAGATTTCACCAAATTTAAAAGATACATTAAAATACATCAAAAAAAGAAAGTAGAATAGTTGGTAGAGATGGCTAAATAAAGATTAACTGATTTGAGAGAGTGCATATGCTTTTCCTACTTTTTTTATTTTTTTTTTGAGAAATATCTGGAAAGTTGTAGTTCCTTGGGAATTCCTTGGAGTTTATGATTTATCTTATTCTTAAAATGTTTCAGTACAGAATGTGAGTTAGATGATGGGAGGATTCCTGAGTATATCCAACTGACTTAAAATTCTGTAAAACATTTGGTGAAGTTAATTATGGACCTAAAATTGGAGTGAAACAAACAAGTTCCTGCAAAAGTATCCACAGTTAAATTTGGTAGATTAAGCAACCTGCACAGGCAGTGAACCAAAACTTTTTCTTTATTCCAGCAAGGCTTTGTTCAGCACCAGACTTTGTACATTTTTTTCCTTTTTATTGAAGGTCAGAGAGTTCACATTCATTGTTACTTTTATTTTTTAACATTTGACTTCTATTTTTTCTTACTCTGTCTCTTTCTCCTTTTGCTGCCTTTGCCAGATTTTCTATTGAAAAGTTTGAATAGAGCTGTAAAGGAATCGCAGGAAAAATGGTGGGAATCTCCTCACTTGTCAGATAAATCCCAGGGTGCCTCTGCTATCTAACCAGCATATTGATTGATTTCTTTACTCCTGGAAGTCTGTGACATTATGGCACCATTTAAGCTCCGAAATGAAAAGTCTTTGCCTTGAAGGTGCACTGTGTTACAGGCACATGTCTGTAGTTTCCATGACTGAATATCATTTTGCAATTTGACATATCATTCAACAAATAATCCTGCAAAGGGAAGTATTGGACAGGAGCTCATTGGGGACATATTTCATATAGTGTGAATATATTAATCACCTAGTACACTAGTTGACCAGTTTACTTTTTCTGTTTCTCCTTCTTCTATATATTTTTAGGTCTTCAGCTTAACTAATGCCCATAAAACCAAAGGGAGTAACATTCTTTTCAAATCATTGTGGCTGTTACCTTTGAAAGTACTTTTTACTAAGTAATTTTAATAGAGTAGATCTACCAAATGTTCCTCCTTTATTGTAATTTTACTTCAATAATATAAGGCTTAGTGCTATTTGTGGTTTCAAAATCAAAGAATCAATATTATACAGTTCAAAAATAAGCTATAAAAATTAATCTAACTGTATATTAGGTTGCTGCATAAAACACACAGAAAAAAATACTTCTCTAGTGACTTTACGAGACTGCATATTTTGCAATTCCTTCAAGGGATACTGAGAACAAAAAGAGCATCAAAGAAATTTTTAACTTTAAAATATATTCACTAGATTTATTATTTTAAAATTATATAGGTGATATAATATGTAATTATATCACTTATATAAGTAATATAAAATAAATCCATTATTATATTACTTTTAACAGCACTGGGATTTTCTATAAATAAAAAAAGAGACATTGGTATGAAATCATGGAAGTTAAAATTTTAAAAATATAATCTTAAACTTCAAATAGAAATTTCAGATGGAATTTATGAGCTCATAAAATATATACTCATCTGTCTTTCTTTTGTTTTGTTTTGTTTTGTTGTTTTGTTTCTGAGAGCTGCTTTTTATCTCAGTCCATGATTAATGTACGTGATAAAATGAAAGAAAAAAATAGGGAAACTAATAATGAATCAATGCATCTTCTGAATAAAAATCAACAAAGTCATCAAAACATGTCCTAACATCAAAAGAAAAATGTTGACAAAGGGACAAAGAAAACACAAATACACAGAACAGGAACCAGCAAGGAGGAAATAATCATAGAGAGAGAGAAAGAGAATGAGAAAGAGAGAGAGAGAGATTAAGAGAGAGTGAGAATCATTAAGCACTATAGTGAAAGAGAGTTCACAAATTTACATGAATATCTAGACAAAATGAGACCCAGCTATGAATATATATTACAGTAAAATAAATCCCATTAGAAAGAGAAAGTTGAAAAAATATTTTCTATCTAGCACTACCTACAAGTAAATCAGCTTTTCTTATTTCAAAACTCAATGACTATCACTAACATAATAACATCATCCTGTCATAGTAGAGAATTTAAAAAACAGGGTAGATAGGGAAATTTTAGGTGAATGCAATTATAATGAATTAATACATTAAAAAATGGAAAGGTAAGATGATAAAAAGGTAAGGATAGATAAAAAGAGTGAGGCAATGTAGCGTTAAAATTTTATTTTTGAACTAGATCAAATGCTTTGGGAGAAATGGAGTTTTGGTGGAAAATATGTGCTGGATATTTTCTGGAACACAAATGAGTTTTATTACACTGAATGAAAATACTTACAGTATATTTACCATATGTAAGATATCGGAGAATATTTATGATTCGTTTACAAGTACAAATTGTATATGGGACCAAGCTAAAGCCAGCGCTTAATAGTGATGTTTGCTACAATTTTTTCTCTTCATTTTGACCCAACCATATGATAATAATTGTGTATATATTCTACTAGTTCTTAAAACCATGACTTTTTCTGCATACAATTATTAATGTCCCTAGATGTATTTTTACATAAAACATGAGGAACGCATCTAAATTATTTTATTTTTCCATATAAACCCTGTCCTTAATACCATATGTTGAAAACGTGTGATTAGTAAATTGCCCAGATAAACATGATGCTAGTCCGTGCGATCCTCACTAACATACTCAGATCGATATTTCCCCTTAACAATGTTACCATAGATATGGTGCTTTTAAAGGCTCATGTTAGCAATGCACAATATGAGGAATATTATGATATCCTAGTACATGTATTAGGAATGCATAAAGATATAAAATAACTGCTTAAGGGCTCCTGGGTGTCTTCGTTGGTTGGACGTCAGACTCTTGATTTCGGCTCATCACGATCTCATGGTCGTTGTGACTGAGCCTCGCGTGGGGCTCTGGGCTGGGAATGGAGCCTGCTTTGGATTCTCTTCTTCTCTGTCTGTCTGCCCCTGTCCTGCCTGTGTGTGTGTGTGTGTGTGTGTGTGTGTGTGTGTGTATCACACCTTTTGACTATTGTAAATAATGCTGCTATGAACACAAACACAAATATCTGCATAACTCCAGCTTTCACTTTCTTTGGGGAAGGTATGTATTTTTATAATGCATTTCTACTTACCTCCCTCAAAATTTAATAATATTTGAAATATAACCAGTGCCCAGAAAGTATGTGTTGAATGCATACACTTTATTCTCTGGTCTGTTTCTTTGGCAATTCTTCCAAAAGGATGACAGTATTTTATGGATGCTCATAATCTTTAAATGCATTAGCTTGGACCCATTCCAAGAACATCCCTTCAATACAGGCTGCTCCTATAGAAATACAATAACATATGCTTATATTAGTATTTTAAATTTTAAAATAGTTTTAAACTGCAATTGAGATGTTTGCATAAACATAAATTACCAGCAAACTTTCCAATTATTGGAAAAATCTACACCCCTTCAAAATCTATCCGCTATCTATCTATCTATCTATCTACCATCTATCTATCTATATCTAAAGTCGTTTCACAAATATTGGTTAATTCCTTCCAGTGTTTAGCACTATATAATCAAAGCCTCCTAACTTATATATTAAAATTACTTTGTTATCTGCTTGCTCAATAGTTATGTTTAGGGGCGCCTGAGTGGCTCTGTCGGTTGAGTGTCCGACTTCGGCTCAGGCCATGATCTCATGGTTTCTGAGTCCCAGCCCCTCGTCCGGCTCTGTGCTGACAGCTAGCTCAGAGCCTGGAGACTGCTTCGGATTCTGTGTCTCCCTCTCTCTCTGACCCTCCCCTGCTCATACTTACTCTCTCTCTCTCTCAAAAATAAATAAAACATTAAAAAAAGTTTTTAAATAAAAAATAGTTATGTTTACATATTTCCTTTAATAGCAAAGTATTTAATTTTGTTCTTTCTTAATTATAATTGAATAAGCTTTAACTATAATTCATAATTGACTTGTATTACTGATAATTCATTCCACTTATTTCTAGGCTTATTTATTAAAATTGTTCACTTTGACTTTATCCATTTCTTCAATGGCATTGGTAAATATTAACTCCTTTTAAGTTCTCTTCAGACTAATATTTAAAAAATAATGCTGCCTAATTGAAATTGTTAAAATTGGTGTTATTGACCATAAAAAAATTAAAATAGGGGCACCCGGGTGGCTCAGTCAGTTAAGCGTCTGGCTTTGGCTCAGGTCATGATCTCATGGTTCGTGGGTTCAAGCCCCACGTCAGGCTTTGTGCTGACAACTCAGAGCCTGGAGCCTGCTTCAGATTCTGTATCTCCCTCTCTCTCTGACCCTCCCCTGCTCACACTGTCTCTCTCTGTCTCTCAAAATAAAAAAAAATTAAAATCTAAAATATAAATTTTCTTCACCGAAAGTATTCTTCCACAGATTGCATTCTCTTTCTTCCATTTTCTTGTTTTATTGTAATTAAGAAAATTGGACACTGAGCATCTTCTGAATATTTTGGGGTTTTCCAATTTATAGATTAGGAGGAAAGAGTTAAATAGCAGTGTTCAAATTTACATCTAGTGCATTCTAATACACTTTGAACTTGCTTCTTAAATAGGCTGACATGTGGCAAATGAAATTTAATGTTGACAAATGTAGAGTAATGCAAATTAGCCTCAGATATAATAAGTGACAGATAAAAAATTATAGATAATTGAAGTGATGCATGAAGACCTTGAGAAAGACATTCACCTGTTTACAAACTTTCAGAAATCTTCTCAACTAAAAGGAAACTCTGTGCTCTTTCTTGAGATGTCACAAATTAAATGCAAAAGTCCAAATACCTCCACCTATATACTAAGTAATGTTTAAGTCGGACACAAGATTCTAAATTGAAAAAGTGACATTCTTTTTTTGGCCAAGTCATACGTCTTCTAGAGAGACAAGTAACTTTATCTCACGGTAATGCTTTCTAAAGTACTTGAGCATTTCTCTTGCTATCTATTAACATCTAGAGTGAAATTGTTGTTATAAAGACCAGAAGATACTGGAAGGGTATCAGGTACCTCTCAGTATGAAAGCACCTGCCAGATCGCATACACTTGTCAAGTTCCTGACTCCCATGTCAGCTATTGAAGACACCTTTCTGTCTTCGATCAGAAGCTACGTGTCCCTCCAGGTCAGCTCACTGTACTGAGTAACTCTGCTTTAACTCCTTTTCAATGATACAATTCTTGAAGAAGCAATCAACACTCCTTGACCTATTATTTAAAAAAATGAGGCCAATTTTGGCACATCAAATGCTTTTGTTTTTGCATTTTTCTTTAATCCTTACAACGACAGAAACTAGAGATCATTTTCCTTCACCCATCTCTAGTCCTTAAATTTAAAAAAAGTCTGAAATTCCAATCAAAGACTTCATGTATCACAACATAAATAAATTAGAATTTCCTATTTGATATTCTAAATTCTAGAATTAAACAGAATGATAAACTTACATGTATTTCATAGATAACTACACATGGCATATTTGTATGATCGTATATTAATGCATTTAATTGGTTTTAGGCATATACAATGTATGTTACACATATTCTCATGTGAGTTTAATTCTTTGCCACACTGTTGTAGATTTTTATAAAAGAAGAAATTTAATGACAGTGGTTAATAGTCTTCTAGTTTCCTTAGTTATAAGTAATACAGAGGAGTAGAAAAAATAAAACATAAAAGCATACATTATTTTCAATTGTTTTAATGTTTATTTATTCTTGAGAGATAGAGAGAGACAGAGCATGAGCAGGGGAGGGACAGAGAAGGAGGAAGATATAGAATCTGAAGCAAGCTACAGATTCTGATCTGTCATCAGAGCCTGACATGGGGCTTGAACCCATGAACCACGAGATAGTGACCTGAGCTGAAGTTTGACACCCAACAGACTGAGCTACCCAGGTGTCCCCAAAGCATACATTTTTAAAATACTTTCAAATAAATTTAGATGAAAGAGTTTTTACTACTTTTAATTTTCATTCAACTACGACTCTTAGAAATTAACCTTTGGTGATCAAGGACTGACTTATGTACGTCTTCCCCATGGCACTCAGTATATAACCAAGTACATATGAAATTGGACAAAAAATATTTCGATAATGGCGACATGCTCTCATGAGACTAGTTCACTGAGAGAGACAAAGTGAAGTTAACCAAACACCTTAAGATTTTATATCGTACGATGTACATATGCAGATATCTCATTTAATCTTTATTAAAAATGTACTGAAATTAGATATTATTCTGCCACATAGAACATCGCATACATGTACAGAGTATCCTTAATTTTAATGTGCATACAATTACAGCTTTTTAATTAAACACATAGCTCCACTCAGGGATTTTGGAGAAGAGGAACTATCTATAATTCTTCATGAGTCATACATGGGTAAACATGCCCCAGTGGTTATAAACCATGATACCTGAAAAGTAAAGACAACTATTATCAGGATGCATAGGGACACTTTTGTAATCATGACTATAATTACATTCCATAATTAATTTTATAACTAAAATTATACTGGAAATTTCAACCTTCTATTATCTATGTTAATAGAAATGGACGTGCTGATAAATATACTCACTAAACATACCTGAGGAAACCAATCTTGCACTGTATTCAGAAAGTTTAGTTAAAAACTGTTTCTTTTCCTTTGTAATGCATTCATTTAGTTGAATTTTTGTCCATTTACAGTAGAACAATGTTCTTCCCAACCGAGTTGAACAGAGGAGTGCTAATCTTTATTCATAGGCCAATAAATTTGTTCAAAGAACACATCTGCTAAAGGCTAAAATGTATATGAGCAAGATGAATGGTGACTTTGTTTAGCTTTCTAGTGACAGCTATTACAAAAGGTTTAGGTTATTTATTTTTGGCTCACTGATAAAGATTGTATTATGACAGGTGAAACACAGATAAAACACCCTCAGAATTGGTTTATAATTATATCCTCAAGAGGAAAAAATAAACTGTATCTATACACATACAACTTCGGCTCTGCAAGGGAAACATTTTAAATTTTATGTACGTCCACCTGTGATCTTATCATTTCTTTTGGGAAAGTAAACCAACCATTCACAGTTTATAGTGCTTTACTTTATTACTAATATTTCTAATAATTTTATTACCTTAGTTTTATGATGCATTATTCTGGAGGACATTATTTCTTCTATTCAGCAAGAGTAGCAAAACTCTCTTCTACTACTAACAAGTCAATGGAGACTTGAACAGTTATATAGCATAAAGTAAAAGAGACAGGAAGGATTATGGGAAAGTATTGTCCTTAGTAAACATGAGGTTATTTACTGTTTGTGATACTTTAGATTGTTGTTTATATTTTGGTTTTTGAATACATTGTGAATGATTCTTGTTGCTTACATGATAGAAAAGCACAATACAGCTTCATCCAAATATGTAAATAATGAAATCCTCCTCCAAATAATTTTTGCTTTGTTTCATTTTTGGCCTTAGAAATCGTTAGACGTTATTGGCTATTAATCTGTACACAATATGCTTAAGGATAGCTTTATGGGGAGTTACACATAAAATCTAGATTTGTTTTAGTATCTAATTCAGGTATGACAGCAAATTTTTGAAAAATAATTGTTTATAATTAAATGTAGAAACAAAAACATATACCAAAGACCTATGTTCTTGCTAGATTATAAACTGCTATATATTCCCTTTATAATAGTTAACACTAAAATCTTCACTGTTTTGGTCAACATTTCAAATTGTGAAATGGTGATTAGGTGCTGGATGCATTCTGGTCCATTCTCAGTGGCACTCAGTAGTTTGGGTTACACTTCCTGTTGGGGTTTGATGTGACCACACTGTTTGGCTTACAGCTGCTCTTCCAGTTTAAGGAAATGCCATCTTGTTTCTCTATGGCGAATTTTCTTCATAATAATGTTATCATCCAGACTATTGTGATGAAATACTATCTGATTTTCTTTCCTTTTAATCCGATTCAGGATTTGGTTAGTTGAAGATGGAGAATCCAATCATCATCGCTAAACAAACTATCTCAGCTTCAGCTAAAATACTACATTTTAAAAACTCCTGTGATATTCTGATCAAGAAAACTGTGTGGAGGTTGAATTCATTCAATTATTTTATCCCCTTTTTTTTACTTAAAACTCTTTTTTGAGGGAATATTGTTATAGCAAAGAAACAAAAAGAAACATGTACAGAAGGGGGAAGGAAAGGAAGGAGGCAAAGAAGGAGAGAGAGACAGAGACAAGAGAGAGGACATAGGGAGTAAACAGTGAAGGGGACAATTTACTACAATTTTCTCTTCTAGAGAAAGGACATTTGGTGATAGAGTGAATGAATATATCAATTAATGCTCTGGGAGGTTTTGAGATTTTGTAAAGCCTGTAAAAATATAATCACTTTAAAAGTTATTATGTGAGTACAAGATGCCAAAAAAATCCATCAGGAGTTGTATATTGGCATGGTGAAGTGAAGGATTAAGAGATTCTTCCATTGAAATAAATGATAGTTTCTCCCCCATATAGATATCTTACTAATTTGGGTGAGAATATGCATAAGAATTTGCCATGCTCAGAGAGAGAGAGTCAGTGAGAGAGAGAGAGAGAGAGAGAGAGAGAGAGAGGGAGGGAGAGGAGAACCTAATTACACTCGTACATCCTTACTCTTGTAGGAAATGCTCGTATATTTTGGTCAAGACTTCCTGGGCTCTCAAAGAGAGATAATTGCCACAACTTTTATATGCTTTTGTATTCTTCTGCCTACAAATAGTCACTATTTATTCATTTAGCAACTATTAGCGAGCTTTGACCTTTCTAGACACAGAGTATATTGCAGCCAATTGAATGAAGAAAATGTTTCCATTTCCTTTGAATTTATATTCTAATAGTTGTGCAATAAACAAATACTTTTAAACTAATTAGCTATAGTATAGTAATATGAAGAAAATAAAGCCTAGAGGGATGTGGGGATTTCAAATGGGAATCACAAATTAAATTGACAATGGAGAAAGGCCTCATTAAGTAGGAAATATTTGCCCAAAGAGCAAATAGTATGAAGCATGGAGTGTTCCAGACTCCTGGTAGAAGATGGATCAGGTGGATATATTAAATACAAAGCCTTGAAACAAAAGCATGTCTACTGCAGTCACCACCAGGACACATGTCTAGAACAGAGGAAGTGATGGGAAAGCAGAGACTAGCCAGGTGTGATTTGGGGGGCATTTGTGAGGAACTCAAGGAGCATGGTGCACATATGGTTTTGCTCTCAGTGGAAACGGGAGCATCTGCAGGCATAACATGATTTGGATTCTGTTGGGAGAGAGACAGGAGTCCCGTGTGACCCAGTGATTTGCAGCTTGGGCAATGCATTAAAGCTAGAGATAACATGTGGATGTGTTCAGCAACTTCAGTTTTTTTTTCTTTTTTGAATATAACACAATTTATTTTTTTAACATATGCAATTATTTTCCATCATTTACAATACAGTAGTTACAATGACACTCCAAACAGAAAAGCAAAGTAAAAAATCAAAACCCCAACTTCTATGTCATGTAATTAGACTTATACAGAAATTAGAAGGTTAAGTAACAACTAGTTAATCACCTAATTTCACAGCTATCTGAAGTGGCAATTGTTATACAGCAGCTTATCTATGATACATTCAAGATAAATGATACAATTTATTACTTGCCCATAAGCTACAACACAGCCTGCTTAATACCTTTCCTTAAAAATTCCACCTCTATACTACAATATACTTGAGATCCATGCAAAAAAGTAGCTACCTTTTATGTAGGAAATGGATGATTAAGTCTTTGGTGCTATAAAAGCAACTTCATTTAAACATAACCACCCCCACCACCAAAAAAAAGAAGAGAAAAGAAAAAAAGTAAAGAAAATAATA
>NC_043713.1:5814206-5909065 GCF_006229205.1 Suricata suricatta
ACCCTTTCTTAATAAAAACCCTTGAGAAAGTCGGAATAGAAGGAACTTACCTAAACATTATAAAAGCAGTTTATAAAAAGCCCACAGCCAATATTATCCTCAATGGGGAAAAACTGAGAGCATTCCCCCTGAGATCAGGAACACGACAGGGGTGTCCACTCTCACCACTGTTGTTTAACATAGTGCTGGAAGTCCTCACATCAGCAATCAGACAACAAAAGGAAATAAAAGGCATCAGAATTGGCAAAGAAGAAGTCAAACTTTCTCTTTTTGCAGATGACATGATACTCTACATGGAAAACCCAATCGATCCACCAGAAGCCTTCTAGAACTGATAAATGAATTCAGTAAAGTTGCAGGATACAAAATCAATGTACAGAAATCAGTTGCATTCCTATACACCAAAAATGAAGCAGCCGAAAGAGAAATCAAGAAACTGATCCCATTCATGATTGCACGAAAAACTATCAAATACCTAGGAATAAACCTAATCAAGAAACTTCCGTTTTAAAGAGTATGCAATATCCACAGAAACTAGTTGCATTTGGTGTCTTTTTACATGCAGTGGCTGTTTCCAGATACTTCACAGTTTTCTCATTTCATTGTTAAGTTAATCCGCTTCTAAAAAAACACAGTAATATTTAAACCTTTCATCTAAATAATGAAGTGGACTTATTTGTTGCTGGAAGGCAACTTCAGGCATGAGTAGAAATTTCCTCTAATATAATATGTGCCTTATGAAGGGTGGAAACATAACAGAACTTAACATATTTAGAATCTCTATCCTTTATTCCCTTACAAAGTTGATTGGGACTAATATGACAGTAAGGAAGACACAATACCGACTGTAACGTAATGCCCGTGTCAAATTACCATAATTGTGCTTGGGATCCTTTCTATGGCTGTGTAAAATGTAAATGGTTTTAATGAAGGGTTTAAATATTTTCAAAAAGTTCCAGAGAATTTATAGGTGTTATTTTTTAACATTAGAAAATCCACTTCCTTTATATGATATACATAAAATACTATGTTTCTTCCTAAACGATTATAATTGCTAATGGTCTTTGAGTTTTGAGTGCCCATCGTATTCCAGAAATGAATATAATTTTCTTCTAACTTTACCTTATCGATTCTTTGTCAACCCCACTATGTACGTACTATTATACCAATGGACAAGCTGGGGGTTAGAAATTTTAAATAACTTACTAATAGTCCAAAAAATGAGTAGCTGTTGAAGATAAATGTTAAAGCCAGAAAGTAAGAATTCAGAGCATGTTCCTTATGCTTGCTTTGTTACAATCTACTCTGTGCAAAATGGAATCAATTTAGGACTTAACACAAGGGAGAAGCTTCCTGAAATAAAGACTGCAGAAGAGTAACAAAGAGAAAAACTGTATTCACTGCTAGAAGCAAGAATAGTCTGAAAGTTGGCAGAGGTTTTATACGCTACAGGTGCTCAGATTGGTCAGAAAATAAGAACAAAGAAACCAGATTGTGATGCATGCAGGAGGGACACGGTGTCATTAGCAGTTCTTACATGTGACTGATCTAAGGAAAAGCAAGCCCAGAGAGTGCATTCTATATATTTGAATTTCACAAGAAAAAGGAAAGTTTAAGTGAATCTGGGACAATACAGTCCATGGTTTCAGTTTTAGGTTCAGAAAAAAAATTTTTTTTACTATACATCCAACTTTTAGTAAAGAAGTTGAAAATATTTTATCCTTCCACCTGTTTTATTCAGTTTCTTATTATTTAACGCCTACCAGGAACAGTAAATACATTTGGGTTCCATTTACGTCAATTTCTGCTTGCTCAAATCTTATGCAATAATTATGGAAACTATATTTGAAGCCTTTTAACATATTTTGCTTCAGATTGTGAAATATAATTTTCATTCAATGATATTCATCTCTGGAGTAACTTAACACTGTCAAATGAACCTCTTACATACACAAGCGATACCTCAAAGTCCCCAAGACAGAATTTGAGGCAATATTGGGCAAAGCAAAATACTTCTTTATTTCATCTAGTTAACAATTTCAATATCCTTCTGCATGTCATTTTAATTGACTCTATCTGAAAAAAAACTGTTGAAATTGTATACAGAATATTTTACCCTCTTTGGTAAATGAAGTTTTAATCTGTGTCCTGGTAGTAACGGTGTATTTTATTCCAATCTCGCAATAAGCGTGTTGATTATCTACTGTTGAAAGAATAGATTTTAGCCACTGTGTGGCACACCTACTATGATGAATTAGACACATAACTTCATATACTAATTGGTAAGTACAGATTTTGTTTATGTTTACTAACAGTAACAGCATAGATCCCTAAACTACATTTAGTCTGTAAATTCTTGAATGTGAAAAATTATCAATAGTGGTAAGAAGACATAAGTGAACCCAAGAGGGACAGCCAAAATTTGCATTCATAATTCAGAAGCCCAACCATCTACTCTAACTGGATCTACTCTCAATTGTCATATGTTGAAATGAACATGAATTCAAAATGGCCCCACACAATATGGACTAGGGGCTAATTTAGGTCATTATATAAGCCAAATTTACCAATGTAATAAGGACATATTTTCAGCAGAAGGAAGAAAAAGCTGTCCTTTAAGGAAATGCTTTTCTGTAATTTATTACAGTTTCTGTGTATCTAATATATTTTTAAGCAGCCTAAAGTTTTCATCTCTCATTTCTTGGAAGAGAAGAGTAAAATTCAAGAGATAAAGCATGGAGTAGGCAGATTAGGCAAAGTCCAGTTGGGTCTTCCAGGAAGATTGGTTTCTTTGCATGGCTGGACTTGAGTCTGGAATACAGAAACCACAAGAGCCAAAAGGACCTTCCCCACTTGTTTTAATCTAAGGAACTAGGCTCAGAGAACAGACAATGAGGATTAGAAACCAAGTTCCAGATACAAATAAAGATTTCCATTTTCCCAGTTCATCTTTGCTTTCTATTGCCTAGAGACTCAGCAGAAGTGACTCAATACTGGTCAAATATTTAGAAATATGATGTTCTACTTCTCCCCTCAATGTTTAGAGATTATACTAATATGCTATCTATGAAAAATTTAATCTCATGCTTTTATAATATTTTTTAGTCAGCTGAGCTAGTAAATGCAGACTTAAATTATCTTTTATTCCTAGAGGATATACGAAATCAGTGCCTTTCAACAATTAAAGTATTGTATGTTAAATTATATCATTTATTACTGTATTAAAAATAAGCTAAGGCTATAAAAATATAAACTGTTATAAAATATATGATATTTAAAGATATTGTGGGTATAGGCATTAAATATGCATTATTACATACAGAAGAATAGAGTGGCTGCAGTCTTATCTGATCCTCTGAAAACCTATTGAGAAAAGAAACAACAGAAAGACAGAAGAATTCATACTCTACTTTGTGTCATCTACAAAGAACTGTTATCGGATGTAAAATATAAAATAAACAAAAACAGTAGGGACAATAATAATAACAGTTCATTGAAACTAAATTCAATGGCTGGATCCCAGACTTGAAAGGAATTCAAATTATTAAAGGAAAATGCCATCTTGATAAGGAAAGAGTCAATAAATCTTAGCACAGAAATTGAATTTGAAAAAAAAGAATCATGGGACCCTTGGGTTGCTCAGTCGGTTGAGCGTCTGGCTTTGGCTCAGATCACGATCTCATGGTTTGTGGGTTCGAGCCCTGCATCAGGCTCTGTGCTGACAGCTAGCCCAGAGCCTGGAGCCTGCTTCAGATTCTATGTCTCCCTCTCTCTCTGACCCTCCCCTGCTCGCACTGTCTCTCTTTCTCTCAAAAATAAATTAAAAAAATAAATAAAATAAATAAAATTAGCACTTTTAATACAAAGATTCAGAACAATATGGACTATGAAGCTTGTGGTCCTTCTAGAAGAATTGGGACAGGGATTGCTTCCCACTGTTAGCAGCTGGGAAACCAGATGAAATATGCTAGTCAACTGCTCTAAAGACATTGATACTTACCAGTGCAGCACTGGGATCCCTGAGGGAAGGAAGACAAGCAAGTGCTTCTTCTTCCATCACCCTGGATTCTGCCTGGGGTGGGTTTCTGGATCATGGTTCAAGAAGGGCTGTCCCAGCAGAGCGCTGCCTCTTCTCACATTGAGGAGACAGAGATCACAGTCCAGGGGCTCTTGCAACTGGGATTTGCAAAGAGTTACTGGTATCTGCATACATCTCTGATTCTGGACGGTAAGTCATGCAACCATAATGTACAAATCTACAAAAAGGGCAAATCCGGCTGATGTAGGCTGCACAACTTCTGAGATCACATGTGATGGGGCTAGCTGGGGGGTGGATGTACTTTTTAATGGCTTTGGGTTTGTTCCTATGACAGCTTCCCTGTCTATGTGGCCAGCAGTGATAAAGTACTACTAGATGGCTGTTGTAACCCCAGGAACCTACCATCTTTACACAATTCAAAAACTCTACCTTGAGGATATTGCCATTTTCTCAGCTACAGTTAATAGTCACCTTAGAATTCTTCAAGGTTATTGGGACTCTCATCAAGAATGTATTTTCTTCATCCCTCATGAAGAGAATGTAATCTGAACAATCCTGAGGGACAAATTTAGGGTGTTGGTAAGTTTATATGATCCCTAGCATGCCAATCTCAAATTGCGGGATGCTTCCATCTAAGGCTGGCATTTTCACTTGACTCAGCATAGAACATTGTTAGGGTCAAGTTTCAGTCAAGTGAACAGTCTACTCATGGTAGACACTTTGGCCATTGTAGCTCCCCCACCACGGAACAGGTGATAAGAGTCATGCTGACATTTAGGGCCTCAAAGCCCCCAAATTCAACAGATTATGCCTGTCTTCATCCCTCTTCATAGGAAGGGTTTCACGCCTTCCTAATTAATACTCTTACACCCTAACTCTAATATAACAGATCTCATGAATTTGTCAGTTAAGAGTGGGTTAAATCCAGCTACTGATATGAAGAGATTTTCTATTGCTTTTACACAAATCCTGGCCATGGGGATATAAGAGATAGGATTTTCTTTTAGTGGAATCAGAGGCTTCTGGTCCCTTACCTGACATTGATTTGTTGATGGGTATCTCTGATATCGTCAGTTTTTTTTTTTTTACCAATGTCTCCGGTATATATTGAAATGACTAGTGAAACATATATTCCTTATTGTAATTAGAGTTCTATCACAGGACCACTTTGTTACCCGGAGCATTTGCTTGTTACTCATTTGATGTCATTGTATCGACAAGTGTTAATTTAAGTAACTGTTTGCCACTGTGCAATGTGTCGCTAGTGTCCCCTCTATCAATAGAAATAGGTTTTTTACTGCCTTTTGATCTAATAACATGCAGGAACAGACTCCAGAAAACTCAGCATGAATTCAGATATCCATTTTTAAAGTTTTCTTTCTCAAAACCATTCACAGGACCAATCTAGGTTTGATCACAGAGGCAGAACTGCTTAAGAGGCAAAGAATAGGGGATTACCCAGGGTACAGAGGGTTGTGGGTTTGGGGGAAGTACTTTGCTAAGACTACTTTCTCAGTTTTCTGCTGCTCTTGTAATTGTCTTCTGGATCTAATCATCAGTTTTAAGCACTTTTCAGTTTGGAGGAGGCGGCACCATCACTGTGTCTACCTTTCAAGGTAGACTTCTGGCTTTAAATCATAGCAGCACTTTCTACAATAGCCAAATCATGGAAAGAGCCTAAATGTCCATCAGCTGATGAGTGGATCAAGAAGATGTGGTATATATACACAATGGAGTACTACAAGGCAATGAGAAAGAATGAAATCTGGCCATTTGTAGGAAAGTGGATGGACCTCGAGGGTGTCATGCTAAGTGAAATAAGTCAGGCAGAGAAGGACAGATACCGTATGTTTACACTCATAGGTCTAACAGGAGAAACCTAATGGAGGACCAGGGGGAGGAGAAGAGGGAAAGAGAGTTGGGGAGAGAGAGGGATGAAAAACTTGAGAGACTGAAAGCGAACTGAGGGTTGAAGGGGAAGCGGGGGGGAAGAGGTGGTGGGGATGGAGGAGGACACTTGTGGGGAAGAGCACTGGGTGTTGTATGGAAGCCAATTTGACAATAAACTATTCAAAAAAATAAAAAAATAAAATAAAATTAAAATTAAAATAAATGTAGCCTTTAATCTTTTTAATGTTTTATTTCTTTTTGAGAGATAGAGAGAGAAAGACAGCATGAGCAGGGCCGGGGGTCAGAGAGAGAGGAAGACACAGAATCCCAAGCAGGCTTCAGGCTCCAAGCTGTCAGCACAGAGCCCAATGTGGGGCTTGAACTCATGTACCGTGAGATCATGACCTTAGCCAAAGTCAAATGCTTAACCGACTGAGCCACCCAGACACCCCTAAATGTAGCCTTTTCAAAGATGTTGGATCCCTTTCAGACTTTCAATGTGTTTGTCCAGTGCCAGGTCTGCCCCTAGCACACCTCTCGGATGCCTGAGGTTACACAACTCAGGCCTTGGGAAAGGGGCTCCTTGAAAACCAACACAATTCCTGGAGACAAACCTAGCTGAGCGCTGGCAACTGCCTGCACCTCTAGCACTTGAGGAAATGAGTGCTTCTGGCCTGTAAAAGACAAGAGTGGTCTGAGCAGAGCACCAGCCTTTCCAGAAAATAGAGCAAGAAGCCATACTTTACACCTAGCTTTATGAGGTCTGAAGACGTCGTCAGAAAATATAAATTACAGGCCAACATCCATCATGGTGTCTTCACAAGAATTACTGATGGATGCACCATCACTTGGGAGGATCAGGAATCAAGTTTGCATTAACCTCCCCAAATTAGACAGCCACCATGCTGACAGAGTAAAGCAGACAATCTAGACGTTCTTCTCAATAGATACCAGGAAAGCTTTTGTCAAAATTCCATGGAAAGTTATGAATAAAAATTCATAAAAAAGTAGAAATGGAAGGAAATATTCTCCTTCCAAGAAGAGTCATTTCTGGAAAACCAAGAGCATACATTATATTTAAACATGGGATATTAGACAATTTTCCCCTGGTGGTAGAAATAAGTAAATAGTATCTCTTCTCATCACATCTGTTCATCAGTGGATGTGTGGCACAATGCAGCATACAACAAGAAAAATTTACATGGCCTTAAGATTGGAGGGGAAGAAATAAAGTTGTTGTTCTTAGTCAAAGATAGTATGAAGAGTCTGAGGCATACAGAAAACAATGCAATAAATTACCCCAGCCAGATTAATATATTGAGTAATATAGATACATCACACTTTTATGTAGAAGCTATATGCTAATAAAAATGAAATGAAACAGTTATTCAAAATATTTTCAAAATGATAAATTCTGTAGGAATAATTGAATAAAATCTATTAAAAATTCTATACTGAATATTTAAAACTGTTGCTGTCACAAATAATGAAAGACAAAAACTAAGTGATAATTTTTTAAAATAAATAAAGTAAATTTTATTATGTAAAAATTTTTAAGTTTATTGATTTCTTTTGACAGAGACAGAGAGATCATGAGCAGAGGAAAGGCAGAGAGAGAGAGAGGGAGAGAAAGAATCCCAAACAAGCCCAGCACTGTTAGCACAGAGACCGATGCAGGGCTCAAACTTACAAAACTGTGAGATCATGACCTGAGTCAAAACCAATAGTTAGATGCTCAACTGTCTGAGCCACCAAAGCACCCCAAACTAAAATATATTTTATAAAATTAAACACCTATTTTTGATATTTAAACATATATAAAACTGATAATTCTGAATTTTACATAGATATGTGTACAAGTGTTACATACTTTAAAGATAGCATTTTCCCTTGGCTTGAATATTATAAACTTTGTTTAGCCAACAGTACAACGAACTTAGAATTTCTGTTTTATTCCTCTTCTCTCCATTACCTCTTCTTCTATAATTCCTCATCCTTCACCATATCCAACATAATTACCTCTGTTATACATGTAAATGTCATTCTACTAAGTGCCTAGTTATGCCATGAACTTTACTTTCATTAACTCAGTGTCCATATAAGTCTGTAATATGAAATATAATACCAAATTTGTAGATTTAAAAGCAAGGGAAGATTTATCAACAGATGAAGATAAGAATTGATGTCTCAAAGTCAGACTAATCTCTGTATCGTTTTGTTCAAAGGACAAAACTCTTTAGGCTGTGATGTCCGTCTAGAATATTTTACAAAATGATGAAAGCAAAAGAATCAAAAATGTCATCAGACTATGGGTGCCGTAATTTAAAGCAACTATTGATATATTTTAGACATGTTTTGAACAATTTGTTTTAAGATTTATATTTGCGTTGAAAAGACGGCCTTGGGCTGCCCATTAGTGCCCACATTCACTGTTTGCCTAGTAATAAAAGTAGAGGTATATTGATTTAGCTGGCTGACCTATTCATTTTGAGATAAGTATTTAACTATCCATGCGGTAAAGTTATTTTCCCTTTAGTTATTTTTTAAACAGTAATTGTAATATTCATTTAATACCTAGCATGCTGCCAATTTCTTTCCAATGTGGGATGTAGCTTTAGATTTAAAAATAAGCCAGGCAGAGAAGGACAGAAACCATATGTTTGCACTCATAGGCCTAACAGGAAAACAAGAGAGACCTAGTGGAGAACCAGGGGGAGCGGAGGAGGGACAGAGAGTTGGGGAGAGAGAGGGATGCAAAACTTGAGAGACTATTGAATGCTGAGAATGAACTGAGGGTTGAGGGGGAAGGGGGAGGGGGGAAAAGAGGTGGTGGTGATGGTGGAGGGCACTTAAGGGGAAGAGCACTGGGTGTTGTATGGAAAACAACTTGACAATAAAATATTGGGGAAAAAAAAGCTACTTTATTATATTATAATTAAAATATAATAAAATACACTCAATTACAAAAAAGATACCTTCAAAGTGATAGAGTTTTAAATAAATGTCTTATAATTTATTTTTAAAAATCTATAATCAAAACTATTTTATGCTAAATTCATACAGTGACTGTAATGATATTAGTTCATTTTATCCTAAACAGTTAGATAATCTCTTGTTTTCTTTATATGATCCTGACATTGCATATTGTGAATTTTTGTCCATAAATCTTGAGTAAGAATTTATGAAGGAGTATTTTCTTAGAGCCAGCTAGATCTCTGAATAGTTTTGGAAAGGATCACATGGAAGTTAGAATACCTAGCCATTTGCAGTAGGCACCCACTTTAACAGATTGTGATAATTTTTCATGTAAAAGTTATTGTGCCTATTCTAAGTCACCTTATTTTAAAATTACTTATATGCACAATTTATGTTAAATAGCACTAAATTGAGATGAAGTTCTGCTTTTTACATACTGACTTTTTTAAGCCCAATTTAATTGTTTTCATCTTTAATTTTTAAATTTATTTATTTAAGTTCAAATTAGTTAACAGATAGTGTAGTATGGGTTTCAAAACTAGAACCCAGTGTCTCACCACTTTCCTACAACACCCAGTGCTCATCCCAACAAGTGCCCTCCTCAATGCCCATCACCCATCTAGCCTGTCCTCTACCCAAGACTTAGCCCACTTTTCTTTCTTTCTTTCATTTTGCAAAAATTTTAATGATTATTTTATTTTTGAGAGAGATAAGGGCAGAGAGTGGGCAGGGGAGGGTCTTAGAGCAAGAGGGAGACACAGAATCTGAGGCAGGCTTCAGACTCTGAGCTGTCAGCACAGAGCCCGACATGGGGTTCCAGTTCATGAACTGGGAGATCATGACCTGAGCTGAGGTCATCTGCTCAACTGACTGAGCCCCCCAGGCACCCCTAGCCCAGTTTTCTTATGTTTCATGAATTCATAACGTATGACTGTGCTCTGCAAGTTTAGGAGGCCTGCAGACAATTGTTAGTGCCTTTCCCAAGTCTTCACTATAAACATGGATTTCGTTATTTTCTGTCTTAACACAGTCTTTTCTGACTAAATTGCTTGCTAATAAGTGATGAAAACAGGAATGTATTGGTTAGTGAATCACTTCCTTTTTTGTGTGGACTGGGCACTATGGGGGATTAATTAACGTTTTTACATCCTGAGAAAACTGTTCACACTGGATCTACCTGGGACCACTGGCCATGCAAAGCAGGAAAAATCTAGTTTTGTGAGCAAGTTATAAAGACAATTTTGAGAGCTTCCAGTGGGAATGAATGCCTTTCCTCACCACAGATTTAGAGAATTATGAAATCGCCATGCCTGGGCAGCTAGGAAAAATGTGTGGTCACAGCATGAGAGCATTGCGAAATGATCTAGTTTGTGACTTGGCTTTTTAATAATGGAAAAAGTAAAACTAGTAGCGAAGACAATGTGTCAGTAAGAGAGAAGACGAGACTTCTCCCCCCGCCCAAATACAACACTCATAGTTATAAGATAGTCACGGGGAAACATTTTACTAGAATTTAGCCAAGCAATTTTTTCTTAAATGGCACCCACAACTTCAGCCTGAGGATGAGGAGGGAGGAACAGCAGCCAGCAAAGCAGGTGAACCCATGGAAGGTGGGATTCTCTGAGCAGCGACCACTTCCCACAGCCATGTCAACAGGGACAGAGGGCAACACCCATCATTCCATTCTGGTCTCTCTATCTCTCTTTTTTTTTAATTTTTAATGTTTATTTTTGGGAGAGAAAGAGAGACAGAGCATGAGTCAGGAAGGCACAGAGAGAGAGGGAGACACAGAATTCGAAGCAGGCTCCAGGCTCTGAGCAGTCAGCACAGAGCCCGACACCGGGTTGGAACTCAGGACTCAGATCATGACCTGAGCTGAAGTCAGATGTTTAACTGGCTGAGCCACCCCGGTGCCCCATCTTCTGGATGCCTTTTAATTGTCTTTCCTGATCTGCTCTCAGTGCTCCTCATCATGCCTGGTCCATCTGCGTGTTTACTGCTACACAGGGTATTGGTGAGCTTTATGACACTCACTTCCGTCTGGCTTCAGATAAACGTGAGGCCCTGACGAAAGAAGACAAAAAGAAAATGCAGCCAGGATATCCATTCCCCCACTATCTCCCTTCTGCTTTCTGCAGATTTGTGAGAAGATGCTAATTTTCTTCAAACTCTACCCCGACACCCTCACTGTCCCCAGAGTCGTAACTATAGTCAGATCTCAGATTTGCCTGATGGTGAAATATAAGGCCTGATATTGTGGACAAAAATATATATAAATGTGTGTGTGTGTGTGTGTGTGTGTGTGTGTCTGTGTCTGTGTGTCTGTGTGTGTGTATGTTTTACATGTATATTTACATATATATGTTATACATGTTTGTAACTACCAATTAACATGTAAAATTTTAAAATAGATTCATGCAGGTATGCATATACCTATATGTTTGTGTGTATGTGTGTGTGTGTACGTACCTGTGTGGAAATCAGCTCTCTGGTAGCATAGTTGTTTGTGTATATGCCCACTTCCCTGGGAAGTCTGCGATTCAATAGCCCGGCATTGATATGTTAGCCGTTCTCGGAGACTGCAAACAATACAGCGCCTTCAGTGCATACTTCTTCTGCAGACGATTCCTATGAAAAGAAGGGCATTGGGACGCCTGGGGGGCTCAGTCGGTTAAGCGTCCGGCTTCAGTTCAGGTCATGATCTCACGGTTCGTGGGTTCGGCCCCGTGTTGGGCTCTGTGTGGACAGCTAGCTCAGAGCCTGGAGCCTACTTCAGATTCTGTGTCTCCCTCTTTCTCCGACCCTCCCATGCTAGTGCTCTCTCTCTCTCTGTCTCTCAAAAATAAATAATAATAAAAAAAAAAGGGAAAAAAAGAAAAGAAAGGTATCAGTGGGATTTACTACAGTTCTCAACCAGATCCATTTCTCATTTAACAACTAGTATGAAGGTTGATCTCGATAATAATACCAAAATCAGTTTGGATAGCATCTTTTAATGCAGACTATTCTCTTAGAATATAATGCAATATATCAATCAGGTAGTGAATGAGATTAACAACTCAGTTGTAGTCCTCATATGGCTAAAAGCTGGTAACAGGCACTTCACAAGCATGGTTTTCTGCCGACAGTCTCTTCCTGTACTCCTACTGTCGTGAAAACCAAGGTAGAGTTAACTCCTGGGCTCTGTCCTTTTCTTGTTGCCTTTGGATTTACTTTAATAATACTGAGGTATCTATGAAGACATCTATGTTTTTTGAATTCAGCCATTTAATAACATTCTGATATCTAAGTTGGCTCCCTTTGAAGGTAAAAATATAATTTTTTACATAAAATTAGGACAGAAATAAAATTTATGTGCCCAAAGAGATGACATGTATATTTTAATTGAATATCAATGACTAAAACTTCTAAATTTAGCCTTGTGACCAAATAAAAATTGTAAGCTGTTGAATTGTGTTCTCACTGTGTGTGTGTGTGTGTGTGTGTGTGTCCACATGTGAACAAACCTTGAACTTACTGAATTTATTTAGGAGGTTTGGAAAGATAAGTTACATGCCCTGTCCAGATACATAACACCATGAGGTATTAGTGTCCACAGATCAGCTCTAGGGTCTCAAATTATTTTTACTTGTAAATAAATTTTCTCTTAGCTTGGTGCTGCTTCAGGAGGTTACAGAGAGTCTTGTAAATGTATTATTAAAAAGTACACCATAATTAAGGTATAGCACAGATGCATGCTAATAAAATACTATGACAAATCCCTTGCCAAATAATTTTGTTCTGTGCATAAGACAAAACCAAAACAAAACACCACTTTATTGAGATGCCATAAAGTATCTAGAAACTAAATTATTTTAATTGGGTCATCAGTATAGTGGAATTCTCTACCATAGATTTTCAGTTTCTGAGAGTAGAGACTCCCAGTTAAATACATAAAGCATGATATGCGTTCATCCATTTTTTCTTTTTCATACTTTATACTGAGTAGTTTACAGAAGATTATATGCATCTTATCCCTTAATATTTTACATGGAAAATCTTTGTTCGGTGCCTTTAAAATTGAAGAGCAACTTGGATCTGTGTTGACATTTTGGGACTATTTTTTTAAGGACTTTATGCATTTTATACCAGTATATGTGGCCCTGAGATTTAATACAGATAATTTTGAGGCCACTTTCTACAATCTTCCTCTAATGTACGATTTGCATTTACTGAGGTTTATCACTTAAAGTAGTTAATTTTTTCAACTTACCAGTATTAGAAATACACACTGCGGTTTTAACATAAAGGAATAGTGAGAAGTTATTTCACATCCTCCTAAATTTCTGCAATATTCTTTTCTATCACTGATCAGCTCTGCATAATCTGAATAATGTACAACCTTAATGAAAGATTTTTTAGTTTCCAAAGAAAAAAGTAATATTTTTATATTTATTCATTTATTATAGCATATGTATATTTATTTTTCCATCAAATTCCCTTTCCCTACTATTAAATGCAAGTTTTACTCAACTGAATTTTTGCTTAACCATTCCCAGAGCCTTTCACTGTGCTAGGAAGTTGGTAGTTGCTTGTTTAGTTAAATACTATTGGAATATCTGAATATATGCATCAGATACAATGACATTATTGTGTTACTAGAACTAGTCTGGGAATATTCAAGTTTATTGACAACTGAAAATAAGCAAAATACAGCAAGTAGTGAAAGATGTTGACTAAAATTGTGTGATGATTAAAGCAATCTAAATTTACTATATTTATAAGTCAAATGTATTATCTGCTCAAGAGTTGTTTAAAATGTGCAATTATTTGGCTAAAGATATTGTGCTTGAAAAATGGTAGAGAATATGAATTTTCTGAGTAATATAAAATATATAAAATATTTACATATGTATATTGATACATTTATATAAAGAAATTGTTAAAACATTTAAATGGATGTACCATCCTACATCAGAATCAACATGAAAAAGTGTACAAAAGTGACATTTCATCAAGACTATATGATTTTAAAAAGTATTGCATTTAAGGGGGGAGCAAAATACATGATCCCAAAAGGTGTCACTTTGGTGTGTGGATTAGTTTGAGGTAAAGGCAATCAAGACCCAACAGACTCAAGGATAACTTGTACCTTTGCCTTAACTATCAAAATAATTTAGAGAGGAAGCCTGGCCCAGAAAGAAATCTATTATCAGAGCTAACATTTTTTAATGTTTATTTATTTTTTAAAGACAGAGAGACAGAGCATGAACAGGGGAGGGGCAGAGAAGAAGGAGACACAGAAGCCAAAGCAGGCTCCAGGCTCTGAGCTGTCAGCACAGACCCCAACGTGCAGCTTGAACCCACAAAACATGAGATCACGACCTGAGCCAAAGTTGGCCGCTTAACCAACTGGGCCACCCAGGCGCCCCTCGGAGCTACCTTTTTATCTGAACGCCCTATCTGCATGATGGGCAAGCATCTAGTTACCGAACATCTCCTCTTCTTATTATCCTGTGAGTCATCATCCTCCGCGCTGAAGTCCCAGGTCCTTTCCCCTTTCCATAAGACGGGATGGCATATAAACCTCAACTGACTAGCTTATTCTTGAGTCTCATAGTCTTATGGGTCCCCCATACAGACATAATTAAACTTGTTTTTCTCTCATTAATATTTCCTGTGTTCATTCTAGATTATAAGACCTACCAAGGAACCAAGAAGGATAGAGTGATTTTTTTCCTCCCAACTCATTCATTGTCCATTATAAATTATTTAAGCTAAATTAAGTGCGAGTACGCCTTAGCAAGTATACCAGAAACTGCAATCTCATTTTAAAGAGTGTATAGAACAAGAGAGCAAGCATGACTTCATCATAAGCTACATATAAATTTCAAAATCATATAAATGGTTGACAGAAAAATCCTGACAGCCAGCTGGATTGTTTAAGCTCAGTTTGGCTGCTGTAAGTGTCGGTCATCATTGCCAATACCCGGTGTTGCACTTTCTGCTTTCCCTGGCTTTCTTCACCAACAAAAACTGGGAAAATCATTTTGCATCCCTGCTCCTTGACATTGCCAGGCACAGAGGCAGCCCACAAAGCACGGGGCAGTTAGAGGTCTAAGGCACACAGCATGGGTGATGGAGTCAATGCTGCCCGTGCCCACTGAGGGAAGTACTCAGCGTCTTAGCTCACAGGCATCAGATGGATAAGGAGTCCAATCAACCTTTCTCTCAGCTCCTATTCCTGGTCTGCGCCCTGGAACCCACAGGTGGTTGTTAGAAGTACAGGTTTCCCTTCTCTGCTGGCTCTGAACTCAGGCATTATTACTTACGTACTTCGTGTAATATAAGATACACAAAAAATTTATGTATGTATACACAGTATATATGTATACTGATATATTTACTTAAAGAAATTATTAATACATTTTAATGCACATACCATTCTATATCAGAATCAACATGAAAGAATGTAAATGAGTCTTTCAAAGGTCTCATTAAAAGATGTTGATAATTGTGTATATTTGGATTCAACCATCTGCTATTGTTCTTCATCTTGGGGTCCACAGATTTAAAAAATAAAACATTAACCCTTTTGCTTTTCTGCAGAACATATTTATAGTTAAGAGTGTAATTCCCATCTGGGTTCCAATTTCTGCATATTATTTGGGGATTAACAGAGTTGTGTTCTTTCCCATATAAGGTGCCAAGAGCATACAAAATACAATCTTATGTCACACATCCCTTGAGGTCTTCACTTTGCTGTCTAATTTCTATGATTTTTCCACAGTTATTAAACATTATCCAAAAATATCTCTGTATCTTTTCAAAATTCAATTTATTCAACAAAAATCAAATGGCACCATTTTAAATCAAAACTCAAGAGAATAAAAGAATAAATAAAAGAATAACCTGGGAGTTTCACCAGACCTGTGCTTTCTGTGCCAACCTCAAGCAAATCTACTGCCTGTGAGCCAGGAAATGACAGTCACATGATGCTAAACTCTAGAACCCTTTGTCAGTATCAGCAGCCATGTTTCTTCTGCCTTTTGCTGCTACTGGAGGCTTGGGCGTGTTTCTGTAGGCTGTCTTATGTCCACTAAAACTCTCTTTATCCGTGATGCCGTCACTGAAAACGGCGTCACCTGGCTCCAATTTCATCGCTTCCCATCTCTTGGGCACATAGTCCCAGACTGTTGTTTACCCTATAATCAAGCACATAAAGAACACTCAGTTTTATGGTATTGTGTATCTAATTCTATCTTAGGTTGGGCTGCTATAACAAAATGCCATAGATCGGAGTACTGAAACAACAGAAATTTATTTCTCACACTGCTGGAGGCTGGGAATTCTTGAGATCAAGGTCTGGTAGATTTTGGCTTCTGGTGAGAGCTCTCTTCCTGGTTTGCGGTAAGCCGTCTTCTCATTGTTTCCTCATGCGAAGAAGACAACTCTCTAACATCTCTTCTTACAAAGGCACTAACCCCATTCACAAGGGCTCCACCCCCATGCCTAATTACCTCCTAAAGGCTCCACCTCCTAGTATTATCATATTGGCATTCCAGCCTACAAAATTTAACTTGTGAATTTCAGCAAATTAGATGAATTTCAACATAAGACTCTTTGGGGAATACATTCAGTCCAGAACAGATGGTGCACATTCCCTTTGCCATTGTGTCAAACCATGGTTGTATACCATCCCCAAATTGCCTTCAGTTTGAATGGTATGTGAGGTGTGTCCCACCAGATCATGCGCTCAGTTCATGCTCATACATCTCACAGGGTCAAAGTTAAGTTAGGACCCAATTTGTTTAGCTCTACATATAGTAGTGGGCTGAAATGAGAAGAATGCTTTTGTAAAAAGCTCTTATTAGATGAAGGCTGAGTGGCCAGGTATATGTTTGGAAACTCAAATATTCCTAGCCCTTCTATTTACCTATGTGTGTATGTAAGATACAGGTGTGCACACCAACCAAAGATATACCTGAAATATTTCCATTTTAATTTCAAAAAATATACTGGCAGGATAACAAAATATATATGTAGCATAGTAAACTTTTTTTTTTTACTTTTGTGAGATTCTTATTCCTACCCAGAAGAAACTGACCTAGCCTTCCTCCAGGAAAACCTACTCTGGCACATACCGGGAAATAAGAATACTTTTTTTTTTTTTAAGAAAGAGGAAGTAAAATAATGAACCCAATGTTTCAGAGAATGCAAAGACTTGACTGTGATGGTTAGTGGTGATACCAAGACAATATTCTAAAGACTAATGGGAGCAAAAGGGGTTTTGGTTGAAGACTAAACTGCAGTTGAGAAAATGGGGATTACAGATACACACAAATTTTTCTTGAAATCTTCTCATGAGAGGAGTGTGTGCCCATGATGAAGAAAGGTGGAAGGTTAAAAGAACATGCAAGTTTAGTTTATGAACTGGTTTTTTAAAGAGCTCTTCTGGGATTCTAGAAGAAATATAAAGGTTGAAAATACGGCAGAGGATGTGTCCTGGAAAAGCATAAAAAGAAGGAAATGACAGGGTGAATGATTCTCGCAGAGAGAAAAGGAACAAAGTCGCTAGACAAAATATGCTAGGCTGAGGGTCCCGTTCAGGTTGACACTTATCTGATGCATTACATGATAGTTTCCATTAGCAGCAGTCAACTACTGCAATTTGGTTATCCTTGAAGAAATTTTAAGGGTTGATTTCACCCAGAGCCTCTTCTAGGAGTGAAAGACAAAGGCTAGAGGAGAAATGAGAGAAGGGATTAAATTCTAGTAGCATGTTATTGACTGGAAGTTATTTTCAAAGATTTCTTATCCACCATAATTTGATTTATGAAGGTTAGTTGTTAGGAAACATGTTTATTTTGTCTACTTTATGTTTTGTATCAATTTTTGTTGTTTATTTGATGATTACAGGATATTGGAAATCAGAGGGTAGAAGCATTTACACCAACTTTGGCCTTAACAGTGCTGGCACCAGGTTTCAGAGCTTTCTTTCAGCATTTGTGTTGACAATTCTTTTGTTTCCTCTGCCTTTATCAGAGCCAGATGGTTAGGACTCTGACTGGTGTTATACTTATATCATCTTGATTTACCTTATATTCTACCCCTACCTACACAATTTGCAGTCTCTTATTAAATGAAAGAATGTTTGGAGGTACGTGCTAGGTCATACCTTCATATTATACTGTATGAGCTAAACACAAACCAAAAATCAGTAAAAATAAATAAATAAATAAAAACATGTTGTATGAGATGAAGAAGATGAGATGCTGCAGGAAAAGTTTAGAAAACATAAAGACATAGTGAAAGAAACTACCAGAAAGACATAGATGGAGAGAAAAGAATAAGTAATATTGAATAGAGCATGAGTGAACTGTGGGACAGCTTCAGGAGATGTGTATATATACAATTAGAGTCTCCACAAAAGTGGCAGACACACATTTAAAGAACAATGTTCAACATTTTCCCAAATTGATAGAACTATAAACTAGTAATTTCAATAAGTCAAGAAACTCCATATCTAAGAGTCATGGAAGAACCTATAGCAAGTCATAACATAATCGTATTGCTCAAAACCATTGTTAAAAAATATTAAAAGCAGTCAAAGGAAAAAATATAGGTCACGTGAAGAGGAAAGAATAAGCATTGCAGATTTTTTTTGTTGTTGGGAAAAATATGAACACGAGAACCAGAAGATACTAGAGCAACATCCTTAAAACTCTGGGGGAAAGTGACAATATAGAATTCTATGTCCAAAAATAATGTTTGCCGAAAATGAAGATGAAGTAGAGGCTCTTTCAAACACATAAAACCTGAAATAATTCAGCTGTAGAGACTCACTCATTCTATAGGAACTGTTGAAGAAATTTCCTTACGTAGAAGGAAATAGATACCAGATGGAAACAGAAAAGCAAAAGAAAAGAAGGGACCTAAAATGACAACCACATGGGTAAATATATATTATATATCTTTTAAATACCTTTTAAACAAGTTGAGGGATTAAACAAAAATAGCAACAATGAAATATAGGGCTTATCACATATGTGAAATTTACACACAACACAGGAGCGTATTCAGAAAGGGATCAATTCAAAGTATGCTATTGTAAGTCTTTTCCCTTACACATGAGATATAATACTGCTTACAGGTAGGCTGTGATAAGGTAAATATGTATATTTTCCATTCAAAAGCAATCACTAAAAATATACAAAACATGGTGGAAAAAATCACCACCACATGAACAATATGTTTTTTTTAGTCTTCAGTTTTCAAAGCTGTTTCTAGACAGTTTTGAAACTGCTTTACATGAATTCTATGGTCAAAAATAGATGAATGGATGGTGAATGGTGGAAAAAATTGAGATGGCGAGGCAAAAATGAATTCCGTGTAGCCTTTAGAGATAGGCAGACAGAGATAAATGTAATTATTCATACGTGTGGTTCAGTTTACATTACATAATTCCTAGCTCTTATCTATACAGAGGGCTTAGAGGTAGAAATGCAGCACTGGCTACAGGAGTGTCCAACACTCAGATCCTTTCTTATTTCTAGCTATTCTCCAATAAAAGGCAAATATGGTGGAGGAGCACCTGGGTGGCTGAATCAATTGGTCCTCTGACTCTTGTTTTTGGCTCACATCGTGATCTCATGGTTCATGGGATCAAGCCCCATATCAGGCTCTGCACTGACATTGGGAGCTTGGTTGGGATTCTAGGTCTCCCTCTCTCTGTCCCTCCTCCTCCCCAACCTCCACCCTGACTCCCCCTACCCCTGCTTGCTCATACTCTCTCTCTTTCAAAATAAATAAATAAACATTCAAAAAAGGCAAACATGGTGGAACATGTGTTGGGAAAGCATGAAAAGGTGGAGATGGCAGGGTGATTTCTTAATTTTGATGAAAATGTCAGTTATTTAAGTTGGTCAGCAAAAGGGAAAACTGATGTGTATGCAGAAACTTATGGGATTTCCTTTGCAATTTTTCTCTAAATCTGAAATTATTTAAAAAAAAATATTTGAGAAAAAAGCTGGAGTGGCTATGTTAACATTAGGTGAATTATATTGCAGAGTAGCAAATATCACCAGAGATAAACAATGCCATTTCACAATAATAAAAGTGCTATTAATTAAGAGGACTTAACAATCGTAAACAATCACACACCTAATCCAACAACAGAGCTTCAGAACACACGATGTAAAAAATGACTAGGACTGCAAGGAGAAATAAGCAAATAGATGTTTCCTGTCAGAGATTGCAATACTCATCTGGCAATGATTGATAGAACAGACGGACACAAAACCACTGAGGATGCAGGAAATTTGAACAGCACGCCAACGTGATCGAACTGAAACTTATACCAAGCTCTACCCAGTAACGGCAGTACATGCACTGGTTGTGAGAACACAGGGATATTTATCAAGATAGACTGTTTTCGGGATCGTAAGACAAGTCACATACATTTGACAGGATCCAAACCACACATGTGTTTTCTGACCACAGTGGAATGAAATTAGAAATCAATGAACAGAAATACACTGGGAAAATCCTCAAATCTTCAGAAACAATATATATCTATATAACACATAGATCAAAGCAATCAAAAGGTCAATACCAAACTGTTTTGAAACAATGAAAATGAAGACACTTGGGAAGAAATTTAAAGCAACAAATGGCTATCTAAGAAACATCTGAGGGGGAAAAAATGTCCTGAATTATCTCAGTTTTTACCCAAAGACTCCAGGAAAAGAAGGACAAATTAAGGGAAGATATCATTAAGGGAAGACATCATAAATGTGGGAGCAAAGTCCAAGAATTAAAATACTGAAAAAATTAATTTTTACAAATCAGTGATATCAAAAATGAGTCCTATGAAAAGAAAATAAATTGATAAACCCTTGGTAGAGAGATCGAGAAAAAGAGGAAGGAAGGCAAATAACAGTATCAATTGAGAAATGTGTATGGCCACAGAATGCCGCATTTTTAAAAATAAAAAGTGGGTTATGAATACCTTATGGCAATAAACTCAACGGCAAATCACTCCAAATGAAACTGAAACTTAGTCATAAGGAAAATGAAAACTTGAAAAACTCTTTATCGATTTTAAAAGTAAATGTTTAGTTACATACTTGCACACAAAGAAAGCTCTACCACCATATGAGTTTACTGGAGAATTTTAGCAAGTATTTAATTTTTGTAGAGTTTGCTACCCGGTAATATATAAGAAAGAGACAACCCCAACTCCACACACATGTGCACACAAACACTCATCCCTGCACGCACATACTTGGAACCAAGATATGGCAGGAGAAGAAAATGGCCTGCACAGCTGTAAAAGACATTACCCACCACCTGTGTGGTAACTTTGGGCATCCTAAATGACATTTCAGCACAGCCAACCTATGAATTTGTAAAAAGGATCGTCCTTCATAGATAGACAGGATGCATTCTTTGCTTGTGAATCAATCAAGGTAACATGCCATGTTTCAGACTAAAAGAAAAGATTATATAATCACCTCTAATAGATTTAGAAAAAGCATTTGAGAAATTTTGGCATCCATGTCTGATTAAAAATTCTCACCGGCTAGGAATGAAAAGGCACTTCTAATTTGACAAAGGGTATTTAGGAATAAAACCCCAAAACTAACAGTATGACTCATGATGGAGGTTGAACACTTTTTCCTCCTGCTAAGGTGGGGGCAGGGATCTTGTCTGCCATTCTTGATTTTATCCGACATCAGAGAGCTGAAAACAATTCTGGGAGCTGTGAGCATAGTCTAGGAAAAGCTACATAATGCCTAAAATATCACAAACGTAAAGTAAGGGAAACTGTCCATAGTGATGAAGTCAGATGCAGAAATAACAAGGTAAATTATAATAATAAATGAGTTTTATACATAAGCAGAGATACTCATCCCCAAATTAATGAGGATGAACATTGTTTTTCATTACTATGAAAAAGAAGAAAACAGCATTTTTATGTGTGGAATGCATCAAATATTAACAGGTTAATTACTGTGGCTTCCTTTATGTACATTTTAAAGTATTGCTATGTCTAATGTGGTCATTATTAATTTTACTAACGGATGGTAAAATAATGTTATCTTTAATTAAATAAATATATTGAACAGTAAAATATTAATAGGTTCCTCTGGCCAATGAAATTTGGGGAAACATTTGCTTGTTTAATTTTCTGCAATTAGCTTATATAATCTTTACAACCAAAAAATGATGTTAAAGTGACTACTTTACATGTAAATTATGTCCATATAATATATAGCTTTACTGAGGGCACATACATGTATACACACACACACACACACACACATACACACTACAGTAGGGTGTCAGGCACAGTTACACATATGAAAACATAGGATTCATCCTGGTGCTTACATGCAGCTAAGAATTTAGTCAAATTTTGAAAACAAGTGCATCTAGTTTATTACTGAATTTAAAGGTAAATAAGAGGTTTAGATAAAGTAGTCTTGGGGTTCCACGGAACCCCACTGGCAAAGGAGTGTTCAGTAGGGAAGATTTTGGAAACGTTTTATGGAGGTGATAGTATTTGATGAGAACCTTAAAGACTCTATAAAATTTTGATGTGCGAAATGGGATTAAGAGCATTCTAAGCAGTTGAAAGATCACGTAGAAAAGCAAAACCCTGTGAAACATGAACTACATAAGAGCAACGGTCAGGAGCTGAGTAATGTTCCTGTAGAGAAATAGCGTATCGTAATGTCTTATACCAAAAAATTGGTGGCCATTTCGTGGATGACCTTAATTGCCAGAAAGAGAAAATTGCACTTACTTTGGTAGGCAATGGAGAGAGTTTAAATGCATTAGAACAAGCAAAAAGGAATCTGTCATTTGCGTACTTGTCACGTGTCAGTTTGTTCCTTTGGGTTTCCCTGGAGATGGAACCTGAGACATGGCCTGTGGGCAGGTAGTTCATTTGAGGTAGGATCCCAGGAGGAGAGAGCTTGGGAGTGAGGGATGGCGACGGGGAAGGAAGAAGGCGGTATAATGCATTTCCCAGCTTGCAGCGTGCAGCCTCTGCCCTGACTTCTGGAATGCACAAGATGCCTCTGAGGGCCATATCTGCATGGCCGAAGTCAGGATGGCTCACTCTTCCTTCGTGTCTGACACCACTGTTCCATGCCATTGATTCTGCACAGTTCCGTGTGGTCTGAGGAGGGGCTTTCCCCCAGCCACGTAGAGAGCTGCATTTGGGGCTTAGAACTGCCGGAGTCTCCCACCCAGGGACTGTCCATCACAGCAGGGGCTGGAAAGGCAGTGGCCTGAGGGATGTGCTCTCCACGAAGGCGTTAGGGAGCCTGTCTCTTTGACCCCTTCGCTGATCTAGTGAAGTCAGTATTATTTGACTTAATGAAATAGTTTAGGCTAAGATCTAAGTCACAACAACTGCTTATTGGCACGTTATAGCTCTTACTGAAAATATCTCTAATTCTTATTATTACTGGAAAATGACATTTTATTTCTTGTCTGCACACAATGCCCTTGTTTAAGAAAACCTTTCTACACCATCAGCAGGGTCTTTGTCTCACTCATTTAAAAAAATATACTATTACTCATTTTTAAATACTGTTGTTCATTTTTTAAATACAATAGCTATGACAGTGTCTCGTTAATAATCCTCAATGTGCTTTTCTTCTAGCATAAAGCCTTCCAAGATAACAAACTGGTGGTGTTTAAAAGACTTTAACTTTATGTTCTGCATTTGTTTTTGTTTTTTTAATTTTTTTATGTTTATTTATTTTTGAGAAACAGAGAGATCATGAGCAGGGGAGGGGCAGAGAGAGAGAGGGAGACATAGAACAGGAAGCAGGCTCCAGGTTCTGAGCTCCGAGCTGTCAGCACAGAGCTGGATGCGGGGCTAGAACTCACAAACTGTGATATGACCTGAGCCAAAGTCTGACATTTAACCGACTGAACCATCCAGGTGCCCCTGTGCTGTGCATTGGGTTGCCACTTTCAGTTAACAGATTTTTTTATACATGCATCTCATTTTTGACCAATTAGCAGTTAGGATAATCACAATTAAAATATACTTTCAGGATTGAAATAACTCGTCCAATTCAGTCTTGCTCTAATTAGTATGTTATTCTTGTCTGTTGGGGTGAGGATATGTGTCCTTTACATTTACATTCATATCATTGTACTTCTCTTAATATTGGATTAATTCTTTTTAAAAATTTTTAATGATTTATTTATTTTTGAGAGAGAAAGAGGACAAGCAGTACAGAGAGAGAAGGGAACAGAAGATCTGAAGTGGGCTCTGTGCTGAGCGGCAAGTCTGACGTGGGGCTCGAACTGACAAACTGTGAGATCATGCATGGCCTGAGCCAAAATCCGACGCTTCACTGACTGAGGCACCCAGGTGCCCAATACTGGATTAATTCTTAATGTTCTTTCCTTTTCATTTTTTTAAATGTTTATACCATTGAAATATTTTATTTTCTTTCTAGACACATCTGTGTAAAAGGGTAAGAAAGTAAAACACTAATGGCAAAATACAAAATAACATATTCTCACCTCCCCTATTTCTCTACATGTGTGTCATTTATGCTATCAGCAGAGATCGACATTTGCATGGTTTAGTCCTCAGTGCAGCTTTGTTAATGGCCCAGGTCATTTCCAATGGCAATTTCCTAGTGAGTGCTTATCTCCAGTAAAATGCTGCTTGCAAAGTAACATTTCCAATGAAATAAGTGTACTATAAAGACTACAGGAAGAAATCAATATGAGGTACAATCAGTAAAGTTCACGTTGCATCTCTCTAGGATGTCATTTTTATCCATTCCTCTTTTTTGACTTAAGAGTTACCATCTTTAAAGTCTCTTCCCATATCAGAGGTGTGGATAATTTATGTGCCTAATTGGATAATTAACCTCTCATCACAAATGTATTTTCTTATGATGGTGTTTATTATAAAATTATCATGATGCTATCAGGAGTACATTCCCTCTATTAGGACCCTAAAATTGCGATTCTTACTTGCTCTGAATACATTGATCCATTGGGCATAGCACTTGGCTGAGGGGCTGGTTTAAGAAGAAAATTTATTTCAGATTATTAGCAAATAAATGTATTGTATTCACCTTAGAGGAAGGTAGGTTTGGAAAAACAGCCCAGATATAAAAAGTATATGTTACTATGTTTTACCTTTCCATTCACCGGAAAGAGTAGAACTTGGTGGAACCAATACAATATTAATGAGACTTTACAAATATTGAGTATATCAGTTTGAATTCTATGAAACATTTAAATCCAGGTGTCCTAAATTTATCCAAATGAAAGATATTTTCTACTCATCCACCACTTTGTTCAACACTTTCTACCTCTAGTCTTATCTAGTTACTTTTCTTTTCAACAAAGTTCCCTTGGGAGAAGCCATAGTCTAAATGTGTACCAAACTATATATTCTGTGAGGGAATTATGTGCCACCTATGTGTTCTTTTAGTATCTTAAAAGTTCTGAGAAATGTATTTTTACCCTACAAAACTACCTTCAAGTTTTGCTTAACACATTCTATCTTTCTCTTAGGAAAAAAAAATCCTTCTATCCTTATATAGAATAAGAAATTAGGAAAGTTCAGCTCAGTGGAATTCCTACAATATAACAAAGGTTCTGAACATGAGGTTTTCAGTCCCACAAGAACAGTCAGCAAGGAGAGGTATCCCCTATGGTTTGTTCAGGAGGCCTCTCTCTCTCTCTCTCTCTCTCTCTCTCTCTCTCTCTCTCTCTCTCTCTCTCTCTCTCTCTCTCTCGTCACATTAATTAGTTTACAAGCTGAAAAAGCATACTGACAACTAACTCTACCACACATGCCATGCGAGACTGGAAGAAATATTTCTATGGGAAGGAGTGTAAATGACTGAGTCGCAAATCCTTATTCTGAACATGGATCGAGATTTTTGTTCAGGTGTAAAAAGATGAGTCATATATTTGTCCTGCACCATGTGGAGAGAGGATATACCAGTGTCTTCAAGAATTCTAGCATTTGTGCTTCTATTAGAAACGGAATGGCTGAATATCTGTAAATTCTTTAATCTCTCAGGGCATTTTAACAACTATTTTTGCTAATACTGGAATTATATCCATTTCCTGCAGCTTCTTTACTAGTTCCCTAACAAATCAGCAAACACTTGGCCACTTAAAACCCGAGGACCTAATGCTTTCCATATTCTAGAGGTGGGAAGTCCAAAATCAGGGTGTCACCGAGGCGTCAGCGTAGAATTTATTCCTTGCCTCTTCTAGCTTCTAATGGCCACCAGCTTCCTTGGCTTGTGGCCATCTCACTTGAGTCTCCCTCTCTGTCACCACATGGCCTCCCCTCCATCATGGCTTTTCCTCTGTCTCCCTCTTTCAGGACACTTGTTAGATTTAGGACCCACCTGGATGATCAAGCATAAGCCCCTCCCCCCAATATCCCTATTTGAATCACGTGTGTTGCCATCTGACGTAATATTCACAGCTACTGGGGATTAGGTTGTGGACGTATATCTTGGGCACCGCCATTTATATGTTTCTTCACAAACGCACCACAGCATGTGGAGATGTGAGCAGTGCAATGTTTGTGAAGATGTTCTTAGTTCTTATGATAAGGTTGCTTTAAGGGGATGTTCACGTTGCAAATAAACAAGCAAGCAAATCAAAGCTTTCCTTGAAATTTCACTGAATGAGGCTGACATCCTCCAAACCTTATGCAAGTAAAATTGTGGAGCTCCTTTGCCCTTCTCTTCCCAGCACTGAGCTTCCAAGTCTATTTATAACATATTGATTTATTTAAAATGAAGAGATCCAAGTGATCTCCCACTTCCCCCTCCTTTTCTAGATGTCAGATACGGATGCTTTTGCTGAGTTTTTCTTCCTGTAATGCAGAAATATATCTTAAAGGAAAAATCATCAAAGTCAGTATCTTCATTGCGGCATCACTATGTATTCAAGACTGCCCCCAAGAGTCCAGGGGGCACATTGAACATGATCATACTTCAGTGCAGTGTGTGGTCAGTTTTAGAATTCAAATATACTCTTCCTTTCAGCACACATATTAAGATGTCTTTAGAAATACACTTGCCCAGGGGCGCCTGGGTGGTTCACTCGATTAAGCATCCGACTTCAGCTCAGGTCATGATCTCACTGTTCTGAGTTTTAGCCCCACACCAGGCTCTGTGCTGACAGCTCAGAGCCTGGAAACTGCTTCGGATTCTGTGTCTCCCTCTCTCTATCTCTCTGCCCCTCCCCCCACCTATTCTCTGTCTTTCTCTCCATCTCTCTCTCAAAAATAAATAAACATTAGAAAAATTCTTAAGGAAACAGAAATCTTCACGACTTTGGGCTTAAGAGTGAAAGGGAAATAAAAGGGAAAAAAGGATAAACAACACACTACAGAAGTAGTTTGAGTTTGCCTAAACTCAAGCACTGCTCATGGGAAGAAAGAAAAGAAGATAAATTCAAGAAACATTTTAGTGGTAAGACCAGTTCAGGTCATGATCTCACTGTTGGAGGGTTCCAGCCTGGCACCAGGCTCTGTGCTGACAGCTCAGAGCCTGGAGCCTGCTTCAGATTGTGTCTCTTTCTCTCTCTGCCCCTCCCTTGCTTGCACTCTGTCTCTGTTTCTCTCTCTTTAAAAAAATAAAAAAATGTAAAAAGGAAATAAATTTGCCCATTCTAATTATAGAATATGAAGCTTCCCAGTTATATTTTACTTGGGTAAATCATTTTCTATAAGCAATTATCATAGATTATGGCTGCGTAGGGAAGGAAAACCTTTTTTTCTTCTTTCTTTCCTCATTCTTTGGCTCATCTAATCACTAAATTGAAAGAAAACTGAAAAAAAAAAAACAGGAGAAAATACTAATTTTATATGCACAGGAGCCCCAACGATGTAAGGCTTAAACAAGTGACCAAGGAAGGCAGCTTTTATACCTATAAGACAAAGAAAATTATTTGTGAAGATTTGATAAAACAAAGGGGTTTGTGCTTAACATAGCAAATTGATGGAGAAGTAACAAACTTTGTTCTTCAATGTGGTTATAAGACATTGGTTTTACCCTTCAGTATCTGATATTTCCCATAATCCCAAGCCAAAACACATTGCAACGAGTCCATTTCCTCTCAATATGATGGGTTTGAACTGGTATTTCAGTAGTTTGTTTTGAAAATTTCTGATTTTCTGGAGTTTTAAAAGCATTTTTGTGTAGGTGTTATGCATTCCAATTTCCATTCCTAGAAATTTCCTTGTAGTCCCTTAACTTTTGTTGGAATGTGTGGCTAATTCCTCTGAACCAGTGTGAAATTTGGAGTATTACGTATTTAGTCATATATATGTCAGGTAAAGTTTTTGAAAATGTGAGTTGTCATTTCTATTTGTTTAAGTTTATTTATTTATTTTGAGGGAGAGAGAGAGAGGGAGGGAGAGAATGAGCATATGCAGAGGAAAGACAGAGAGACTGGGGAGAGAGAATTCCAAGCAGGCCCCCTGCCGTCAAGCACTGAGCCAAACTCAGAACTTGATCTCTGGAACCTTAAGGTCATGACCTGACCTGAAATCAAGTCAAATGCTTAACCAACTGAGCCACCCAGGTGACTTCATTTACTTTTTTAAGTAATTTTTTTGTCATACTGAAATTTTGCATTTTAATTTAGCTGAATGCATCCACTGTTGACTTTTGTTTTATGTTTTTTTGGGTTTTTTTTGGGGGGGGGTCCTGTTAATGAAAGCCTTTCTTAGTCCAGGATCTGGAATATATTGACTAATACTTTATTCTAATATATTAAATGTTGTTTTTAATATTAGTGATTTGAATCCCCTTGCAATTTATGCTGATGAAAAGGGAAGGACAGGGAATCAATTCCAACTTTTTAAAAATAATAGATTACCAATTATAACAGCTTTGTCTATAGAATGGTTAAATATTTCCCACTGATGCTATCCTACAATTATTACTCAATAAAAATGAGGGTCTCTTCCAGTTTCATGCTGTCTTCATTGCATGCTTTATAGTTGAATGAATACTGCACATTTTGCTTAGTATAGCTTTATAAAGCTTGATTCTTTCTTAATTTGGCCAGATTCACTCTTTTATCATGTCTTGCTTTCCTCTTTGTTTTTTTTTCCTCTTTGGCTATTCCTTGCCATTTATTCTTCCTAAAAATTTTAAATCAGCTTCTCAAAAGCAATGAACATGTTCTTGGGATTAAGGCTGAAATGACACTGACTTGTCCATGAATCTGAAGAAAATGTCTCTATGCAGAATCTTTCTATCCATGAACATTGCATGGATTTGTGGCTTTTTAAGCAATCTCATAAGGTTGCATTCTTATGCTTCAATGATTTAATGTATTTTTTTTAATTTTTGTAACATGCTTAAGCTTTTTGTTTCCAATGAAATTTTTAGTTTGATTTCTTTATACAGACTGTCTTCTGTGTATATGTATATTTTGTGAGAAAAGTTTATGAATCTATTAATAGTGTTCCGTCTGTTGATGGCAGAAAATTAGACGGAAATAAAAGACCAATATAGCAGAATAATTAAAACAATAAATATTTGTGTAGAAAACAGGAAAGCAAATAAAAATTCAGTGACACAAAAACTGAGTTATGGGAAAAGAGGCATGAACATTACAAATCTATGTTAGTAAGCTCTATTTTCTCCAAAAAATAAAAAGAAAGGGGAAACAAAACAGACAACTAAAGTAAAATAACTAAAGTAAATAATGAAACCTACAGAAATTAAAATAATTAGGAAGGAAAGTCCTGCACAACCTTTTCTCAACAAATACTACAGCGTAGATCACACAAATTGTTGAAACTGACTCAAGAAAAAAGAGTCTGAACAGAAGGTAGTAAGTGACAAAATTGAATAAAACAAAAGTGATCAACTGGACTTCTATAAAATTGTGCTATACACTCCTAAGAACCTGTCTTAAGGCTGTTACATTTGCCCACTGAACTATTTGCATATGGAAGTTCATAACAGCTGTACTTGTGATAGCCCAAAGTAGGAATGAACCCACATTCTACCTACAGGTGAATGGAAATGCAAGATTTGGCCTAGCAGCTTAATGCAACTCTGCCTAGTTGTAAACAGGCACAAACTATGCATACACCAGTGTGGACGACCCTCAAAAATTATTACATTAAATAATAGAAAAAGAATCCAAGAGACCACATAATAAATGATTCCATTTAAATGGAATCTCCAGAAAAGCCAAATATATAAATTTATAAATTCATAAAGCAGGTCAGCAGCTACCTGGCAATGGAGCTGGGGGTGAAAGACATTTTGGGGGTGATGGGAATGTTTTAAATACAAAAATCTGTATGGGGTTATACAACTCTATGTACTGAAAATCATTGGGTTGTATATTTACAATGGGTTAATTTCATGATATGTAAAATATCACTCAACACAGATGTTTTGAAAATGTAACAAAACCAATTCTGCTCCTTTATTTTCTTCAAAACCCATACCTCCCTATTCACTACCCCTAAATTATATATTGAGTCTTAAACCTTCAAATTTAAGCATAACATTGAACACCAAAAAGCTTTATTTTTTAGGCTTATTTATTTATTTTGAGAGAGTGTGTGAATGAGCTTGGGAGGGTCAGAGAGAGATGGAGAGAGATAACTCCAAGCAGATTCTGTGCTGTCATCACAGAGCCTAGCGCAGGGTTTGATCCCACGAACCATGAGATCATGAGCTGAGCTGAAACCAAGAGTCAGACGCTTAACAATGGAGCCCCCTAGATGCCCCTCAACACCAAAATGTTTTAGAATGAGTAAATATTTGTCAGTTATTGGTAAACACAATAATTAAAAGTTCAAGTATAAAGAAATAACATTTCTGGGCATGTGATTCTTTGATTTACCTGCAATCATTTTGCTTAGTGATAGATTTTACATTCTCAGTGATATGATGAGGTTTTCAGTGAAATGGAAAATTATTGAAGGCCCAAAGGGTCTCAGAGCTGGGCAGCTTGTAAGTGTTATTTCATTCATGTTTCCTTCAGAAATTCTTGTGTTTTAATTTGGCTGCTAACTGGGACTGTTATCACATGCAATGATATTCTTCAGAGGACATCATATGTTATTTTGTACAGTGTTGTCAAACCTGAAAGTTTTAGAAGCCCTTTATTTCAAATGCAATGATGTGCTCTGGAGTATTATTTCAAATAAGTAACATATTACTATTTAGTTATGGGCTTTGCTCAATTAATTAAATGTATCTAATTCTTCATACAACCATTGTATCCACTTGTTGGCACCATTTGGGTATTATAAATGACATCCTTGACTACTGAGAAAACAGCAGATGTACATATATCATAATTGATTGAAACTTTGCTTTCAAGATCCGACCTGCTTTCGCATTCATACGAGGAGGGTGTTTGGAAATGGCAAATGGCGCTTGAAGTCAGAAGAGCAGAATTAACGGCTCTCCACTCACTAGCTACGTGCTGTTGGGTACATTGCACCACCGCCGTTTCTTCAGGATAAATGTGGAACTTGGACAAAGTGACCTTCATAAAGCCAGTGAGCACAACAGGCTTCTATGATCTCCTACCAGTTCTTCAAGACAGTGACAGAAGTGGCCAGTAAAGAGGCTTCATTATAATGAAGTTACTGCTGAGGAGCCTGGGTGGCTCAGTTGGTTGAGTGTCCAACTTCAGCTCAGGTCATGATCTCATGGTTCATGAGTTCAAGCCTCTTGTTAGGCTCCATGCTGCCAGCTCACAGACTGGAGCTTGTTTTGAATTTGTGTCTCCCCCACCTCCCTCTCTCTCTCTCTCTTTCCTTCTCCTGCTTGTGCTCTGTCTCTCTTTGTCCTCAAAAATAAATAAACATTAAAAAATATTAATGAACTTACTGCATTACTCTGAGCCATCCAGCATTTGGCCGTAGTCCATTCCAGAGGGTAGATATGTTTTTCAAAAATCATTTTAGTGGCGCCTGGGTGGCTCAGTCAGTTAAGTGTCCGACTTCAGCTCAGATCATGATCTCACAGTCATGGGTTCGAGTCCCACGTCAGGCTCTGTGCTGACAGCTCAGAATCTGGAGCCTGCTTCAGATTCTGTGTCTCCCTCTGTCTCTGACCCTCCCCTGCTCATGCTGTCTGTCTCTCTCTTTCAAAAATAAATAAAACATTAAAAAATTAAAAAATAAACATTTTAAATTTCCATTTTTTGTGGGAGGTAAATGAGCCTGGGGCATTTTAGAAATCAACCAGAAGAATCTTGGAATCTGGAAAATGATTTTTTGTGTGTGTATTAGAAAGGGCATGATTTTCAAAGCAACTTGTATAAAACAACTTTTTCTCTCCCAGAAAAAAAAAATTTCCCTAGACCCTTAAACCTCATAATGAAAGAGAGCCCTCATAATCATTTCAGTATGAGAATCAGCAGGCTGCCGCTCTACTTCCCAGTGGCAAAGAAAATGCTGAGCAAAGAGACCTAGATTTCTGCTTCCTCTTTCTCTTGATTTCATGTGTTTTCCCTACTCCACATTTTATAGGTCTCTCTTTTGAGGTGTAGCCCTTTTAACTTCAGGGCTGGCAGGGGTGGCAGGAGAAATAGGTAAGTCCTCCAAGTTTAATTACTTCCTTGAACTCTTTCACTGATAAATTATGAATATCTCCAATGATGCCAGAGCTTTCAATTCTCCGAAGTGGATTGCCAGCTTGGTCCCAGCCCTGCTCCCTTCTGCCAGCCTCCCTCTTTTATGGCCCCCTTTGGAGTGCTGATTCAGGAGAGGAGTCAAGGAGGACATACAGCAGTGAGATTGAACCAGGTGTTGGCGCTGGGAAGTTTTTCAGGTGAGTCAATTATTCATCTTGCATTGGACAACCTGCTTCTCAGATGGCTCTCATGGTCAAGTGTTCAGGCTTTCCCTAGCACAAGAAGGAGGCCAAATGGTCACGAGGGTCTGAAATTGCCAATTGCTGTAAAAGAGGAAAAGCTTAGCTATTTTTTAAAATATCCATAATTCTTCAGTCTAATGTGTGACATTCTTGACGTTGTATTTAATTTAAATAAATATTATTACCACTATGTCATAAGGCATATGATGCCTACAGATTCTAAAGCATAATGAAATAATGCCTTGTTTTTACAGTTTCACCTTACCTGACTCCTCTGCTTTAATACCCAATTACCAGGAAGATTCTGAGCCTGGATTTATATTAAATTATCACTCTGGATATTAAAGGGATGATTAAATGATATTTTTCTTATGTCCATATTTTATTTTACATATAACTTGCCCTGCTTTTTCCTTTATGTTTTAATTTACAGGCTCGTCTTGGTCAGTAGTCACTAGAAGACAGAGCTGGAAATATGGATTCTGAGACCGGCTCTTTCATACAATCACTGTTTGACCTTGAACAACTAGTTCAACTTTCTGTGGCTTTATTTCCTCCCATGCACAAGTAGAAGAAGCAACATGAGTACTTACCTCGGAGGGTTGCTATGAGGACTAAATGAGACAATACACAGGAGACCCACTATAATATAGTATGTGGGCGGCATTATTATCAGATTTGTGAAATGACCAGGGGGGATCTGTGTAACCAGCAGCCAACAGGACCCTGGGCTAGAGCTGAATTCTTCTGAATCTGTCACCATCTCAGGAAGATTTGCTACATTCTGGTGGCCATGGTCAACTGTGGGCTAATCTATCTTTGGTGGAACTCTGGGTCTGGTGACTGCTTTAGAATTCTAGCCACTCTATGTCCTACCCAGTACATGCTTCACTATCCTCTAAACTTTCACCTGCCTACTCTGATTGTAAGGTACAAACTCCAGTCTGTTACTTTCGATGGAGCTGGAAGAGAAGAGGTTGGCTTGGGGTTTGCAGTGGTGATGGCTTCGAGGTAAAGGATAAGAGCAAGCATGTATCATGCCATATTTGATTCATTGTGGTGTTTTACTGTGTTTTAATGTTTACTTATTTTAACAGAGAGAGAGAGTAAAAGAGAGAGAGAGAGAGAGAGGAAGAGGACATGCACAAATGAAGGAGGAGCAGAGAAAGAGAGAGAATCCTAAGCAAGCTCCACACTGTCAGTGCAGCTCAATGCAGAGCTCAGTCTCATGAACCATGAGATAATAACCTGAGCCCAAATCAAGACTCAGATTCTTAACCAAATGAGGCACCCCTACTGCATATCTCTAAAGAGATTACAAAGTCAAACAAACCGTGAGCATTATTTCCAGATTAGCTAGTATTAGTACTAGCATTATCATCACTCCCATCTTCATTCTTTCCTGCTAGGATTTAACCACCTACGGTACCCTGAAACAAGGCACTTCCTCTTCTGAGATTAATAATATATATTGTGTTTTTTTTGTTATAAAACTTTCCTAATTACATAGTTACGAAGTTATCCGTTTCATACATTAGTGGGTCAGACTTTACAGGTCAGTGTCCCAGTTATTTCTTTAAATCCTTTACATCACTATATAGTTCATGATGCATTGTTAACATTCAAAGAAGAGTTTAACAAATAAGTAAAGTGTGTCTGTTTTTAATCATTTTGAGAAATGTTAGTATGAAGCTAGATAGTCAATTAGGGGCACTTGCATGGCTCAGTCAGTTGGATGCCCGACTGGGTTCATGGGTCTCAAGGTTCATGAGTTCAAGCCCCATGTCAGGCTCTGTGCTGACAGCTCAAAGCCTGGAGCATGCTTTGGATTCTGTGTCTCCCTCTCTCTGTCGCTCCCTCACTTGTGCTCTGTCTCTCTCAAAAATGAATAGACATTAAAATAAATGGTTTAAAAAAGGAAATTAGGTAGTAAATTAATAAAATATATAAAATGTGTCACATGAAAAATAAAAATGAGATGTTGAATGTCATCATTCAATACATTGACACTGAAGGTGAAGAGTTGGGGAAGGAAGTGTGTTTGTGCCTCAGTGGAGGAGGCAATGACAGAGTTAGAAGGCAAAGTTAGGGGAAAAGGATTAGAAGGCATTTCATACACATGAGATTTAAGCCTAGGACTTAACCTACTTTATTTTAGAAAATAGATTTTAGCCCTTGCTCCTTATACTACTGGATCTAAAAAGTCTGAGACCAATGCTTGATTCCTCAACAAAGACAAATAAAAGAAGTTCAAGATAAATCAATAAACACAATAAATAGTAACTTGCTTTTTTCCCCTCTTGTTCCAAACACTGATGAGTCTAGATATTACAATTTAATCCTCTAATAAAAAAATTTATTCCCAGTGGTCAAGTCCAATGAGTGTTTAGTAAAAACGTTGAACATCATGACCTTTAATATCCCTTAGCTAAATAAATGCCTACTTGCAAAATCTCACATTTAAGAGAGACATCCAGAAAGAATTGGGTCATGTAGAAAGATAATGATTTTGACCAAGTGTAGCAAGAGACAGCTTCTGTCTTCCATTTCAAGGCTTCCTAGGTAGTACAGATCTGTAGGCACTTTTCTTTTATCTGCAGAATACCTGACTGAGAGTTTTTAATAAAAATGGTCTTAATGAAAGTCAAAGGAATTTCCAAAGAGCTCAATTTTTGCTGGTCAAAGACAGAAAAAAGAGTTTTCGTTTCTTTCTTCCTTTTTTTTTTTTTTTTTTTTTTTGGTAATATCCTACTGGGAATTGAGGGAAAAGAAGAGATCTAAAATTAGAGAAAATATTTGTACAAGTGGATAATTCTACAAAACTACAAAACTTCCAAGAACTTCAAAAGTACATAAACATTTTGCAAGAGGATTCTAGGAAGAGGACTAAGCCCAACACATGAGGAATCCGTCTCCCGCCTACACAACTACATGGTGGAATCTGTCTGCTGCAAACTGTTCTAGAATTCTGGAGTCTGTTGTAGAAGGCTCACACCATAAATTATGGCTGATATGGCCAATTTCAGCTCTTAGCTCAGCAGGGGCTCTCCATGGCCCTTCTCAGGCAACCTTTATGATATAAGTTCTTACGCAACAGTTTACTCTGCTGACAATTAAGAGAACAGTCATCAGCCCATTTGTCTGATCCTAACTGTTATATGTGATGACTTGAGCTGAGAGAGTCTGACATATTACGTGAACACACCTGAGAATTCTCCAAAATGTGCACTTGAATTAGTAATAAAGATTTTTAGTAATGGAAGAAATCAGTGACAACAACCATTAAGTAATTTTCTTTCATTGTATTCTAATGCCAGGAATGTGGTTCCAAGAAATTATATTGATTTGATTATAACAATACTTTGCCTGGGGATAGAATTCTAGATTGGAAAAGGGTCTCCTCGAGGATTATAAAGCCATTGTTCCATTGTGTTTTAGCTTCCATGGTGTTCCAGAGAAATCTGATGACTGTCTGATAATGGGATTTGTGGTCTTATACCATTTTTTCTTTCTATGCCTGGCAAAATTATTTAAAAAAATAAATAATTTGTCTCTAGCATCACTGTGATGTTCCTGTCATTATATATACCAAAAAATGACCTATTGAAGTGCTATGAAATACAAACAACCTCTTTATTAAATATCAGGAAGTTATTCTTTAATTTTACACTCAAAATTAACAAAAAATAAAATATTTAATTTTTTAATCAACAGTGAGTTCAAGTAATGATTGGTGTGATGTGTAAACAAAGCAATGTTTGTATTAGAGTAATTTGCTAAGTCCATTATAGAAATGAACAACAAATTGTGTTGATACACCATAGGGAATTTTTTCCTGGGATAATTATTGTTTAAAGTTTTATTTACTTTTATGGGGCGCCTGGGTGGCTCAGTCGGTTAAGCCTCCGACTTCGGCTCAGGTCAGATCTCACGTTCATGGGTTCGAGCCCCGCATCAGGCTCTGTGCTGACGGCTAGCTCAGAGCCTGGAGCCTGCTTCAGGTTCTGTGTCCTTCTCTCTCTGCCTCTCCCCCTCTCATGCTCTGTCTCTCTCTGTATCAAAAATAAATAAAACATTAAAAAAATTAAAGTTTTATTTGCTTTTATCTTAGGGCTTATCTCACAGAGTGACTTACCTTGACAAAGGTCTATCATTCTATTTAATAAGGTTGATTGTAGAAAAAATAAGGTTTCTATTTTCCATATTATATTAGTACTTCAGAGACACTGTCTAGCTATTTCGTCAAGATGTATTGAAGACATTACTTGGGTTCCTGTAATTACCTGCAGGTTTGTTCTTAGCGACAGAGTTGTGGTAGGTTGCGTATGAAACGCATTTGTAGATTAATATTTATCACTCTTAATGTCTGCTCAATTTACATTACCCAAATACCCATTTTCCCATGAAATATTTTATCCTGTGAAAATTATGGGGCATTACTATGCCAGTTATTTTTTTATATCCATCAAATGTCCTTTTAAGCTTTAAAAGTATTAACATAAGCAAATTTATAAACCAGGTTACTGTTACTTCTATTCAAATAGTAAATTTGAAGGGAGCAGCTGGGAGAGTGCCCTGTCTCTTCATTCTTGTGAAACAAAAATATCTGTGCAGAGTCTAGCCTATTCACATTTATAAGGCCACACTTCTTTCAGAAAATATTAACTTTCCGGAGTCTTCTCTATGTTCATTGTCATTTTCTTTCTGGTGCATATGCCTCCACTACATTTGCTCGAATGACACCCAAAAAGACTAATCAGGATATTTTAAAAATCTGATCAAGGTTTTCCCAGTTGGATTTGACTAAAGGGACCATAAAATCACATCTGACTTTTCCTGCTGGCAGATTTGAAAGCACAAGACAGCGCGTGGAAAAGTGGCTTTCACATAAGAGGCACCCCGTAAATACAGGCTACTTCCCCATCCTTTCCTTTACTCATAAGACACGCATTGGGGGTATTTCTACTGAGGTGGCTTCATTGCTATGGAGGTTTGTAGATCATCCTTTACCTCAAGACAATGAATGAAGCTAATGTTCAGATTAATGTTTGTCTGCAGAATGTCAGTTGATGGGAAAATAACCACCATTACCCTGAAAAGTGTTCGATCCTATGCAGCATGTGCAGATATCACGATGTTTTGCTTCACTACAAAATATAACTCTATCTAACTATATTTTAATGGAGATTTTCAAAAATAAAATATAACCAGAAAAAAATATATATGCACAGAACGAAGTACAGGCTTTGCCACCAGCCTTCCTCAGGCTATTTTAAATTGCATAACTCCTCGTCATCAATGGCTCGGTCCCAGACAGCAGGCAGAGAGTAGGGCATATTCTTGAAGCTGTAATAAATAACGGGTTCAAAATGCTGATATCAAAATTTGTGTCATGTTTAAAAACAGCAAGGGATAGAAATGTGGCTTGCAAGCTTTCCTACTCTTTTCTTTGGAAGGTTGGAAATTGGGTTTGCTTCATGATCTCTCACAAAATACATTTTGTGCCCATGGAATATATTCCAATATTCTGTTTAACTAAGCACAGTTAGCAGTAACGTTAAAAGACAGAGTTTGATGTCTTCTTCAGAATATTGGCTTCCCTCAAAACATTCTAATCAAATTAACAACTCCTAAGATATGGGGACCTGAGGTTGTGATACATTTTACAAATATTATATGTGTATTTAGTGTGATCCTCTCTTCCTTTATTATCCTGAGTGTATTTGTCTTAAAAACGATTTGGAAATAAATTCCAGAGATCATTAGAGAGATTATTTCTGGCCCTGGAGAAAACAGAAGTGCTTGTTTCCTTCGCTGTGTTATGACACACAAATCCCATTGATACTTAGGGGCTGGCTCTTCAGTATAAGCTAGAAATTCATCCTAGGATATGTGTCAAAGTTATAAACTCATTATGAACACTTGCAATGAAATTCTAAAGTCATGGTGGTTCTCCTCAAATCTAAAATTCTCAATTTTCTTAGGGAAGTTGTAAGCAATATGAAAATGCCCATTTTAGGGGTGCCTGGGTGGCTCATTTGGTTGAGCACCAGGACTCTTGACTTCAGCTCAGGTCATGAGCACAGGGTCCTGGGATCAAGCCCCAGGTCGGGTTCTGTGCTGAGTGTGGAGCGTGCTTGGAATTATCTACCCCTCTCTCTCTGCCTCTCCCCCACTTGTGTGTGTGAGCACACACATGCTCACTCTCTCTCTCTCTCTCTCTCTCAAAATTAATAAATAAGCATTAACAGAAAGAGAAAATGTCAATTTTATAATGTGCAGTCCGTTGGATTCACGGTCATAATTCAAACGGCATCACTGGCATAGACTCGCCCATCTGTGCAACGGGTTGGATGGCAAGGGCACCACGGAAACACAAAGTGATGTATCAGACCCCTGGGGCTCTTACAACCAGCTGTGTTGATTTCATTCCATACTAACGAGAGGCACGAAGGATGTGCCACTTGGACTTGTTTCTCAAGTCTTTCACATTCAGAGAAATAGGAGACTTAACTTTCTGGGCATTCATTAAGGCTCGAAGGCTGCACACTGACATTTGGAGCAGAGAGTTCAAACACGGCTCCACAAGCCCCGTGGCCGCCGTGCGTGTGCATGTGACTTGCCACCGGCAGTTCTGTGGTGACACCGAGGCCACATCTCTCCCTGTGAATCTGAGGCGCACGCGTTTGATCAGGCATCTTTTCCGCTTTCTCCTTTCACAGAGGAAACCTAGGGCAGTTAATTGAGGTGAAGTGACATCTAGTCATTTGAGTTTCCAGATGGGCATCAGGCACTATACGGGCCGAGGAGAATGGGACTGGGGCACAGGCTTCATCTGAATGACAGGGAAGGGAGTCAATTAGGGCAAAGCAGGAATTCAATACTTCGGAGACGTGAACGGGGCCCCAGAAAGTCCCTCGGTCATGACCTGCGGCCAGAACTCATTCAGTTAGAGTTTGACTGAGCTAATTTTAAAACAGAGAGTTAGAGCAACCCAATCCAAAAATACATTTTCAAAGGAAATTCTTGTGATTAAAATGTGCAAAGGGAACGAGGAATGCTAAAAGCGGGCATTCTGAATCTTTGCCTCTCTGTAAGAGTAGGTTTTGTAACTCATGAATATATGAGGATTCTAATATCTGATGGTATTTCACAAACCAGACCAAATTCTGATAGCAATTTCAAATGTTTTAAATGTGTATAATTTCCATTCAGTCATATTCTTTGTGCATGGTTCCCAGTATTTTTATACATGTACATTCTTGACTCTGTGAGTCTATTTCTATAGAATCAGTTGTTGAATTGTAATTAACGTTGCATGTCTGGATGCATTATTAAAAAGAGGGCGCTCAGAAGACAGAAAGACTTTATCTTACATAAGGACAGGGATTGCAGTGAGGTCCTGGGAGACAGCACATCCTGGGACCCTGCTGTTGGTACAGAAAGCTAGGATACAGGAGGAAGTGCATTTTAGAGGCAAAAAAAGGACACAGGAGGGCGACAGCCATAATTGGTGGATAACAGCATAAAGTACATGCTTCTGAAACAGTCCATGGACTAGCAGTGGGCAGCCACAGCACCAGGTCATAGCCTCTTAAAAACACTCCAGGGGAAAACTGTATCCAGTATAATTTGTATTCTCTGTATTTTACTTTGCCCTTGGCCTTTCAACATCCAGCATGAACACTATTACTAAAGAGCAGGGATTTGGGAGCAGACAACCATGCATGTATTTGCATGAAAGTTTCAGAAAGGAATTTTTATGGCCAGAAAGATGTGTTGAACTTGCCTTAAACCAATGGGTCAGTGTCAAAGAGAACCACTGGGTTTGATCAGAGTAGAACACGTGTTTGATACTAGTATATGGCCCTTACTCTGCTGCTCTCTGCAAGGGAATTAGCTCTCAGAAAAAAAAAATGGAGAAATACTGTGCTGTGCCAATTTGTGTATGTAGACCATATTCACGGCCATACTCACTCATGCATATAGAACACTGAGAGCACAGAGCATTCCTGATGTGTTCCCTTAGCCACAGTGTGTATAACAGAAACACATAAATGATACTTTTATCACCTGTGGATTCTCTTAAAATATGTTGGAATACGAAATGGAGAAGAAAGACAGTACATAGTAAAGCCACCGGGACTCAACAATTAGCCAAACATGTCTTCATATGAAGCAGGAAAATGGAATGAAACCAGGCTACGCAGAATCTCACAATGAGGTTTAATAAGAGAGGTATTAAGAAACGGGGGCCCTGCTCTGTAGGTAGGAGCCTGTGTTCGCATGTATATATTGAGGGAGATGGATGTGGTGGCTTATTTCTGGACGACATGAGATAACAAATGGGAATTTATTGAATTCATTGGTGGAATTCTTTGGGGAAAGAGAGGAGGTGGTGAGGATTTCCCAGAACTCTGTTAACAAGGGACCAAACCAAAATATTCTATTTCCTTTTTGTTGGGAGACTATTTTATCTGCTGCCTGGTGCATCCTGTGAGACCACAAATTATGCTTGAACCAGCGTTGCCCACAGAAATCTGTTTATTGGCACAGTTTATTATAGTTTGCACTTTTCCTTATGGTGTCTAGTAGGAAATGACCAAGATGGAGACTCAGACTCAGGACATGTGACATTCAGACACGCAGGAGTTGGGAGTCGATTGCTGATAACTGACAGTAATGTGGAGTCAGATGATGGGGAGGAAGGTTGATACTTTTTGAGCCACAGAGTTCAAATCAGGTAAAAAAAGAGAGAATGTTGTCCTTAGGATCAAAATTTGGCCCAGGGTTCATCCGTCTGAATTAGAGTCAGAAAGAGTCTTCCCATGGATGTAACGTTGAGAGCTAAAAAGTGAGCTCATTTAAAGAAGAGTAAGCCAGATGTTGACATAAGTAGAGACATTCCCATGCAGTAAATGTTCTATTACTTTTTTAATGTAATAAACATTAAATAAAATGATAAAGTGTTACATAAATTTTACCTTTCTACCAAGTGGTAGTTTACTTTTATATTTGCTTTTACCTGTTACCTGTTAATTATTGATACATTTTTTTGGTGTTTTTTTTTAATTTTTTAACGTTTTTAAAATTTATTTTGAGAGACAGAGACAGCACAATCAGGGGAGGGTCAGAGAGAGAGGGAGACATAGAATCCAAAGACAGACTCCAGGCTCTGAGCTACCTGTCAGCGTAGAGCCCGACATGGGGCTCGAACCCACGAACCATGAGATCATGACCTGAGCCGAAGCCAAACACTTAACCAACTGAGCCACCCAGGTGCCCCAAATTTTTATTTTTTGATTATTATTAATATTTACAGAGTCCCAAGGATAGTTTCTAATTACTTTTTAATGGCACGAGGACAGCTACTGAAGTACCACAACTATAGAGAAAGAGAAAATATTTAATAACATCCATCATGTGCTTCTCTTTATCATAGCCCTTACCTGCTATTCTCATATCTACCATTATAAGTCCATTTACATAATACATATACTTTCGGGTGTGTTTTCTTTCCTTCAACATTTGCTGGGGGAATTCTTCCATGTTATTTCACGTAGAAAAACAAGTGATCTGCTGTTGACAAAACAAGTTATCTCACATACACTGAAGTTACCCACGTTCACTATCTCGTACTTTCTGTGCAGGTGGATGGACAGAGAGTCTCCTCTCTGTTCCAGTCAGTGTCGGCCTGTCTGCAGGCTGGAATCCACTGAAAGCTTACTAAATCACGCGTTTGATGCCTGGGATTGAAAGAGTCAAAGAGCTGAGGACTGGCACAGCTGGGCTTGTACACCACCCTCTATTTCTATGTCAGAGATTAGCAGGTATCTACACATATCTCTGTTTCCAACTGCATGCTATCCTAAAGAAATTCACTTCATATTCAATAACAAATGTAAACTGAAAGTAAGAGGTTGGGAAAAAATATGCCATGCAAACATCAATCCATACGCAATAAAGGGCACCTAGGTGGCTCAGTTAGTTGAGCATCTGAGTCTTGGTTTCAGCTAAGGTCATGATCTCATGGTTTGTGAGTTCAAGCCCTGCATCAGGTTCTGTGCAGACAGGGCAGAGCCTGCATGGGATTCACTCTCTCCCTCTCTCTCTGCCCCTCCCTCAAGATCTCTTGCTCTCTCTTTCTCTCAAAAAATAAACAAAAAAAAAAAAAGAAAAGGGAAACACAGCCATAAAACTGATGTGCTATATTAATGTCAGAATGTGGACTCAGAGCAAGGAAAATTACTAGAGACAAAGATGGGCATCTATTCACAATAAAAGGATCAATCCAATGGATACAATGGTCCTAAATGTGTATACATCAAACAGTAGAGCTTCATAATAGATGAGGCAAACATTCATAGAGCTAAAGGGAAAACAGACATGCCCACGGTGATAGCTTTGAGGACTTCTACAACCTTTTCTCAAAATCAAAAAGAATATAGAACAACTGAATGACACAGTCAACGAACCAGATCCAATCAGTATGGGAATAGAATTCCTTATCTAACAATAGCATAACACACATTTTTTCAGGAACCCATAGATCATTCAATATGACACACTGTAACCTGAACCAATAAACAAATAGCAAATTTGAAAGGATTGAAATCATACAAAATATTTTCTTATCATATTCAGTCAAGCTACAAATCAATAACAGGAAAAAAACCCAGAAATATCTCTAAACATGAAAGCACTAAACAGCACACTCTTCTTTTTAATTTTTTGAATGCTTTTAATTTATTTTTGAGAGACAGAGAGAGATAGTGTGAGCAGGGGAGGGTCAGAGAGAGTGGGAGTCACAGAATCTGAAGCAGGCTCCAGGCTCTGAGCTGTCACCACAGAGCCCGACGTGGGGCTCAAACCCATGAACTGTGAGATCATGACTTGAGCCGAAGCCGAACACTTAACCGACTGAGCCACCCAGGCACCCCAAACAGCACACTCTTAAACAATCCAAAGGCCAAGGAAATAAAAGATATGTAAGAGTTTTATTTGTAATAGTGCAAATGGGGAAGAACTCCGATGTCTTTCAACCGAAGAATGCCTGAATAAACTGATGTCAATACTGTGTATTACTCTTCAGCCAAAAAAGGACAGACTTTGGATGTACACAACAGCTTACTGACTTTAAGGACATTATACTAAGTGAAGAAAGCTGATCTCAGAAAGTTGAATTCTGTAAATTCTATTTATATACCATTCCTGATATGACGAAATTGGAGAGATGGAGAACAGATTAGTGCTTTCCAGGGTGAGGGAAGAGTAGGTGGGGAACTGTGTCTCTCTAATGAGTGCCTGTGAAACAGGTGAAATCTGTCTGTGGAGACCACATCAGTGTTTGATGCAGGTGTGGCTCGGCGCTGGCGTTGGCAGGATGTGACAGCTGGGGGGGACATGCGGGAATATTACAGAGGATCCCCTATACGCTTTCTTGCCACCACACGAAACCCACAAATATGCCAAAACTAATAGACTTTTAAAAATAGAATGATGCCAATATGCCGCAGGACACATTACAGTGATGCAATTGAGTATAGAAAAAAGTAGAAGAAATGTCACTAACGGAAAACATTAGTCTAGGGGCTCCAGGATGGTGAGGTGAGGTGAGCATCAGACTCTTGGTTTCAGCTCAGGTCAGGATCTCACAGTTTGTGGGATTTCCCCACCTTGGGCGCTGCAATGACAGCATGGAGCCTGTTTGGGATTCTCTCCATCCTTCTTTCTCTGCCCCTCCCCTGCTCATGAGTTCATTCTCTCTTCCAAAATAAATCAACAAATATTAAAAAAAAAAACACACACATTAATCTGCAAAGAAGGAAAGCAAAACCATCAGAACCAGTCAGTAGGAAATACTTAGTTTCTAAGCTGAATTGTGATGACAATTCTGAGGAAATATAAAATCCTTCATCAACTGTAACTCAGGGCTTAAATCTGACAAAGAGAAAAGACAAGATTGAAATCAGAGAACTTTTCCTATCACCTTAATTATGCATTTGTGCATTTATTTTCCTTTAAGGTGCCCCTAATGTCCTTGGCTATCAGTATATTTTTTCCTAAATTCTAGAAAACTATTCTAATAGTGAGAGATGCTCATCTGGGAGGAAAGAGAATGTGAAAACCTGACAGCAATCAGATTTATACATTTTGTTTTGTTTTGTGCTTGGCTTTTGGAAAATTTCGCATATGCGATTACTCCACCATAGTTAAGGAAAAAATTTTGTTTCATGACTCTTGGAAGCTACATACAGTCTGTATTATTATAATAATAATTGCCCTTAACAGCTATTGTATTTTTAGATTGCAGTTTAAAATATTGTGAAGGATGCTTATATTTTTGCAAGTGTGCAAGTAAAAATTGATGTTGATGGTATTTTTATTTTAACAAGCGTATTATAATTAACCTATATACAATTTCAAATCTGCTAAGCTAGCATATTTACAGATTCATTTAGATAATAGGACTAACTAGAGTCATTCCCGCACATTCCGCACTATTTCAGTTTGTTCTTTTGCAATGCGTGATCTTGCTTAATCCCACACCATTAGTGCTTGTCCCTCTTCCAATGCCCATATGGCATTTGCTTGGATGTTCTATTCTTATCTCTCTTTGTGTCTGTTCTACCAACTGCAGAGCAATTCATAGCATTTCCAATAGAAGCTTCTTCCTATATATATCTATACAATTCTATAGTATTTACCACACATTGCCATTTGATATTCTTTACATTGTCATTGTGATGTATTGATGCATAAAATAAAGGTGCTACGGTAAAAGCATGGGTGGCTCTCTGAAGCTGACTGATGTATAGAATTCCATTGTTCTCTTAAAGACCTATTGCTTATATAGGCGTAGAGAACTGAGAACATGGGTTCTTATTTTGTAAAAAAGAGCCACCACAAATCCATGGCAGATACGATAGAGGTGTCATAGTGCAACAACATTCTGTAGTATGAGGAGAGGGTGCTACTCAAGGATGCTTCCTCTGTTTTTGTTTTCTCCTCTCTCTATTTCTTATGCTGCTTAAGGCTCTATACGCAGGAGAGAAATCCTTAAGGTTTCATAGGCATAAAATACAATTTTGTAATTTCAAATGGCATCTGTTCTTATGGAATATTTTAAATCATTTCTGATCTTCAAGAGGGGAATGATGTTACTGAATTTCTATTACTACTTCAATGTTTAAGGGAATGGTAAAATCATTTCCACAAAATACCAGCAGGTTATTTTTTTAAGACTTGACTCCTTGACATTTCAATAAACTCACCATATTTCAAAAAATTCATATTGAATGTTAAAAATTTGGGCTGGGAATTAGGGGAATGGGGGAAATAGTTGATAGAGATTAAGGAGGGCATTTGCCATTATGGGGACCCTGCAATGTATGGAAGTTTTGAATCACTCTATTCTACATCTAAAATTAATATAAGGGTGTATGTTGATCATACTGTAATTAAAATAAAAAGCACAATAAATAAAACAATTAGAAAACATGAAATATTCAGCTAATGACTATGGATTACTTGCTTAATTTTTATTTTATAATAAATACACTGTAATAAAATATCTATATTTAATGAATGTTATAACACAATGAAGCTCATAATCATGATATTTTTGAAGGTATTAAAGCATGCATATTAAAATAACTTGGAAATAAGATTTCGACATTTTTACAAAAGTGCCGTTTATTAAACCTTGGTGAGAGTGACAGTGCACTCATCAGAATCAATCTTACCGTTGAAGTAAATGCATCTAAAATTTTTAAAAATGCATAATTATAGCATCAACTCTAAATACAGAATTATTAAAGTAATAAGATGGTAGTTTATGACCTTTGAATACTTTTTGATATCGTTTTTCCAGAAATTGAGCATCTATGCTGAAAATGTGTTCTAACAAAAGCCCAATAAAATAATTGGGTGTTAGTGTTGACAGACTGTCAAGCGCTTCTGCACAAAGCGCTTGTGTCAAGTAACGCCCTTATTGTAGGCAAGTTGTCAAAACAATTGCAGCCAAACTTTCATATCCATTTTTGCATCCAATTTGTTATAGAATAACACTTCTCAGAACAAAGCGTAATCAACAGTAATAGCCTACGGATGACGCAGCCACGATATTCTGACTTCCCATCGCTCTGCCTGCAAGAATTACCTTTCATGTAACTTGGGGTTGCACTCCCCACTCCGCTATTCGCCCTTCCTGAAGTCAATCCCAAGTGTCTTGTTGGAGACATAAAGCAGTTAGACACTCAAATCAAGTTACCTTGTCCTATTGCTAGGAAGGTAAATGTTTAATAAAAAAGAAAAGGGGGGCACCTGGGTGGCTCAGTTGGTTAAGCGGCCGGCTTCGGCTCAGGTCATCATCTCACAGTTCGTGGGTTCGAGCCCCGCATCGGGCTCTGCGCTGACAGCTAGCTCGGAGCCTGAAGCCTGCTTCGGATTCTGTGTCTCCCTCTCTCTCTCTGACCCTCCCCTGCTCGCGCTGTCTCTCTCTGTCTCTCAAAAATAAATAAAAGACATAAAAAAAAAGAAAAGAAAAGGAAAAAGAAACATTCAAAGGATGGTTTAGGAAATCAAAATATTTAACCCATCAAGCCACTGCCATGTGGCTACAACAAGATTACAGCCGTCTTTTTTAAAGATACTCTTTGGGGAAAAAAATGTACTTTCCATTTAAATAAGTGAAAGCAAAAGGATAATCACAAATGTAGGCCGTGCGATGCCACAGACAGGCTAGTTATGAATTCAAGTGTTGGTTAACAAGGGTTTTTGAGGCCAGCTCTGCCTCATGTGACACTGTGCATTATACTTGCTGAACGTGTGCTGGCAAATTATGAGAAAACACAGAAAGCAGACGTTGCAGGTGCCTGGCTCCGTGAGGACCCCCAGCTGGCTTCAGCCTTTGTAGAGCATCTCGATGACATAATACCGCCATTTATTTAGGCTGAGGGTTGCGGCTACGGGATTTTTGATATGGGAAACTGAGTGCACCCACCTGCTAAATGTGGATATAGTCTCGTGGCTATTTTCCTTGAAATGTGTTAGGGCAAGGAAAAGGAAGAGATTTGTTATGCTCTGCCTTTAGGGAATAAAACCTCTAATAATCACAGAGGGACCAACTTTACTGTCCCAGATACACCACCTGAAATACCCTTGGAAAGTCCATTTCCAAAATATGAGGCGAGACTTAACAAACCATGTCAGGAGTGTCTGTAAGGATACTGAGGGGAAGGCAAAAGCAGATTTACCTAAATCCGGAAACGACACAAGCTTCCAACTTAGTATATTTGCATTATTATATGCACTATTTCACTATTATACATATAGGTGGCATAGCATTATTGCCTCAATAAAATCATTGGAGTTCCTAAAGAAGTATGCATTCAATGATTTTCATCTATCACTTGCTAACATGCTGAATTTGGCTTTTAGAAAAGTGAAATTCAATTGGTGTGCAGATGGTGTGCTATTTTTCACTCCCCTTTTTTTGTATCTGATCTCAACCCTTCTGTGTTACTCTGCCTGATAATCCAAATGTAAGACCGGCTGGATGAACATTTACCTTTCCCTGGTAAACAACTTGTTACCTGCCACAGGATCTCTGGGGATAAGCAGGAGGGAGACCCAAGCTGGTGTGAATCCTGTGCATTTCCTCATCATTCCTGCCTCTGATTTCTTGTTTCCTGAATCTTATCTCTCTCTTCTAATACTTAGAATAGTGCTGAATAACACTTCAGAGACCTTCATAGCTCAGAGAACAACTTAAACAATTAGGTGCATGAAGCTCCTTGTTACTGATGGGGTTCAGGGCAGAGTGCCGCCAAATAGGCTACCTTGGCATATTGATTATTTTAGATTTGAGTTACTTAAGAAACAGCTGGTGCAAAAACAAACAAACAAACAAACAAAAAAAACCTTTGTCCCCCTGAAAGCAGGAAATAAATCTCCCATGTGGAAAGTACCGTCCCTGTACCAGGTGGTAGACATCCTCCAGATATCCCCTCCAGAGATGGGGAATTCAGGGAGAGAAGGTTCTAGAAGCTGACCTTGCTACTTCACTAATTTAGCACACCAAGCCCAAACTTTTATCTCCTCAATTCTTCACAAATTGATTGTTTCTTTGTCTAGAAGGTATAAAAGTTGTAGCTTTGGTCATTTCCTTTTATTTTATTTTATTTCATTAGGAAAAAATATGTAAGTGAAAATATTCTATATATACAAATATAAATATATATGTATATTTATGAACTATGTGTATGTTATTTATAAATATATGATGTTTATATTATATATAAACATAGTGTTTGTATGTTATATTTTATATGCTCATATTGGTTTTATGTTAATATTAAATATATATATTATATATATTCATATATGATATACATATATATACACACACAGATGTGTAATTTTTTTAAAGAAGCATAGAGTGAGCAGTGGTGCCTCTGGAAAATGTCATGGCATTTAAATGAATTTCATTTTAGTAGTAGAACGATTTTTTTCTATTTTAAACTAAACTATTTTAACATAAAATATGGTCTGCTGAATAAACTATCATCTTATTATTTTGTCTTTCTAAAAGTGAAAGAACTATGCATATTTCAAACAGAACAAGAAAGTAGACCTTTAAATACAGAGACATTTACAGATAACATTTTTAAACAATTTTTAATTCAAAATACAATTATCCAAACATGAGACACTAAGCATTTGCTTTGGGGTTCTCCCGAAGGTCCTTGCCCAGAGATGGTGAGGCTGACTCAGCACTGGTGCATTTAAAGTGATAGAATAAAACTATGATCTGGTAGGTGGCATCCTGTGAAACAAGAGAGAGAAAAGGTAGAGCTCATCTAACCTATAACATTTATCAATACCGCTTGGGGGCCCTTAATATATTACTATAAAAAAACAAAAGGGAAGGGTGCTTGGGTGGCTCAGTTGGTCAGGCATCCAGCTTTGGCTCAGGTCATGATCTCACAGTTTGTGGGTTCAAGCCCCATGTCAGGCTCTGTGCTGATGGCTCAGAGCCTGGAGCCTGCTTTGGAATCTGTGTCTTCCTCTCTCTTCACCTCCCCTGCTCACTCACTGTCTCTCTCTCAAAAATATATAAAACATTAAGAAAATAAAAATGAGTAGAATCCTTAGGTATGTTCTCTATTTAGAAGCAGTTACTTTCTATTTAGTTAGACCCTCAGGCTGCAAGCTTTCACTCTTTCTTGATATTTTTTCTCCGTCTTTATTGTCAACAATTTTCTTTTCTCTTTATTGTCTATTTCTCTGTGTCTATGACTTTCTACTCTCTACAGGAAACGCTTTGTTTATGCCATCATTTCTATTGTCTAGAATATTCTAATCTTCTGTCCAATCCCCAACCTTCACTATTGCTCCTGCACAATCTGTCCTGCACATAGTTTTCATGTCAAGTCGCTCATCTTCAGTGATGACCCCACCACGGGAGCCACATTCTTTCCAAACTAGTTCTGGTGTGGCTTTGTTTCGTCAATAGGATATGACAGGTGTTACATGATGTGACTCATGTCGAGTCCAGTCAAGCCTTCAGATGACTGCAGTTCCAGATGCCATCTGACCGTACTTTCATGGGACACATGGGACCGGAACTGCTCACATGACTGGGAAAGATAACTGCACCTTGTTTAAGCCGCTGACTTCCAGGGAGACTTGTTACACAGCAATGGGATCATTTTAAAGACTTTCCATTTCTGTCAAAGTAAGATGGTTATTCTCTTCTTTAAAATAATTTTATAATCTTTTTTTCCCCACCAGCCTCATTTACAAGGCCTCCCAGCTTTACTGAGTGTGTGTTTAATGAGCTCCCAACCACTTTACTCTGGTGCTGTCTTCTGTGTTACGGCTGTGGCCCATCCACGTAATCGTGCAGTCTCTGCCCCCATCTGACGAGCACTCTGGTCAACCCTCACCTTCTCAGCACTGATCTCTGTTCACCCCCGACTCAGAACTCACAGAGAGCCCCATTACCCATCTGTCACTGCGTTTACATTATATTGTAACCAAATGCTCTTTCCACGCTCCCGTAAGAACAGGGTGTATGTACGTATATAGAATATCTATACAATATATGTAGTTACAATACATAATGCCACCGGTCATTTAGCAATTGTCACAAGCCTAAAAATGAATTCCAATTTAGAACAATCTAGTTCAAATGAATGTGAATTTTATTTTTATTTAAAAAAAATTTTTTTAATGTTTTATTTATTTTTGATACAGAGAGAGACAGAGCATGAGAGGGGGAGGGGCAGAGAGAGTAGGAGACACAGAACTGGAAGCAGGCTCCAGGCTCTGAGCTAGCTGTCAGCACAGAGCCTGATGCGGGGCTCGAACCCACGAATGTGAGATCTGACCTGACGGCAGTCGGACGCTTACCCGACTGAGCCACCCAGGCGCTCCGAATGTGAATTTTAATGCTCTACAGAAATTTTGTCATATACATCCTATCCCCTCCTTTGTATTATTGTTTCATGAATTACACTTGTATATGTCAGAAGTCTATTAGCACAATTTCATAACTAATAATAAATAGATAATAGAACATAAAATTACAAACAAAAATACATCTATACTGTCTTTCCGGACACCTCCGCAGCTGCTGCACTGGAGTCTCTAACCCTCTAGCCCCTCCAGTTCAGGATTGGAGGTGCACTCCCCACCGTTCCTTCTCTTGAGAATGATCTCTGGCTCTACCGTCTCTGGGTCTGCCGCTGTTCGCCCTTTTGAATAAAAGTGTGATATGCCTTTTGTGTGATTAGATCATTTCGGGTTTGAAATATAAATTGAAAAAAATCACCATCCTCTACACCTGCTTCCAAGCATTGTAAAGTACTGACTGGAGTTTGAATAGTTGAGAGTCTACTATAGTCCTAATTCTTTAAATCAATTATGCAGTGATGTATTTGTTCACTCGTGGCTCTCACTCAATTTTTGCCATTCACTTAAGCCATTCACTATATTTGACTGTCGCTAGGTTTTCTTTGGATCCCTTCTCGATGCATGGCTGATGCTATAAAAAATAGTTTTTGATGCTACAAAATTATTAAAAGAAATAGATACTCTGGAACTCTAAAATATAATAAATGATTTAAAACCCCATTCGAGAGACTTGATAAAAATTGGAGCACGGGGAAGAAATAAACAGTAAAATTAAAGATAGTGCAATCAAAATTGTCCACTGAGTAGCAGAGAAGAAGAATAAAATGTTAAAATATGATTGAAATAAATAAGGTATAAAGAAAGAAGATATTTTGCTAGTTTTCTTCTAAAATATTTATTCTCTTACTTTTCCCATTTAGATTTACAGTCTGCCACAGTTAGTTTGTAGAAATCAAGATTTATTTATTTTTCCCTGTGTATGACCGATTGAATTAGCACTGTTTGTAAGAAACGACTGCACATTCTCCACTGTACATAGTCCTTATAAGAGAGAGTCCTATACTCACTATTGTGTTTCATGGGGCTATTTTTCTAAACTGTGTCATCACATTATATTACATTCTATAGCTTTGAAATAAATTATTACCTGATGGACGCACTGCTATGTGAGTGTCTTTCTCAAAATTGTTTGGTTTTACAATTGTTACTTCCTCGTATGCCTACATATGTTTTACAACCAGTTCTAGTTCTAGCTCTTTTCTTAGGTAGGTATATATTTTCATGTTAATTGATATTTGTGAGTATGGGTTAATATACATAGTTAATGTAATTATAAATGATTTTTTAATTATTGCTTACAAAATTGTTACCTGATAAAAATGTCGATTATATGTGCCTTTAAAACTCTGTATTTGGCTATTTCCATTTTTTTTTCTTATTTTGCTAGTTAAGACATTGTCTATGATATGGCGAGCAGTAACAATCATCCAAACTCTTCTTCCCTATGGACATGAAATTGCTACATTTCTGTTATATTTTTGATGCTTTTTTAAAAGGTTTTATTTATTTTTGAAAGAGAGAGAGAGAGAGAGAGAGAGAGAGAGAGAGAGAGACAGTGCAAGCAGGGAAGGATCAGGGAGGAGAGACACACAGAATCCGAAGACAGGCTCCAGGCTCTGAGCTGTCAGCACAGAGCCCAACGTGGGGATCGAACCCACGAACCATGAGATTATGACCTGAGCCAAAGCCGGATGCTCAACTGACTGAGCCACCCAGGCACCCCATTTCTGTTATTTTTAACATCTTTAGGATCTGTATTGATGTTTCTATTTTTATTTCTAAAATTTCTATTCTGAGTACTATTTTCTTTTCAGATTTGATACAGTTTATTCATAAGGAAATTACTTGTTAAAATATTTTATGTGTTTAGTGACTTCTTGTGGGTTTTAAAATTTGCTTAGGTAGTTTGCTACATCTTTATCTTGAGCAAGTTCCTCATGTTTCATATGTCACAACATCTTTGTGAAAGGAGAGAAATAATAAAACAGCTAATTGAGTTGTGCATGGAAATCATTTTATGTAATGTTTTATATCAGCACTTAGTACATAAAAAGTACTCTCTGGTCATGAGCTATGAGTATTGCTATGGTTAAAATGATCTCTCTAGGGCATATGGAATTCTTTTAGAAAATTAATACCTCTTCTTACTTAGTCTGAGACATTAATCTACTTACAGTCAGGCAGTGTGGACTGGAGGTGACGCACCCAAATGAATTTTCAGGGATTACTCCAAATTCATCTGAATTATTTTCTGGATTCGTGGCCACTGTACATAGTTCTGGATAGGGCAGGTGAGACATCAGATATATGAGGAGTCTGTTGGACATAATGCAACTTCTAACAGCAAAACAGGTGTTTTTCCCCACTGGACATGCAGCCAGGCGTCTGTTACAAAGTATGTCTGCTGCAGCCACGTTGCCACAAAATATAGATTACGAATGAAATTAAGAATAAAATTGGCACACCTGTGAGGAAGTGAAGAGACAAGAAGCAGAAATTTCTTTTCTTCATTCTACGTTTTGAGGCCCAGAGCACCTGTGCCTAAAAGCCTTCCTACCTTTGAGATTTTCCTTTCATGAACATTAATAATTAATTCTTGGGCTTAATTGTGCAGGTGGCTCTTTGTCACTTTCATTCAAAAGAGTCAGAACTGTGACATCTACTACTGTGATTGACAGTCCTATCAGAGTCAAGGGTGTCAGAGAGGAGTTGTCCAGAGGGAAGGAGAAGGTGGCAGGAGAAGAGTGGGGGCGGTCAGCACACCCACCGGAGCGCCTCCCACAACCTTCCAACGGCAGGATCTGTCCGCCCAGCGCTCAGAAACAGCCAATCCCAAGGCAGTTTGATAAGCAAGTAGGTCTGAGTGCACGGCTTGCGTCCCTCCGGACGACCTTGATTTGTCCTTCCCGGTTCAGACAGTGCAGATAGACAAGTGTGTAGGTAGCAGCAGTATTTTGGTACCTGTGTGTGCATGGGGGATGGGATGAGCAAATGGGCCGGTGTCATCAGAGCCCGGATGCATGACCTGCTTGTCAACAGTAAATTGTAAATAAATGTTCATGACTACTACTAATAGTAGCACTATTGCTAGAGTTCTTTTGTTATTTGCAGTATTGGAAGCACTTCCCAATATTTTTAAACATGACTTAAAGTTTACATTCCATAACTTACTGTTTCCCGACAGTAGGAAGTTATGCTTGAAAAGTCAGGGCAGTCGAACCAAAAGCTCTGTGGTGGATGGTCGATTCCTGGCTCTGCTGCTAGTTCTAAGTAGCTTCACAAGGAAATATCTTCACATCCAGATTTCAGTTTTCTTGTCCGTGAAAGAGAGTTTTAGCTTAGCCTGCTCGACAGTGTTGTCAAGAGTCAATGTGCCTTTCTGGTTTGGGCTGAATTTGTAAGAACTGGATATTCCTTATCCTTCAATGATCTAAAACTACTGGGGTGGGGGGAGGGGACATAAGAACATTAGAAAAGTTTCAAAACCCATTAATTGAATGAAGTTGCTGTTGTTTCTGGATTCAATGTAGGGATAAATACAACTTCAGAATGAGATCTTTTCCTGAGATTCCAAGGATGATTGAGGTTGATGTGGAAAGAGGCCTCATTTTTTGGAATTATTCTCTAACTGTGCTCAAATTTCAGGATGTTGGTGCACAGTGGCCTGGGTGAGTTATTATTGGGATGTTGTTCTGTGCTTGATGATGAGTTTGAGGCCTTCCATAAATTTGAATTATTCCCATTTTGACTGCCTAATCGGAGTTTTGTTGCAGCTGCTGTTCCTATTTGTTATTACACCCAGCAGTTAATTATAAATGATGTTAAAACATTCAGGCATTCTGATTGCTAATTTGGCTAAATATTACCTGTCTTATAAATCTAAGTAATAGGTGTCATGTGGACTCAAATGGGTTCCAAAACAGATGGTTACACTAAAACATACACAGGCATAGTATAGAAGGGTTGGAAAGAAAACGAGCATTATACTAAAATGCTTACCTTTCTTTTTAGCGGTGGCAAATGAATGGAATAATTTGTTGTTTTGGGTTGTTTTGTTTGTTTTATGGGGTTATTTTTTAGATTTATTCTTTTAGTAGACCATCAGTTGTATTGATCTAAATATCATTCAGTTCTTGTAAAATCTGCACAGATTAAAATAAAAAAAATAGGTCACTCTTTTCTCAAGACCAGGAGGAGATAATAAACTATTTCAAAATCCACATTTGGTTAAAAGAGAATATAGATCCCAACCATATATCAAGATCACTTACCAAATACATTGTGGTGACATTTGGATTAATTTGAGGGAGGGTTCTGGCTACGGGCACACCTCGCTCTGGGTGTCCGGCACCGTGCGCTGTCAGAAGTGGAGACCAAAGTGCTTCTGAGGAACCCAGCTGATGACGTATCACCACAGAAGACAACAGGGTGTGCAGGGAGCCCAAGGGATGCAGTAAATATACATGAAGTCCATTTACTCAGCACACAACATCAATAAGAAACGGCGAAAGGAGGAATGACAGGGATACTCAGGATCATTAGTTTGTCTGTTCTAGATTTCTCACTGAATTATAATAAAGAAACAATCTTCAGGTTGGAACTTCTGAAGAGGAGACAGAAAAAACTAAACAACCGACAAACAACTAGGTGACTGTGTATCCACTGAGCTAAATTTAGTAAAATAAAATGATCAAAGAAAATATGTGGCAGTAAGTCTGAAACTATTGGGGCACCTGGGTGGTCCAGTCAGTTAAGCGTCCAACTGTGACTCAGGTCATGAAACGGTTCGTGAATTCCAGCCTGAGTTCAAGCCCCATGTCGGGCTCTGTGCTGATAGTGCAGACCCTGAACCTGCTTACGATTCTGCATCTCCCTCTCTCTCTTCCTCTCCCTTGCTCACACTCTCTCTTCCTCTCTTCTCTTTCTTAAAAATAAATAAGCATTAAAAATAAGAATTTAAAAATAAAATAAAAACAAAAACAAACAAACAAGAAACTACAGATATCCCTGGGGGTTGTGTCGACCATCAACCTGGGTGACATGCTGACCGGAAAAGGAAAGCCAAAATGAAGGTAGAGGTTTCGGTGGAAGTAACACAGTCAGACAGGGTTTCCAGTTGAGGCTGCTAATTGCCCTGGCAAACCCCACAGGGACATTCACTGGATGCCCATGCAATTCCAGAAACACACATGGATTTTAATCAGAGGAGACCCAGACACAAGTTCCTTTTTATATCGTGATTGGGGCACCTGGTGGGCTCAGTCGATTGAGCGTCCAACTTGGGCTCAGGGCATGATCTCACGGTTCTTAGGTTTGAGCCCCGCTTGGAGCTCTGTGCTGACAGCTCAAAGCCTGGAGCCTGGGGGCGCCTGGGTGGCTCAGTCGGTTAAGGCTCCGGCTTCCGCCCAGGTCAAATCTCACGTTCGTGGGTTCGAGCCCCGCATTGGGCTCTGTGCTGACAGCTAGCTCAGAGCCTGGAGCCTGCTTCCAGTTCTGTGTCTCCTTCTCTCTCTGACCCTCCCCCTCTCATGCTCTGTCTCTGTATCGAAAATAAATAAAACATTTAAAAAAAAAAAAAGCCTGGAGCCTGCTTCAGATTCTATGTTTCCCTTTCTCTGCTCTTCCCCCACTCATGCTGTGTTTCTCTCTGTCTCAATAATAAATAAACATTAAAAAATTATAAAAAAAGACAAATCATGATAAAAACTATGGCTAACTATCAGAAATGAAGAGGGGAAACATCATGATGAATACAACAGATGTGGATCAGAAGATTTACTCAAGAAAACAAAAATTATTTTCATGTAAGTATCTTTTATACACAGGATATTTGGAGCAAAAATATAGTGACAAAACTGGAATGCTATTATTTAAATATCTCTCTACCGCGTAAAGCAGGTTAGATATGGGAGGATTTTAAAAATAAATAAATAAATAAATAAATATAACTAAAAAAAATAAGTACAGCTATCCAAACCAGACTCTCTGGAATTGAATTGCAGTGGAATTTGACATCTATATGACCATGAAACATTAAGAAAAATCCTTTCTAAATACCATTGTGTGGAGGATAAAAAGAGACAATGTTTGTTTAAAACTTCACACACGATAAGTCTAATGGACACTATGTTCATGTATAATATCTGTCATTACTATCATTGCACTTACTATTACTTGGCATGGTTATATAATATTATAAAATCAATTTAATTATTTTAATCAATTATATGCTATCACAAATAAACATGTTTTATACTTTTTTATTTTTTAGTTTATTTGTATTTATTTTGAGACAGAGAGCAGAGGGTGTGGGGCAGAGACAGAGGGAAACAGAATCCCAAGCAGGCTCCATGCAAGACTTGAACTCACAAACGGCGAGATCATGAGCTGAGCTAAAGCCAAGACAAGATGCCTAACTGACTGAGCCATTCAGGCACATTATTTCATTTTTATTATCAATTTATGTATTCATTCATATGTATATATTAATAATATATAATAAGTTATCTATTTAATTTATGTAATATATTTATTATTTTGAAATATGTGCCATATACATATATATGAGGAGATGTAAATGGTGGACATCTTTATATGAACGTACTTGGTATAATTTCTTCTTGTTCAGCCAATCGCCAGCTTTCTTTACTTTAAGAAAATTCTTAGCCGTTATCATTTCAAATACTGTTACCCTCTCTCTGTTTTTTTCTGTTCTTCTTGGCTTCTAATTAGACATAACTTACAATGTTTCCTTGTCTTTAAGGGTTTTATTTGTTTGCTTGTTTTTGTTTATATTGTTTTTCTTTATTAGTTACTTTAAGTTAATTGGTCGGCTCTATTTTCTAGTTCGTTAATTTCACATTCATCTTTTTCTAATCTGCTGTTCGATCTTTCCATTCAGTATTAAATTTGAAATTCTATTTGTTTTTTTTTCCCTAAATCTGGCTATTCACATTTTCTTTTCTATTTTAGATTTCCTCTAGTTTTTAGCAGCTTGTGTTCACAGAGAGGGCGAGGGGAAGGTGCAGAGATTTTGTATATGGCTCCTGGCTTCACGCTGTCATGGTCAACATCCGATCCCCCTCCGGAGTGTGCAGCTGGTACAGCTGATGGACTGACAGGGACACACCGTCATCCTCTAGATGGTAGTTGACGTTACAGTTCAGTCTCGGCGAGCATTCCGTGGGTTCAGGCAAACATACAATCACATGGATCCACCATGTGGGTATTACAGGCTGGTTTCACTGTCTGAAATTCCATGCTCTGCCCGTTCCCCTCCCCACCGCATCCCTGTCCCCCACCGACCTTTGTAGTGTCTTCACTGTCCTGTCTTTTCCGGAGTGTCATATCGCTGAAATCATGCTACATTGCTTTTCCAGAGTAGTTTCTTTTAGCTAGTAATATGGACTTAAGGTTCCTCCGTGTCTTTTCATGGCTTGATAGGTTTTTTTTTTAGTTCTGAATAATATTCCACTTATCTGATGATGCCAACGTTTATTTAACCATTCGCCTCCTGAAGGGCATTTTGGCCGCTTCTATTTTTGTCAATTTAAAAGAAAGTTTTGGAAGAGAGCCATGTACAGGCTTTTTTCCCTTGTTTTCTGTTTTCAGTTCCTTTGGGTAAATACTCAGGAGCACCGTTGTTGGATTGCACGGTAAGAGTATGTTTACTTTTGTTAAGAAACCGCCAAATTGTCTTCCAAAGTTGCTCTTCCACCCAGGTGACCCCAAATTTTACTGTATTCTGGATTTCTTTGAGATATTTCTGTCTCTATGTCAATGTAACTTGACAATTAATTAACGCAAATTAAAAGAAAAGGTAAGATATTTTCCTTTGTTGCCGAAACTTACTCAGAAAAATGTCTGTGTACCGGAAAGCATTCCAAAACGTTTTCTTTTTGTTGTGGTGCTGGTGGTGGTGGTCTTGCATTTTTACCATGACTGCCACAAAGCAATCACAAGAATTTTCTGGCTTTATCTTCTTCCTTGGAACAGTGTTTAGGTTCCAAGGGTCATTGGCTGGTCAAAGGAAAGTCATTATAGTTACAGCTTCAAAAGTTGTAACTATCATTGAAAGTCTTTCTGGTAGAGTTTAAATGGCCTCAGAACATGCAATTTCCAGTGATTCTACAGTACAAAAGAGAAAAGGCACTCCAAATGTTATGTGCATTGTGGTGTATTTGGTGAGAAATATTTCTGACATTAACCTAGTTTCATTCTTCTTGGAACAGAAGATTTCTGTTTTCTAAAGCAATAAGGTATGTGGACATTTATAAAAAAATATTGTATTTTGGTGGGTTTTGAAAGTCATTTATTCTTTCTGCCAAATAAATATATATTGTCATCACCCAGGAATCCAGTGTCTGTCGTGTCTTACTGTTTAAATATTATGAAAGTCTATAATGTAGAAAAAGCAAGTACAGTAAAAAAAAAAAAGAGTTTTACAGAGAACTCTCCTCATTAAGAAGTGAAAAGCAATTTCAACTATGGTGTGTAGAATATGGCTTTATCATGAATTCAGGGAAATTGGCAATGCTTCATTAACTTTATTGAAGATCTTCCTTAAGCACACCAAAAGCTTCTCTGAAAATACTTCTCTTATTCAGTTTAAAAAGACCTATACACAGATACTTTATTTTTCCTTAACTTTTCACTGATGGAATTAATTTCTCTCAATATACTAGAAGTAACGAGATTCGACCAATGGCCATTTTACCATATAAATACACAAATGTGGTGGGGGCCTGCCTCCGTGATATGTGATCAAAGACCTGAGGAAGGGTAGGAAGTCCGCTGGGAATCTTTGGGAGAAGAACAGTTGATGTGCTAGGAACAGCCTGAAGGAGAGCTCGTGTGCGATCCTCTGGCAGGAGTTGCATGAGTGTAGACATGACAGAAAGAGGGTCCGTGTCGCTGAACTGGAGGGACAGGAAGGAGGCTTACCTGTCTGGTTCTCATGGTTTGAATTCAGGTCATGTCCTTTAGCAACTGTCGACATCTGAAAGAGAAGTAAAAAACTGAATTTGTAATTTTAGTAAATATTCTAAGTGATCCTATTACTGGGATTTGATTGTCTGCATCGGTGATGCAGGTAAATCCCTCCTTAGGTCAAGCCTTCCCAACACAAAACATATTCAAACTTCTGGAAGGTATTTTCATGGAATTTTAACCTATGTGGTTTAAACTAATTTATTTTATTTTCTTTAAATGAGTTTGCACATGTTTTCATATGTTAAATGAAATCTGCATGTCGATTTTTTGTTGTTCATTTGTGGGTTTGGGGTTGTTTTGTTTTTCAGCTGTAAAGAATTTGTCCATGTTTCCATTTTATTTTAGGTCACTTTTTGGTATTTATTTCAAGGAGTGTCTTGCAAAGAAGAACTCTAATTTTATACTCTTTGTCAATATTTTCTCAGGTTTTAAGTTTTATGTACACTTTCTTCATAGTTGTGTGAGTGTGTGTGTGTGTGTGTGTGTGTGTGTGTGTGTATTTGTGTGCCCTGGAAGCATTTTTTTTTCTAATTTCTGACCAACTTCACTATTCTATGACAGTTACACAAGCCATAATTTCTTCTTGTTCCTTCACTTTCTCATTTTCCATTGAAATATCTGATTCGTTTGTAATTGTGCTTGTTGCTTGGTGTGGAGCATGGATCCATATTTAGTTTTACAAAGACGCTTGGCCGGCTGTGTTGCCATCTATTGAAGGCATATCTTTCCCACATTGATTTTTTGTGCCACATTAATCATAAATTGAATTGAAGGTTTGCTTCTATTTACGAACTTTTTATTCTATTCCAAGGGTCTGTTAGACTGTTAAAATCAATGTTTTAATTACTGACCCTTGAGAACCATTTGTGAAAGCCAATAAAATGCTTACGAATTTAACCTGTCACAATATCTTATTTTATGATTTTTCTTAAGTTTATTTATTTTGAACAAGGCAGAGTGTGAGCGAGGCAGGGGCAAAGAGAGAGGAACAGGAGAATCCCCAGCAGGCTCCACCTGGTCAGTGTACAGAGCCTGCCATGGGGCATGAACACATGAGATCATGGCCCGAGCCACAATCAGGAGTTGGATGCTCAACCAACTGAGACATCCACGTGCCCCAATTTTTTTATTTTAAATTTATTTTCTAATCAAATAAAATGTATTAGACACTGTGTGTCTTACAGCCTGTTGTTTTCACTATCCATCTTCTGCCTCCACATTTTACCTGCTACAGTTTCTCACCCTGTGTCTTCACCCCACTTGGAACGGATCATGGGAAGGTTAATTATGGCTGAGTCCAGACGTCTCAAATTCTCCATGGATTCATAGGCATTGACACTATCTATGGCTTCTGTCTTCTTCTGTGTCTTAAGAGGTTTCTGTGAAATTTCATTTACTACTGTTACTGAAGTATATGGACCACATTTATCTGTGAAATGTGCTGGGCCTTTTTTGTTCTTAATCTTAAATATTTACATTCTGCTGGTTTCTATTCTTATTCTTTTCCCTTGACTACTCAACGCTTTCTCTTTATTTACTATTATTCTAAATCATGACATGAGTCATTCAAATATATAGATTTGGAACCACGTTTATATTGAAAGCACTTACATATATCTATATACCCATGTCCTACACTATTTCTAGTTGATCATTGGGCACCACCACTCATATGTTTTCCAGGAAACCGCACCCCACTGGGTTTAAAAAGAGGCTTGTCATGTGTTGCCCACATCGATACTTCTGCTTTTCAACTTTTGATAGTCCATTTATTCAAATTTAAGGAGAAGAGCTTGCATATGATGATATTTGCAGATTTTGTAATTATCTCTTCCTCTTCTAAAATTTTCTTAAACCACATGAATCATGTGCCCTTTCAAACATATTCATCATTAGCCTTCTTACTTGACTTTTTGTGGCTGTTCATAGAGTGGTAAAATATGCTGACCTAATTGTTGGAGACCATCTAAGACACATAATGGTTGACTTACTTTTGCTATGAAATATAGATGTTTGTATTATAGAGTATATATTATGTATATCCTTATATTAACTGCTTTTCATCACATTTTCATGAAGGAGCAATTTAAATCAAACTTCTAAATGAGATACTTATTTAAAACTTTCTAATGATGGTTTAGTATCAATCTATACATTTTCTCTAGCAATTATCTGGTATAATTCTTAGTTCTTTCAGTTAGTTATAACACATTCTTTTTCTTTAGACTAATCAATCTCTCTTGAAATGGATGTTTTATTTTCAGACTATTACACTGAAAAACTACTGTTTTACTTTCTTTCTGTTATGCAACTGATGCCTAATCTTTTACAGGAAGCAATTACTTCTATATCTCCTAAGTCCCATGTCATGATTAATAAATAGATATATATATTCCTATTATCACTTATTATCATTTAATTATGAAGCCAGAGCTGAGATTCTCAGTGCTAAGCTTCTAAATTTAGACTTTAAAATTACCTAAAACCTATGCATACTTCAGGAGACAACATCAGCCTTTGAGTTTGAAGACTTATCCTAGGCTCTTAGGAGCCTCTCTTCTTAGTAGTTAATTGGCAGCATAAGATGGGGAAATTATTTTAGCTCCTTTCATTTTCCTAGTGAAAGTAAATGACAAAAATGGTGGGTGTATTATGCTTCTTACCTTACTTAAATTGTCCCGAAGTCACTGTGAGGACACAGATAATGTATAATGCAATGGTTACACATAAAAATTCCAACTCTGAGTCTTGGCTTTGACTCTGTCTAATTCTGTGAGCTCAGGTAAGATACTGAACTTCTCTTTGCCCCAGTTTCTTCCCTGAAAAATTGTGGTTCAAGTGAAAACTTAACCCAAGGCATTATGTTGCAGATTAAATTAAAGAGTTGTGGAAAATATATACTGTCACTTCTCAAATGCTAAACATTCCTTGATTTTGTGATTAGATCTTCCAGTGCTTATTAGACAAGGTTTTTTGGTTTATATGAAGAATATTTACTTACAAAGCCACAGTGGGTTTCTGGCAAAAGGCTAATCCAGTGGCAAGAAATATTTAGAAAGAAGTCCAATAAGAATTCTATGGAAAACAGGTAATTATAACTTTAGAGGTCAACATTTTTCTCCTTTAGTTTTAATTGTGGTAAGGAAACTAAACATGAGATCTAACCCTAATAACAAATTTTGAGTGCACAATCCATGTTAGCAACCCTAGGCACTTTGTGGTACAGTACACCTCTGGAACTCAGTTTGCATAATAGAAACTTAATATCTGTCAAACTTAGAGTCTCATCTCTTACTCCTACCAGTCACTAGATACCACCACTCTATTCCCTGGCCATGTCTTTGCTGGTGTTTCAAAGGTATGTTGGTGGAATCCTTCACCTAGGATTTAAGAGCTCCTACCTTGACTACAAAAAAGACAGACAAATGACAAAATAAGAACTTCCCTGGAACCCGTTAGAGCCCTGAGATTTCAGTGGAACCTACTAGTTGAGTGTGTAAAGAATGGCTCATTCCAAAGAGACGGGGCATCACCCCTGGATCATCTGTGGCAGAGCAACACAGGAGCCGTTGTCGATTGTCATCACAAACCCCCACCAGAACCTTCTCCCAAACAGAACAGAAGGATTATGCCATTGGAAAAGGGCCAGGAATCCTGCCATTGCCAGGGCATGGGTGAAGAACCACTGCAGCTGGTAGAAAAAGAAGAGAATTACCTATCACTGGAGAAAAACACATGAGTCCATGCTAATCCTATACTGCGACATCATAAGGCCCCCACCACTGGGGAATGGGCACGTCCTCTCCCACACAAGATTCACCAAATTTGCAAAACAGACATAGCTTGATTGTCATGGGGAGAAATGACAGGATAATCAGGGAAACTTCACCTTGGAGAACTAGAAACAGATGAGGCCATACAACATTGACCTCATTTAAAACCAAACAAACAAATACAAAATCATTGACGTCATTAGACTACAACACTAGAGAGTACATCTTGGTTTTCTCTACAAGTTTGTGAACACCAGGCAGTGAGCGGTTGCAGTTTGTCACATAAGGGAGATGGCGGAGTGGAAAGACACCACATCTGGGGTACTGGTAGAAAGGAAGTCAGTGGAAGAATTAGAAGAGAAAATATCTTTGCACATCATTTTCTATTCTAGGTATAGGATAAAACTGGAGGAATTTGAAACCATGGTTTACTAAAGGTAACCATAATACCATAATACAAACAAACCCACACCCAACTTAACTACTGCTTACATTGAGTCATTCATCCACACCACCAGCCAAACCAAAGAAAGGGCATGCCATTCCACTATTCAGCTATTATTCTGTATACAATGTTTAGCATTCAATCAGAAATTGAGTCTATAAAAATCAAGGTATGAAATTATACACTATCAAGAGACAAAACACTCAACGAAACCAGCTATTCTGTTGCTGCATAACAAATGAACATACATTTAGCAGATTAAAAAAACACACAGACATAACCCAGATGTTAGAACTATCAAACTGAGAATTTAAAATTCTTCAATGAACATGTTCACACTTTTAATAGGTAAGAGACAAATATGTATGAAGTGATGGGAAAAATCTGGTCGATAGATGTAAACTATAAGGAGTCAAATGCAAAGTTTAGAGTAAAAATAACAGATGAAGAATGCCTTGGGCAGACATGTCAGCGCCCAACAGCACCAAGAGTAGCTTGTCAAGAGAAAAGTAACAAGTGTGAAAAACAGAAACGAGAGTGAAACAAACAAATGGAACAGCCATGAATTCAGGGAAAATAAGAAACAATATATGTAATCGGACAAAAATGAAAAAAGGAAGAAAAAGAGCATAGAAGGAAGTGTAAATATTTTTTGCAAAAACAATGAATAATATCAATTTTCAGAATCAAGTAACTCAGAGATCTGTAGGCAAAATAAATATTACTTAGAAGAAGACACCAGGACATATGATTAAGTGACAGAAACCAAGGAAAACGAGTCTTATGGACAGCTAATTGGTGACTTTAGCCTTCCTCCTTCAGGAAATAATAGAACAAGGGGATAGAAAATTGCTAACACTATCAACCAACTTCATCTGCGGGTATTCCAAAATCAATGAGCACAAAACAAAACTTTCGTTCTTCCTATAGTCTTCCTTTATATAATGCCCAAACCTGGGGCTATTCTTCATTACTTCTTCTCGAATACATTCTACAATCAACCCGTCAGAAACACCGCTTGCTCTACTTTTAAAACACACCCCAAATCCAGCAGCATACCCACTCATGTTACCACTAACTTGGCCTCTTGCATTGATTAATGCAATAACCTTTGGGCTGGCAACCTTGATTCTTTACCATAAACTACTCACAAAACAGCAGGCAAAGCAATCTAGATGATACACAATTTCACATTTCCGCTGTAACTCTCCAAGTGGCTTCCTGAGGTCCATGTGGTAAGGATTCTGACTGACTCTAGAATCTTCATATCCTACCACTCTGCCACTTCCCTTCACTATTCAAATTCTCCAAACCTTGCCATTCTCTTAAACAAGTTGCTTAATAAAATTTATCAGGGCATTCACAGCTAGGATTTCCTCTGATTGGAATATTCTATCCACCAGTTTTTGCAGGTTTCTGCCTTTGTCACACTCACCCCAGCCACCCTTTATCATATGCCCTCATATGCATCTTCCTGGCATTGGCATTGTCTAAATTTGTAATATTTTTCCACTGTTTATGTGTTGATTTCAGTGGCTCTCATTGTCAGGTAAGATACCCATCTTCATCTAAACAATGTTGGTATTGCCACCCACAGCAAACACATAAAGGGTTTCATAAATGTGGCTGAAAAATTTGATTGCAAAATATATGAAAATGAGTATTTTCCACTGATTCCCTATTGTTGCTGTACACATTCAGGAAATAAAATGGGATATGACTGATCATGAAAGTGCTAAAACCAGCTTACTATCAAAAGTTCTTAAATTTAATAGAATTTTTTCTTTAAGAAATCTATGAGCTTTATACCTGATAAAATGTATGATATGCCTCCTTTTTATTAAAAATGGACACTATGCAACTCATTATTTCCATTTTATTGCCTTGACTGTCATGGAGTTCAAGTTACATATTCTCATTTGCAATAATTATCTTTAGCTTGGGTTTTGAAAATGATTGTTATAGTTCTTATCTTATTTCAGTGTTTTAATAATGCTATGGAATTGAAATTTTTAATTAAAAAGCCTCCCTTAGTGTCTTTTTAAGTATGACATTTCCTTAACAATATTCCTGTCATAGCTATGCTATTATATGCTTAATACCTAATGGGCCAGAAGATTTAGGTTTTGATTTACAAAGGGCTTCTAAGGAAATATTCCAATAGATCCAAAGATCACACAATGGCAGAATGTTACCGCAGTCTAAGACCAAATCACCACTGTTACGATGCAGAAGTGCCTACAAATATTGTGGTGGCATTGTTGTCATCGATAGTTTGCAAGATCACTTAAAAAATAATAACAGAATGAAATGCAAAGTCCTCTCTCAAATAGTCTTCAAACTACAGAGTTTAATTTGATTGTCAGTGCCTGAAGCAGAAAAGAAATTCAAATGTCTAAAACTGCAGTATGACTGTTTGGAAAGTTCAGTCAGCTCTTATTTTCATTCCTGACAAAAAAAAATTAAAATAAATTTTTGGCAAATAAGCACCTTACACAGCCTTCGACCTAATCTGATCTCAAAGAAACATACATATAACCGTAGAGGAATACAAATCGTTCAAATATATAGTTGTCTTGAATTTGCACAAATGCCTCTAGCTACATTATGGTCTAATTTTTAATCCAATGGGGAAGAGAAAAATCCTATTTCTTCTCCAGGTGCTTCTCACATAGTTCCACAAAGACTTTGACATTTTGACCAGAGATTTTTCGATCAAGATTTTATTATTGGAGAGTTTTTGTTCTGATTTTCTTGTGTTTAACATTTTTAAAAATACTGAAATTACAAAATAGTCTCAGCACTGGTGTACTAGATGTATTTTGCTTTATGACACTCACGAACACTGTAACTTGAAACAACACACACTTATTATGTTGAGCTTCTGTAGGTCAGAAGTCTGGGTGCCATCCAGCTGTGTCTTCTGGTCAGGGTCTCACGGGGCTTTAAGGAATCTGTAGGCCTGTCAGAATACAATCTCTATTTCTGTAGCGTCACGTTCTCTCCAACCTCACAGGGATATTGGCAGCAATCAGTTCCTTGCCCCATTGAGGTTGTTTTTTACTTGTTGGCAGTGAGCTGGGTATTTTCTATGGCTCCTACCGGCCACCCCCAGGTTTTTGCCACGCGAGCCTCTCAAGTTTGATAATCGGGGTAATATACCATTACCTATGCATATAATGTAATCTAATAGAGCAAGTATTGTGTGATAAACTAATTGATTATCTTATCATCTTTGTCATGATCCAGTAGTTAAAACCCACAGGAGTGAGGGTCACTTACTGGGATCAGCATAGTGTGTGCACATTATAGTTGGGTTGATATTTATGTGCTGAAATTATAAGGCCTCATCCAGAGTTTTACTTATTCACTGTTTGACTGAAACAAGGAATAACGGTAAATGATAAAAGGGGTCATAGTATTAAAATACTTTCTTTGGGTAATTCATGCTCCAAACCCAATTTCCTGATATTTTCTGTCTTATTTTTATATTTATACAATTTAACTTGACAAATAAAATGTCATTTTTGCATACTTGCATTTATTTGTTCAGAAAATTTTATTGATATCTGCCTTTTATGTACAAAAAATATTCTAGAAGCATGAGACAGAATGGTGAGCTAGATATTTGGAGTCATTTATATGGGTTATATTCAAGTGGGGGACATGGATACTAATATATTTAAATAAATAAATATATGTTCTAATATTAAGTAGTAAGAAGTCTATTTATAAATATGACAAAAGGATATTCTGTGAAGAGATACAGTATTTTAGATAAGACAGTGAAGAAAAGACTCCTTGAACCGGTGTGACGGGATTGGAGATCTGAATGATACACTTGAAATATAATACAACCTTTTGGAAAAGTGTCCTCAGATTATAAATTTTCAATAGCCAAATTCCTAAGGCAGAAAATATTTTTTCCGTATTTCAAGAAGCTTCAAGATGGCTTCCATGGACGGAGCTGACTAAGGGGGGTAGCAATGACACACAGTGACAGGGGCAAGCCAGATATTGTTGAACTCGACTGACCATGGTCAGGAAATTAAATGTTTTTGTTGTGAATAGAAGCCTTTAGAAATTCCTGGGGCGCCTGGTTGGCTCAGTCGGTTAAGTGTCCGGCTTTAGCTCAGGTCATGATCTCACCATTTTTGGGTTCCAGCCCCGCGACGGGCTCTGTGCTGACAGTTAGCACAGAGCCTGGAGCCTGCTTTGGATTCTGTGTCTCCCTCTCTCTCTGACCCTCCCCTGCTTATGCTGTCTCTCTCTGTCTCTCAAAAATAAATTTAAAAAAAAAAGAAAAGAAATTATTGAAAAAAGGAGTGAAAAGTCACTGTCCATGTCATTAAAATATTATTGTTGTTTGGGTATGACAGTCTTAAGCTTCAAGAACAAGACTGGTAACACATGGACTAAACAGGAAGCTGGATGAGAAAACAAGGAAAGCTATGATTGTATTTTGAAACGGAAGTTTCCATTCAAAGGAGGTTAGAAGTGAAATTTAGAGTATGCTTTGACATGGAAGAAATTACTGAAATATTGAGTGTTTGCATGAAGTGAGACAATTATCTTAGTATTTTTGGAGTGAGCCACCGCACAAATAGTAATGGCCCCTGGTGATATGGAAAAGACTTAGGGGTCAGGAAGGTTTGAGAATTTTTTTTTCCAATCTGTTTGCATATGTGAAGCTAAAGATGCTCTTCCACATTTTAACTGAGATGTGAAACATGCAAAGGATCATGGGAGCCAGAAGTGCAGAGAAGAGAAAGAAGCCGGAGGTGCATGGATGGAAAACATCAGCTTCTAGATAGACATAATTAAAGAGAATAGTGCTACACCTGAGACGTGGAGCCTTTATTTCAACATGGAAAGGTTTGGAAAAAGAACCAGCAAAGAGGAGGGAAATGTCAGTTGGAAAGGTAGGAAGAAAATTGTAAAAGTTTGGTGCTCTACAAGGTGAAGAAATGAAAATGTTTTAAAGAGGAGGAACTCATCTGCCAGAGGCAGTTTCATATGACATGAACTGAATCCGAGGGGAATTCTAGAGATTTGTGGAAGGGTTTATATTTGTATAATATTTAGGAATTGCTACTGGTGTTAGGTAGGTAATGGTAAAGATGCCAATGTCTCCCCACGTCACAAAAAAACAATAGACTGTGCCTCACACATCATTCACTGTGCCTCTAGGCATTCGGTTTAGTTTAAATCATATAATTACACAGACCTAGAACTTAAACTTTTTTTGCTATTGTTACATAAACAACTTTCCAAAAATCCATTGAGCTTAAAAATGAAGAAAGAAGTATACAAAAATTCATTGTTTTTATCTGTGGGTTTTGGTAAAGATTCCACAGCTATAGAAAATATTCCCCTCAATACCATTTTACAAAATAAAGACATGAAATCTAGATTTTACTTAAAGACCTTCATTGACTCAGGATAAGGGAAGTGTATATTCACTTAATAAAATGAGAGAGAACAGTCTTCTTCGTTGAAGTTTTATTGTTTCGAAGCTTATTTTGGATCTACTTAAGACGCAAAGGTGTCTCACCTGATTTCATGGCAAGGGAGCAAAATAGAACCCTTTCTACTTTGTTAGTCATTAGAAGTTAGATCATGAGTTACATGGATAATCAGTTCAGATATTTATGTTATTTGATTTAACATCCAATAAAGTTTACTCTTCCGCTAATTATCACAAATTGGGACCACTATTTTTGCTCGATGACTTTATTTCTGTAAAGTTATGTTACGCAAATGCCTATTTACCAATTGAGAACGTGATCAGGATTACTGTATTCTCCTCGTGATGTCACAGTTGAAACAATGTGTGATAATTACATTGCTGGTTTTAATCCAATGTAACGTAACTCAAATTTAAAATACACAGGAGTATCAATTTGAGACATAACTGAGTTCAGCATTGATACTTAAGAATGTGGTTCAGAACGGGTGCCTCTAGCCTTCCTTGAGCATCAAGTCACCCAGCTTACAGGACGCTGGCATTGGTGAAGAGGCCTTCAGAGAGAACTGAAAACCGCACTTGCTTAAACAGGAAATCAGTGCGAACAGCAGGGGGAACCGCCCCATTGCCTTCTCCTCTGTGGGCATCAGAAGCAGGAGCTCCCACTCCTCCAGCAGGTCAGAGTTTAAGCTGACTTCAGGATGAGCAGCTTTTAAGGTTTACTTCAGATAAAAACTATAGATGGAAGCCAAGTGGCCGGGAGAGAAAAGTAAAGACTAACAAAAAGGTAAATGGAACCAGACCCCCAGAACGGTTACAAAAATGCACGTGCTGAAGGCATAGGGGGCTGCCCTCTCCAGTGCGAGAAAGCCTGGACCCCTGAAGAATGAATGGAGCCTGCCCAGGACACAAGGAAGCCTGGCAGGTGGCCCCAGTCATCACACTTCACTTACATGCATAATATAGATATACATATATGTATGTATTTTTTAATGTTTTTAATTTATTTTTGAGAGACAGAGAGAGACAGCATGAGCAGGGGAGGGTCAGAGAGAGAGGGAGACACAGAATCCGAAGACAGGCTCCAGGCTCTGAGCTAGCTGTCAGCACAGAGCTCGATGTGGGGCTCACACCCACGAGCCCTAAGATCATGACCTGAGCCAAAGTTGGACGCTTAACCAACCGAGCCACCCAGGCGCCTCTATAATATATTTTTTTAAAACCACTGGCAACTGATTGGGTTCAATCTGAAACAAAGATTTTGTTAGTGGAATGGACTAAATTTTAATCGTCCCCTAGATGTGGAAGCAAAAAGGATGACAGAAAGCAAATCTTAGATTAAGATATAAAGAAATTAACAGTAGGCAGTCCGGAATGGTCCTCCTGCAGTGGTTGTCGCTGCGCTGCTGGGGGGACTAGGTTACAGACGATCTTCTGCAAGGGACGCACAAGTGCTCCGGTGGACTTACGGTAAGAGCTGAAGAGGTGTGTGTGTGTGTGTGTGTGTGTGTGCATGTGTGTATGTGTGGTGTATGCATGTGTGCACGCACATGTGTATGTGACGTGTGTGCACATGAGCATGCGAGTGTGTCTGTGTGTGTGTCTGGGGGTGTGAGTGGGTGTACTGTGAATGCGTGATTGTATATGTGAGTGTGAGTTATGTGATTGAATGTGTCTGTGTGTGAGTGTATGTACGAGGCTGAGTGATGTGCAAGTGTGTGTCTGAGTGTGAGTCTGAGTGTGTATGTGTGTGAGTATATGTGTGAGTGTGTTTTGTGTGTGAGTGCCTGGGGGTATTGTGAGTGTGATTGTATGTGTGGGTGTGAGTGGTGGGTGAATGAATGTGTGTGTGTATGTGAGTGTATATATTCGTGTGAGTGATATGTGAGTTATGTGTGTAAGTGTATGTGTATGTGAGTGTGTAATTATGTATGGGTGGGTGGGGGTGAATGTCTGGGCATGTTTTAAACCTGGGGAATATTGTGAATCACACCAGTTCCTGGCGGGGCGTCTGTCTACACTGGGAGAGACGGCAAAGGAGGAAACGGGGAAAGAGAACAGCGGAGACATGGAGGAAGACAGAGGTGAGGGATGCGACTGGAGGGGTGCATGGAGGGGAGACAGGGAGGGCCTGAGAGGAAGGCCAGAGAGGAAACAGGAGGCAGAGGAGTGGGAGGAGGTGGGTGACAATGGCAGGGACGGCTGAGGGGCAGGAGCAGGCCAGAGTTGGGGCGTCGGGGTGGCTCAGTCAGGTAGCGTCTGACTTCAGCTCAAGCCATGATCTCATAGTTTCATAGGTTCCAGTCCTGTATGGGGTCTGTGCTGACAGCTCAGAGCCTGGAGCCTGCTTCTGTGTCTCCCTCTCTCTCTGCCCCTTCCTCACTCATGCTCTCTCTCTGTCTCTGTCTCTGTCTCTGTCCCTCTGTCTCTCTGTCTCTGTCTCTCTCTCAAAGATAAATAAACTTAAAAAAAAGAGCAGGCAAGAGCGGACAGAACATTCTTCAGTAGATACACTTCTCCCTGTCCCTGCATCCGGCCTGGTCTCTCCGTGGTTTGAAAAGGCAACTGTAACATCTCATATCTCAGCAACAGCCCCCGGAGGGCTCATGGGGCCCCAGAAGAAATGGCAGGGCACTGCAAGGTGCAATAAAGCTCTACATGGTGAAAATAGAGTGGTGCTTCTTAGAAGGTCGACTATTTTGCTCCTGAAAGGGTAGCCCGAGGACCAGCAGGATGGACATCACCTGGGCGTTTGTCTCCACGTTTGGGACTTCACGTCCCACTCCAGACCCTGTGCGTCGGAGTCTGCATTGTAACCAGATCTCGGGTGCATTCGCGTGCACCCTGAAGTGTGACGGATCCTGCACTGTTCCCTGTGGCTCCCTGGGGCCGCACTAACAGTGCTTTACATTCAAACAAATGAAGAGCCAGTCACAGGGGCGCTATAAAAGCGGCCTGACATCTAAGTCAAGTGACAGTCCAAGGAAGGTGGAAAATTTTGAGACTCCCTGGAGGAGTGGCAGCCTCCCATCCCAGACGCTGCACTCCCTGGGCTCCATTGCCAAGGAAAATAAATGCTTGTTTTTGGAAGTGGTAGTGAAAATCTACCATTGACAGCCCTGACTTCAGTTTTTTGGTATTGACACACAACAGTTTTCATGTGGTTTTATTAACAAGCTACGTCTTCAACAGATATTCCTCTGTTACCGAGAGAATATTTTAGAAAAAGTTGAGTTAGAACATCAATCTTCTATTAAAAATATTTCCCTATTGTCTCAAAAGTGGAAAGGCAGGTTACGTTACTTTCACTTGTGTGATCTTATGTGAGGCAAACTTCCAGAACCCCTGTTTTTATTGTAATCAGATTGACACTGAGAGCTCAGGCCTATCATCAAATCACACAATGGCCATCGTTAGATCTATACTATTAAATGAAATTAATAAGTCGATGCTATTTTACTAAATGATTCTTATAATAAATTCATAAATTCTGGAATCCATGGAGGTTATCTAGCAGATATCAGAAGAACTGTATTATATGGCCATTTTCCTTCGTTCTGCATATTGGAGAGCAGAATATTTCACCCCAAAATATGCCTCTGTAGCAGAAGGCTTATTTCGAGCTGATTATTTTTAGGAAGCCACAGGCAATGCCCTGAAAAGGGAGAAACTGCCGTCTTGTAGCCGACATTTGTATTCATAGGGAGCTCTCCATTTGTTAGGGTGTCTACGCCTAGAACACCTAGAAAAGGAAGGTGGTCTAACCTAGAAACTATCAGTGGAGAAGGCTCACTTAAAATCGCATAACGATTCACTTCTGTTTACTGCACTTTTGTTGGTAACTTGCCATCACTGGCCTCACCCTACCCCACCTCCAATATCTTCTTTTGGCTTTAGCTGGAGATGGTATTTAGGGGGATGGCTGGGGCCATTTATTCCGTTTTCCTGGGTACATGCCACGTGTACAGGAGGTATACATGTTGTAAACTCCTGCTTGTTTTTTCCCCTGCGAATCTGTCCTTTATTACGGGGACTCTCATCCAAGAACATAGGGGGGTAGAGAGAAAATTATTCTTGATTTCCTGCAAAACACCGACAGCCATTTAAATTCCACTGAATACCAGTTTCTACTCCATTTATCTATCTTTTAACTAGACAAGTAAGTGGGTTATATGTGAAGGGTCATAGAAAGAATTTCTGTTTTATGTAAAGCACCTCACTAGAATTAGTAGTAAACACCTGTGGGTTTTCTTTTTCATAATAAAAATTCATATCCCCATGATGTGAGAGAAGGTATTGAAGGTCATATTTTAAGTATGCATCTGGATTTAAAATGCTAAGTGTCAGTTAACAATAAGGATCCGAAAGGAAAATTTTACTTGCCAATAATGATTCTCACCTCCTGAATGGAGACAGGACATTTCAGGTCATGTGCTATGAAATGATATTAGAAATGACAGATTATTAGCTGACTGAGTTTTTTACACTATTTTTAATCTGTTTCCTTAATTTTTCCTGTTTCTTTTGTGAGTTAGAGAGTAAGTAGTTCTTAATAAATGAGTTTTGTTCAATGATTCTTCCATGTACTACATCTAGTTCTTGCCTAAAACTAAAACATTCCTATAACTATTCCTGTTTTACTTCTAGATGACAATGCAACTCTTTATAAGTTTTCTGTTTGTTCATCATGTTAAAGATAAATAATTTGTTTATAAAAAAACACAAGCTAGGGGGTCTGAGTGGCTCAGTAGTTTAACCGTCCAACTTCGGCTCAGGCCATGATCTCACAGTTCACGGTTCAAGCCTCGTGTAGACAGCTCAGAGCCTACTTTGGATCCTCCTGCCCCTCCCCCACTCCCACTCATGCTCTCTCTTTCAAAAATAAATAAATGTTTACAAAAAGATACACAAACTATCTTTAAATCACATATTTTGTAGGGAAAATTTTTTAAATGTCTCTTAACATGCAATATAAAAAATAGGTAGACATTTAGACATTTAGAAAGAAAATATATTAAGTAGAAATACATTTTATATATACAAATATATATATCTGACATATATGAATATGTATTATATGAGTAAAATGAGTATTAAGTGACTTCACATATGAGTTATATATGTTCAATGTATATATACTCCTTGCTTTCAGAGAAAGGTCTCCTGCAATCAAATATTGATAATGCACTGATAGAAGTTTTGTTAGGTCAGACTCATGCACTAGAATCTGGTTGAATTGTTAATTTAGACCTCAGCCACTAAAACCAAGTTTCAACAATTTACTCAGAAAAACATATTAAGTCATATTTTAACTTATCTACGATAATGTTGGTGCTGGATGTAAACAAGAAGATGCTATGAAGTCCCCTTCTGCACTTTGACAATTGCTTATCATTTGGCCATGGAATCAAATCTCTGTTTCTGATTTCTCTCATTTTGCTTTTAACTGGACATAGTTTCTTAACTTGAATCTTTTCTCTTGACTCCTGTGCACTGCAGTTTCCTCGTTCTGCTTGAAATGTGTTTCAAAAACTGACATTGGAGCTGAACTCGTAGCAAAGTGCTTCTCACTTATCCTAGCTGCAAGGGCATGATGAACTTGATCTTGGTTTGTTCTTATTGAAATACTGCCCCCTCAAATTACATATTGTGCATGTATTTTTTTCATTTAAAAGAATTCTGGGAGGTCTGGGTGGCTCAATCGGTTAAGCGTCCAACTTCAGCTCAGGTCATGACCTCAAGGTTCGTGGGTTTGAACCCTGCATGAGGCTCTGTGCTGACAGCTAGCTCAGAGCCTGGAGCCTGTTTCAGATTCTGTGTATCCCTCTCTCTCTGACCTTCCCCTGCTTGCACTATCTCTCTCTGTCTCTCAAAAATAAATTTTAAAAACATTTTAAAAAATTTAAAAAAAGAATTCTGATATTTTGTGAATATGTACATATGCTTTATACACAATATATTAAAATACAGAAAAACAAATTTCCATGGTTCTCATTAAATTGAGCAGGTAACAGTGAATTTTCAGTTTTCTGGAAATAGAAATCATACAAATGCTAACAGAGATCATTTATTCACAACTTGCCAGGACCACCTGTTAGGGACTGAATATTTGGTGCTGTCCTCCATCCCCAAATTCATATGCTGAAGCCTAATCCCTATATGATGGTATTTGGAGATGGGTTCTTTGGAAAGGACATGTTTAGGTTATGAAGCTAGTTCTCGTGAATGGAATCAGTGCCCTTGTAAAAGAGGTCCAGGGCGCTAGCCACCCCCCTTCCTTCGCCATGTGACTGTATAGCCAGCAATTGGTCATCTGCATCCAGGAAGAGGGTCCTCACCACAACCTGACCGTGGTGGCACCCCAGTCTTGGACTTACACCTTCCAGAACTGAGAAATAAATGCCTGTTGCTTATAAACCACCGGTATACAGTACTTAATGATAGCAACCCAGACTGATGAAGACATCAGCCTCACTTACATTTGCAAAGACCTGAAGACAGACAGAAAACTGGAAAAAGAAAATAAAAAAAAAAATGGAAGGCTTAAACTATGCTCTGAGTGAAAGTCCTTGTGATGAGGAAGATAAAGGAAAAGTTGGGCTTCTTCTGTGATTGCTTTAGGGAGAAGGTTTCCCTTTCTCTGACTGGTCCTGAGTTGAAAGTGGGTGCAAAACCTAAGGGATGTTTGTGTTCATTGATCAAGTTTGGATGTTTTAGGTTTTTTTGATACAGAGAATGTAGTTTGCCTTCCAGGCTGCTTGCTGCAGAGATCATGAGTCCGGATTCTATTGTCATATAGGTTCTGGCCATTGTCCATTTCTATTTTGTCTCTCAATCCTCCCATTGGTCAGTTCCTCCCTTGCAAGATGTTGAACAATTCAGGAAAGGCTAGAGACACAGATCTTCACCTCCCAGTGTTTGTCCAATCATCTCCGTAACTAAACATCGTGTGATCTTATTTATGTTTTTGTTCTTGCATCATGTATCAGAGGAGAAGAATGAGGCTGACAGAGGCATTTAAGGCTTTTGAAAGAATGCAGTGAACCAGCATCATGGCCACTCTAACAGAAGCAAGAATAACTAATGATCCAAGTAAGAGGGTTGACAACCAGGAACCCAACTGCCCAATTCAGACCACAAGATAAATCCCGTAAACCTTAAGGATCAACCTTAGAGAGCCAAGTGTTTTTCTTCCCTCTTCCCCTCAAGGCAATGTAGGGTCACTTCTACCAAATCAGTTTTACTGATCCAGGTCATATTAATATTATCTGATAAGAAATACTGGTTGTGGCACAGGTGTCATCAAGATTAGCCTATAAAAATCTAGAGCAATGCTTTGTCCATCATTAATCACGTCATACTGAGAGAGACCTGTATCCCCTCTAAGGCAGAGTTTTTTAATGTACGTATCATTAATAATGACAGGGCATGGTATCAGTAAGTGTGATATTTCCCTATGGGTTTTCTAGTTGTATGATTTTATCTCAAGAAGTGGTCTACAGTCTAAAGAAAAGCTTAAGTTAGTGATACCATATCCTGCTTAAAAATCTTCTGTTTTAGGGGCACCTGGTGGCTCAGTTGGTTGCAGGTCCAACTTCAGCTCAGGTCATGATCTCCCAGGTAGTGGGTTCCAGCCCCGTGAGGGGCTCTGTGCTGACAGCTCGGAGCCTGGAGCCTGCTTCCGATTCTGTGTCTCTCTCTCTGCCCCTCCCCTGCTCATGATTTGTCTCTCTCTGTCTCTCAAAAATAAATAAATGTAAAACTTGAGAGACTATTGAATGCTGAGAATGAACTGAGGGTTGAAGGGGAAAGGGGAGGGGGGAAAAGAGGTGGTGGTGATGGTGGAGGGCACTTAAGGGGAAGAGCACTGGGTGTTGTATGGAAAACAATTTGACAATAAAATATTATGGAAAAAAATAAATGTTTAAAAAAATTAAAAAGGCAAATATGTGGATGCTTGGATGGCTCAGGCGGTTAAATCTCTGACGTCAGCTCAGGTCATGATCTCATGGTTCATGAATTCGAGACTCAGGTTGGGCTCTGTGCTGACAGCTTGGAGCCTGGAGCCTGCTTTGGATTCTGTGTCTCCCTCCCACTGCCCCTCCCTCACTCATATGCTGTCACTCACTCTCTCTCCGAAATAAACATTAAAAAAAAATTTAATGTCTTCTGTTTTAGTTTTGAGTTATGATCCATCAACCAGTAATATTAGGTAGGATTCTCAATGGTAGTCACCAATAAGGATTAAAGAGGTATAAACAACTCCCATAACTGAAGTAAGACAATTTTGGGTTTCCCTTCTAGGAGAGACAGAAGGCAGCAAGATTCAAGGTTTTGCAGGGATAAAGGGGATGTTGAGAGGGAGAGATTTTCCAGAATCTCAAAAGAGAGGGACTGTCTCATGGCAAAGTGTCATGTGTTTTCAGTTAGTCGTAATGTCCATCGTGGACAAGGAGCCATGAGATCAAACCCAGAGCCTTGAATTAGTTCAGTATTGGCCGCAGGAACTGCTTTTCTCAGCAAAGAGGTTTAAGGCTTTCTAACCAGTTAAGAAGGAAGCCATTAGCACGTAACCATTTTTTGAAAATCCCCATAGAGATGGGTCAAAACTCCCAAAGCTTTCCCAGGCTGCTTGTGTACAAATAGAGAAAAGTATTTTTTTTTGTACTTAGGGATATCTAGTGAGGATTGTTGGGGAGCCCTCTGCAGGTTATGGAGGCCTTCATGTTTGGGGCCCCACACAAGAGGGTCTCTTACCAAAGACTTAGCTCACAAAGAGGTATTGTAATCTTGGAGTAGTCTGGAAGTTATTGTCTAGACTATCTAGTTAAGTCAATAAATCCTCTCCACCATCATTCTGTAAGGTGTCTAGAGTACATCTGGATAATCTTCACTCTGTAAGGAGAGAATATTTCCTCCTTGTTCACTGGGGCATGCCCTAACTAATGGACTGTGCTTTGACAAAATTGTAATTTTTTTTGAAACTTTTTGTGTCTTTTATGCTATGGTTGATCCCAAGCAAATGGAATCTCCTGCAATAGATTTCATGGTCCTACATAGTGGAAGTTTATCTATATATTGTATATTTATTCTCTCAGATTACATTTTATAATGATACTATTTATATAATACACTTTAACAAAAATGAAAAAAATACATATACTTTATAATAAGAATTTCTTTCAAAATACTCTAAGTTTTGAGATATCTTTCATTAAATCTGCATGAGACACTTTGGGATGGATATACTGACATATGTACAATCACTTTTCTGTTTAGACATTTTAAATCCCTATAACTTTTGCTACCTAAATAAGTTTTCCATTTACTCTCTCATAAGCTGACGATTAAATTACTATCTATTCTCCCACACTTTTTCAAGACAGGATATTATCATTTCAAGGAACTATGGCTTTAAAAAGTTTCAGCACTCTTCTCAAAATATCCAAAAGCTAACCACCAACAACTATATTTCAGGACTGAGAGATGTTTCTTTGATTTTGACTCCATATCAAAAAAAAATGATTTAAATAATAGAATGCAAGAACATCTTTTAAAATCAAGAATTGTGCCTCAAATTTTTACTGCCTTAAATTGTTCAAACATGATTCCAGTGACTATATTTATAAAAGAAGAAGCAGGAAAATGATTTTCAAAAGCATGTATTACAGTTTAAATGTATTTCATTTGGAAGAAAAGCAAATTAAAAAAGCAATCTTGAAGAAATAATTTCCATATTGAGGTATTGATGGTAATGACCATATAGAACTGATTTCTCCTTCTTTTCCCCATTATCTTATGTAGAAACCTTCAATCACTAATTAATTCTAGGTAACCATTAAGTGCCTTGTCACCATCATTGGATAATTTCACAACCTATTCATTTCCCTATGTTTGGAGCTAGCTCAAAGTAGGCCATAGAGTAGTGGCCAATAAATGCTTATTGAATAACTGAAAAGACATAAAAGTGAAAAAAACAGGAAATTCTTTTCATTAAGACTTAATTTTTTTTCCATACATTCTCCAAAATAAATCACTAATCCTAATTTTATATATAGCTTTATTCTTTCTTTTTCAAACCTTCTTGTCATGGATCCTTTTCAGCAACAAGATGGATTCATTTTTATGTGTTTTATTTTTTTATTTTTTTAAATATTATTTATGCTGAGAGGGAGCACATGCACATGAGTGGCAGAGATGCAGAGAGAGAAAAGGAGAGGGAGAATCCCAAGCAGGCTCCACACTGTCAGTGTCCAGCACAGAGCAGGGCTTGAACCTGCAAATTGCAAGATCATGACCTGAGTCCCAAAATCGAGTGTCAAGTATCTTAACCGACTGATCCACTCAGGTGCCCCCCTTTTTATGACACTTTAAACATGTCTACTCTTCTCTCAAATAAGACAATAACCAAAACTACCCAAAAGAATAAAAATTGAGGAAAAGGAAAAGTTAAAGGGAGAACTCTAGCATTAACTGGATCATCAATTTTTGCATACCAAAAACGTTTTTGTTGAAAATTTTTGTTTTGAAAAAGTTATGAAGACTCAACTACTCCTTCATCGCCTTCAAATGAATTTTTAAATTGGGAACGACTTTGGACTTTATACATTTTTATCTGTGACTTTATTTTGAAAAATCCTGTTTTATTTAATTAATTAATTAATTAATTACATTCATTTTCTTAATGTTTATTTATCTTTGAAAGAGAGTGCATGCGTCCTGGGGAGGGACAGAGAGAGAGGCGGACAGAGGATCCAAGGTAGGCTCCACACTGACAGCAGTGACCCCAACGTGGGACTTGAACTCACGAGCCCTAAGATCATGACCTGAGCCGAAGTCAGATGCTGAAATGAGTGGGCCACCTAGGTGCCCTTATAAATCCTGCTTTAAATATGAAAATGATTTTTCCACTCCAAGTGGTTTAAAGAACTTTGTATCAGCATTAAAGCATCTTTGTTGAAAAACTTGGGCAAGTCGCTGAGGTTTCTAGCACATTCGTTCATAAATAGGAAACGATAACTGAGGAAAGGTTCAAGTAGAACAGACCTCCTGCCCAGCTTCTCCTGGCCTGGCTCTGCTACTGCGTGTAGCAGGTAGAAGGGAATATTTTGAATGTTACATGGCCTCTCACAGTGTGAGAGGTTAAACCTCACTAGCTGACATTTACTAAGTGTTCCCGGACTGCAATTTGACAATAATTACTCGGGAGTCAACAGTTAAGAGCAGCTTGGTTTCATCCTCACATAAAAGCTCTAAACTTACATGACTGGAATGTAAAAGTCCTTTTAGAGGCACGAACACGCTTGCTTTTGATTCAAATCAATAGGAAATGTTTTTGTTGTTTAATTTTTCATACTTTGTTTTCTTCTCCTTTGGAGAATACAGTTAAATTGTGAAATAAAAATTAAGTTGACCATGTACTTACAACAGTAATCCTCTTCATGTTTCCAGGGGATCTTATAATACCCCACTCTCTTTGTCGAGCTACCTGTCTTTGTATCATGTATCTTGAATGTATCATAGATAAGCTGCTGTATAACGATGGCCCCTTCAGATAGCTGTGAAATTAGGTGATTAACTAGCTGTTACTTAACCTTCTAATTTCTGTATAAGTCTAATTACATGAAACAGAAGTTGGTGTTTTGATTTTTTACTTTGCTTTTCTGTTTGGAGTGTCATTGCAACTACTGTATTGTAAATGATGGAAAATAATTGCATATGTTTAAAAAATATGAAAATTTATAAATAAAAAAATAAATAAATAAAAATTTTAAATTAAAATAAATAAATAAATAAATAAATAAAAAGTTTAGGGGCACCTGGGGGGCTCAGTCGATTAACTGCCAGACTCTTGATTTCAGCTCAGGTCATGGTCTCACCATCCCTGGATTTGAGCCTTGTGCTGGGCTCTGTGCTGACAGTGTGGAGCTTCTTGGATATTTCTGTCTCCCTCTCTCTCTGCTCCTCCCCTGCTCATCTCCTCCCCTCCGCCACCTCTCAAAGATGGAATTGAAGACCTTGAGTAATATTTCATTTCTAAAATACTCTTGTTTCATCAGGAGCATCTGATTCAAGAAAGAAAACGGAGACAGATTATACTGTTTATGCTCAAACTTTCCAGTCAAGCACCTATTTTCGAAATCTACAAACTCTGGTGTCAAAGACACACAAAGCAGGGGTGAGTATTTTTCCTATTTCGGATGTAACAGACAGTCTGGAATATGAGGTCTCACGTATGATCAGATATTTCCCACTTTACTAGCAGTTAGCGGTCTTTGTTTCTGACCTGCTGGCCTGCCAGGATTGGTTCTGAAATGACTTTAATATTTGGTGTAAAGCATCCAACTGAGAAGTCGGTGCATGGAGCAGACACAGGATGGCTAAACCCCGGTGGTCTCCAACCTCCTTGCTGGAGCTGTGTTTCCATGGACAATATTGATCAGTACACACAGCTTTGTTAAGTAAACCTGAGCCTCCCCCACCAGGCAATGGCGGGGAGACCTGGTCCTAGACTGAGAGTCACTCCCAGGCCCATCCAATCAGAGAGGCCAGCACCGCGTGTGACGGAGCCTGGGCCCTGGAACGTCTGTGTGATCAATAAGCATTCTTACTCAATACCTCTTAGTGCCTCTTCGCTCTCTCTTCGTTTCCCGATGCACTCAGAGCAGAGTAAGAGTTTATGAGACAGGAAAGCTGTCTCCGTATAAATAATACACCAAAACTTTTATGATCCATTTTATGCCACAACTTAAATATTCACTAAAAGAGGCCAATGCTTCATCTTGATGGCAGGATAGTTTGACTTTTTATCTGTCTGTCTATTGATTTCCTTCTATAAAATCCAAAAAAGAATGAGGTTGTGCATTTGATAACAAGAGAAACATAATCTGGCTTTTGTGTATTCAATGAGAAGTAATGGAAATATGTCTTTGGAGTAGAAAATCCACTTTAGAAAATAATTTCAAATCTATAGTCCCCAAATCACTCCATTTTATTACGCTGAACAGCCAATTTCCTCAACCAGAAGATTATATTTAACGTGAAAAACTAAGAAAGCGAAGTAAAATGTGATCAACTGAGTTAAAGAAAAACGACTTTTCCTAGGCTTCAGTACAGTGGGCCATTAGTGTCTGTCATTCAGCTTTTTCCAAAGCTCAGTTGGTAATATTTGTTAGCACATCTGGTGTGTTACATAACTGGACCCAGGCCTCCAACGCCTCAGCCCTGCCTTAATGTCCTGGCCTGAGTCCTCACTGAGAGCATACAGTTGGCTATGATTTTTGCTGTCTCTTGTTCTCTAACAAGAGAAATATTTATTTCTACTTTTTTTGGTATTTGATTTTCAAATGTTTATTTTTGAGAGAGAGAGATCTTACCTTGTATCTTATTGTTTTCATCTGTTTATACCTATTTTACCTGTTTTATGGTTTTGTATCAAACTTCCGGATGCTGGGGCACCTGGGTGGCTCAGTTGGTTAAATGGCTGACTTAGGCTTAGGACATGATCTCACAGCTCATGGGTTCGAGCCCCGCACTGGGCTCTGTGCAGACAGCTAGCTCAGAGCCTGGAGCCTGCTTCGCATTCTGTGTTGCCCTCTCTTTCTGAACCTCCCCAGATCACGCTCTGTCTCTCTCTCCAAAAGTGAACATTAAAAAAGAAAAAGGAGTACAAACTGAGGGCTGATGGGGGAAGGGGAAAGGGGAAAGGAGGTGACGGGCATGGAGGAGGGCACTTGTCAGGATGAGCACTGGGTGTTACATGGAAACCAACTTGACAATAAACAATTAACAAAAAAAAAGAAAAAAAAGGAAAAAACTTTCAGGATGCTGCACTAAACTTGATGAAATGAATATGAGAAAAATGTCTGTGGAACCAACTTTACTTTTCTCACCATTGAGAGCCCAGCAGATTCACTTGGGAATATATGTCTTAGAGATCTAGAGTGCCAATACAAGGGACAAGTCTGGTTTGTGTAGGGTATAACACATTTAGCCTCATATTTCTTTACAAAATATTTGTGAAGCAGATAAAATAGCTCAATTTTTGATGACTACTGTTCTAGAATATGATGAAAATACATAGACTCCGGAGACTTTGTGTTTCACCCAGTTTCTGCAAACCACTTGTGTGGGAATCACCTAAGCTGCATCATGAAAATTCCGGTGCCTGTCCATGGACCTTCTGCATCACTGCATCTTGGGGAAGGGTTCGGAGTCTATATTTAAATCAATGGGGACAAAGGTATTATTCACTGCTCATGGACGAGTGAAAAAGAAACTGTTCTGAAAGATAGAATATGAGAAACATTCACTTACACTCAAAACCTTGACCCCATTCCAAATGGTTAACCATTTTGTGTTAAGCAATTTGGAATGGCCAAATAACTTCAATTGTTTTATATTTTTACCTAAATTTAACTTGAATACTGGCTATCGGCACTTAATTAAAAGTACAAAAGTATGTGTACAGTGGGAAACCATGGATAGTAGAATATTTGCCTCTCCTCAGAACTTTGGAGAAATTAGATTTGAAAGACATCAACCCATTATTTTTTCCTCAGTGAATATTTGACCACTCAGCTACCATTGGAAAATGAGATAATTATTTCCACATAAAACTTAGAAGAATCTGGAAAATTACAGAGGGATCTGTTTTAGGAACACTGAAATTAAAGAGTAACTGGAATTCAAGAAACAAAATTGAAGGAATTATACACCAATTTAGATAATAAAAGTATATCGAAACAGCCAATTTTTAGATTTCTTAAAATGCAGAGAAGTCCTGAAAAATAATCTTAATCCACATATTTCTGTATCATATTTTATAACTTAAAATTTGGAATGAATTTTTCCCCAGACACAGTATTGTGCATGCAATAGAACTTGAGGTGTGTATAAAACATTGGGTAGATAGTAATGGCATACTAAAGAATAAATCATGACAAAATTGTCCTATAGGCATTTCCTGCTGGAGAATCTCTAGGTTATCACGTATCATATCCTAAAGTACAAAGATAAATGTTATTCATAGATGTATATTTGAGCAGTTTTTTAACCTGTCAGAGCTCTAGGGGCATTTATTGTGAATGATACATCACAGTCATGAATTAATTAGTGTCCTTAATGCCAAGAAAAAAAAAGAGAGATGGTGTCAACAAATGCAATGTATAAAATGGTAACTATATGATAAATGGGTCATTCAAAGTTTTTTATTAAATTAAATATATTCGTGACAAAAGCCAACACTGCAATATCGACTGAATAATTTAATCTTGTCATCTTATAGAGTGGGTTGCAAAATAATAAATTGTTCAAGCTGAGTAAGTTATTGAATACTTTTAGACTCAAGAGACTTGTGGGTTTAAAACAGACTCCAGCTACCTCATTCCTCAGAGTTGACAGATATTAGAGAATTCATAATAAGCCTGCCATTAGATGTACTCTTCTTTTTTTATTTCCCTGACAGAAAAATATCCATTTTTGGCTGAAATATTATCTTTCAAGAGGCCTAATTTATCTGAGGACCAAAATAATTCATTCCAAAAGGTCTACTCAGACTTTATTTATTGAAAAATGTTAAGACTTGCATGACATTTCTTAAATCCTGTTAACTAACATAATGATGACTAGATGGTACACAACTCTCAAGATAGATTACCGTACGGGTGAGAAAAGGGAGGTACCTGATTATAAATCTCAAGATAAGAATCAGGTTTAAAATGTGGTTTGTTTAGTTAAACTAGGGATTCAATGTCATCTGTGAGCAATCCTATAGGGGGGCTGATAAGCTTTTCCAGTTTTTGCTTCAGATAAAGAAAACACAATCTTAAACCATTTGGGGGCAGGAATGAGACATGAGATGTGAGCCTGAATGAAAAGAGACATTATCTCAACAATTTCCAGTGTATAGGATGCTCCCTTCTACCACCCAAAGCGACAAAAGCAGATGCAAGCCCGGGTGAAATTGGTGGGCAAAATTCAGGGAACTGGTGTCCTCAGATGACCGACTATGCTCCTCTTTCTCACTCAGAGATAAATATTTTGTTCTGTCGAGGAACTAGAGGAAGCTAGGTTGAGGTGGAGTTTCACCAGCACCTGTAATTTTCTTCTACTTCCACAGTGTCATTAAGAAATTCGTTTTTCGAGATTTCTTCTCCATCTTCCTTGTGAGAACCTGGCGTGATCCGTGTGGGAGAAAACACACAAGAACACCAGCCTCTTGTATCTGTGACCCCCAGGATACTCTCTTTAGCTGTCCCACAAAAAGCCATTCACAATTCATCCAGAATGTTTCCACGCATCTTTTTGCCGGGTAATATGGTATTGGGACTGGTTTCACGGGCCCCTGACCAGTGCAGCTCCGTAACTCTTGTTCAGATTGGCTCCAGCATGACTTCATCCTTTCCCATTGCCACCCTGACATTATGAATGCTTTACAGACCATGATTCCTGCCGTTTTGTTTTGCTTTGTCATCAAACATCTGGGTCTCTGTCCAGGCAAATAGGTGCTAACTGTGTCCTCCCACCCCGCCAGGTTTCATTTTCCCTGGTTGGCCTGCTTTCTTAATTCTCTGATGAGTCAAGAAAAAAAAATGGTTAATTTGTCCTTTGTCCAAATATCTTTTATGTGTGAGTGGGAGCAAAACTCTTTCTAGCTTTCTCCGTTCTTGGAATGGAGTTGGAAGGCCAAGCATTGTTTCATCTCCCTCTTCAACTTTTAATACATATTGAAACTACTTAAGTGATTTTCATTCATGTTATTCATCAATCATTTGTTAACTACATGCTTCAAGAAATAATTGTAATGAATTAGACATATTTGACTTTACTACAGGAATAAAATTCTCACTCATAAAAAGAAAGTAGCTTTCAATGGAAAGAAAATAATCCTTATCAATCATTTTAGTCTTTCAATTTAAAACAGATCTCTTTGACCAAGGTACATCTTTTGGCTTTTGAAAGACAGATGCTGCATTAGCCAGCTCAGGCTGCTATAGAAAATGCTTGTGTGGCTTCAACAATGGACATTTATTGATCATAACTCTGAGTCTGGGAAGTTCAAGACCAAGGGGCCAAAGATTCAGTTCTGTGCCATGGGGTCCCCTCCTGGCTTGTGGATCACCTGCAGCTCACAGTGTCCTCTCAGAGCATAAAGAAAGAGATAGAGAGAAGAAGAGACATGCTGTGGTCTCTTCTGCGTCTTGTAAGGACACGAATCCAGTCATGGGACTCCACCCCCCTAGAGCTCCGCTAAACCTCACCCCCCCCCAAGGGCCCCATCTCCCAATATCAGATCACTGGGGGGAGCTTAGGTCTTCAGCATAGGAATTCTGGGGATCAGAAACATTTCATCCATAAGAGAAGAATTTCTGTATGTTTATCCACATGTAAGTTGACTATTTAAAGAACCTAGTGTAGCGACTTTAACTGAAAGAGTAAATTGGCTGCTGTGAGTGGCCTCAGGACACAGGAGGAGCAAACTCTAATGAGAAAAATTACATACCCTTATACGCCTCAAGAGAATCAAGGACTAAAATCTGTAACCAGCTAATAAAATTTTGTCTATAAATTATTTATATTGATGAACAATGAATGCATATAAATTGCTATCTCTAAATGCTGTTACAAATAGTGTTCCAACCAGTGGTTTTATCAGCAACATGATAAACGCTTTAACTGTCTTCCATTCTATAATTCTCTCTGTGTTACTCTCAGCAATCCAGAAGCTGTTGACCAGTCAGATGTTGCTTATCTACTCATGCATCATGATCGATAGCTAATCCAATTCTGATAATTTTCTTAATGGGACCATTTCATTTGGTTGCAAACATTAAGGTTCTTATTACAACAAAACAAAACAAAACAAAAACCATATTAGGTAAATCAACAAATTAAATTATATGGGAGTCAATTGGAGAATTATCATATATGTGTTCACACTATTGAGTGCATATAATAAGTGTGTAGAATCTTGAGTAGTTCATACGGTACCTTATTTCCAACTGCCATTCTGAATTATTTTCTAGTGAAGTATAAAAAGATCATTTTGATGCATCCACTAAGAGGAGCATCTGTTCTATGTGAAATATACATATGAATTATAATCAGGTCCCCTCAATATAACCAATTTTTATCATATGTTACATATGATATGCACTGAGAAAAATATACAAACCACAATGAATTTTCACAAACTGTGTAGACAAAACTTGCATCAAGATGGAGAGAACTAATAACATTCCAGAAACTCCCTTCTATTCTCAAAACTCTATTGTAATTTTATGCAGAAACTTAGTTTTGTCAATTTTGAAATGTATATAAATAGAATATCGCACTGGGTGCTTTTGTAAGGAATATAATGGGACTTTAAAAATTGTAAATTTTCTTGTTTTATGATATAATTAAGAGCATTTTACTCATTCACTTCTTAAAAGTCATCCCAAAGTGACAAGCTCAAGACACATCACTGCAAATGTGTCTTTGAAAAAAAAAATTGGAGATACATATCACAAAAAGTGGATACATCCTATATTGCCATAAACAAGGGAATGGAAAATAAACAGTGACTATTTTGATATACACATAAAGGCAGTATGGCTTTGAAAATTTAAAAAAAAATGAACTGCAGGTACATACTTCAACATGAAAGAATCATGAAAACATAATGTTGAGTGAAAGAAGCTGGTCACAAACATGTGGTGTGTGATGAGACAATGGACAGGTCACAAATAGACAAAAATAGTCAATATCAGGGGTGCTTGGCTGGCTCAGTCGGTGGAGGGTCCAACTTTGGCTCAGGTCATGATCTCATGGTTGTGGTTTGGGGCCCCTCCTCAAATCAGAGCCTGCTTTGGATCCTTTGTCTCCCTCTCTCTCTCTCTCTTTGTCCCTCCCCCAATTGCACTCTCTCTCTCTCAAAAATAAACAAACATTAAAATACTAGTTAATATCAGTAGATGTCCTACCATGGGAATTGTGGTGGCAAACCCTGGGATGCCTGTGGGGACTTTCTGGGGTGTTACTAAGCATCTATTTCTTGATCCTCCTAGTGATATAATGGGTGTGTTTACTATGAAAAATCCATGGAGATATACATTCTGAATTTTTGCAACTTTATCTATATTGTACTTTGTAACAAGAGATTTTATTTAAAAAATGAAAGATGCAAGAGTAAAATTTTAAAAACAGATCTACTATATACTAATAGGTAGCAAGAGGATAATCTGAAAGTGAGCCAAACAAAATTAAAGTGAACAAATGTTTAATAATATAATGAGTTTATGTGTTATTGAACTATAGGGCCAAACACTGTAGAATTTTTAAAAAATTGAATGAAACTGTCCAAATTTAAAATAATCCTTAAAACCACTAAGTGAAGTTATAGCAGGGACTCAGGTGGCTCAATCAGTTGAGCGTCTGACTCTTAATTTTGATTCAGGTCATCATCTCAAGGTTTCTGAGAACTACACTGACAGCAGGGAGCCTGCTTGGGATTCTCTCTCTCCCTCTCTCTCTCTCCCTCTCTCTCTGAACCTCCCCCTTTCATGTGTTCGCTCTCTCTCTCTCTCTCTCTCTCTCTCTCTCTCTCTCTCTCTCACTCTCTCTCTCTCTCTCTCTCTGTATTTCTCTCTCTCTCTCTCCAAAGAAATAAACTTGGAGGGCCTGGGTTGCTCAGTCTGTTAAGTGTCTGACTTCTGCTCAGGCCATGATGTCACGGTTCTGGGTTCAAGCCCCGTGTCGGACTCTGTGCTGACAGCTAGCTCAGAGCCTGGAGCCTGCTTCAGATTCTGTGTCTCCCTCTCTCTCTGACCCTCCCTTGCTCACACTGTCTCTCTCAGTCTCTCAAAAATAAATAAAAAAATAAAATTAAAAAATTAAAAAAAAATAAACTTTAAAAAAGTGAAGTTATATTGCATCCCACAAAAACCAATGATGGATAAGGTTGATTCAGATGCTAGTTCAGTTTCTAAATATTACACATAAAGGAAAAAATAAACTTCAGAAGTAGACAAAACCTCCAAGTCTTAATATAAATAGGTGCCATATGTTCCAGCGTGCCTGGGTCAATACCAGGCACACTGCTGTCCTGGAGTCATATTTATTCTAACTCCTTTTGTTCTCTGGAGGGTCCCAATCTACAGGATAAATGATACAGTCACCCTCACCTATGACAGGTCACATGTAAACAAGCTTCAGACATTTCCCAAGTGACCTTTACTTCTCTAGAGGATTAAGGGTGTGCATGCATTGGTGGTTTATCTTCAAGCATTTCAGAAAAATACACCATGTGCATGAATTCCCATATGGAAACAATGGTTTGATTTCAGTGAAACCATTCTTGAACTTGTTTATGCTGCTCCATATGGTTCCAACTGTGAGTTAGCTCATGATATTACCTCATCACTTCTTCCAAAAAGCCAGGGACCCTGGGTATGTATGCCTACATGGTGCCTTTTCCCTATGCACGTAAAATACACGTGTCCCCCGAGGAGAAAGCAAAACTGAATGCCATGACTGGCATTTGATATCTTTTCTTTCTTCTTGAAATTTCATGTCAGGTGGCCTTTACAGCAGAGGTTGGCAAGGTGAATGTGAAGAAATAAAGTGAATTGTTCAGTCTTGTTTTGGAGCTAAGATCCCCTGTAATTAGAAGTTATATGTTGAGAGAATAGAGATGAGGAGGTATTGATACAAGAAAAGGACATTTGTATCAGTAGAAAGAGAAAATGAAAAATAAAGTAGCTTCAGCTCAAAAGCAAAATGTTAGAACTGAAGCTCTTAGATCAACTGTTGGGAGAGAAGTTAATAAAATACTGAACCCTTTGCAACTGAGTGCCTGGCTCCTATTTCCAGCTTTATTACTTAGGGACAAGATGATCTTGGGAACTCTGCAGTTACCTCTGCTCCTCCAAGTCCCCCTTTGTGAGTGAATGTGTGTCATACACTTAGAACAAATACTTGGATGCTTTTTGTGCTAAATAAACACAATCCAGGGGCTCTGCCTGTGACCGAAGAGAAAAATGGGTAAACATTCACAATTTACAAAATGAACAGTAGTTTAGAAGCTAGAGACTTCAAAAAAATTTATGTTTATTCATTTTTGAGAGAGAGAGAGAGGGTGAGCAGGAGAGGAGCAGAGAGAGAAGGGGACACAGAATCCGAAACAGGATCCAGGCTCTGAGCTGTTAGCACAGGGCCCAACATGGGGCTCGAACCCAAAAGGGTGAGATCATGACCTGAGCCAAAGTCAGACGCTTAACTGGCATACCCACGCAGGTGCCCCAGCTAGAGACTTTCAAAGTAATCTAGATTTTAACCCACTAAAGATTGCATCACTCCCCCAGGTAAATTCTGAACCAATGAAGAATATATTAAAGTGTGAGCAAATGGATAGCATAATATCACCCTTATTAAGCGAGAAAATTGGTGTTTGATGTTGAGGCAAGAATACTACTGTTACATTGACTCTAAAGAGAAGGGCCTTCAAAAGAACCAGGAGTCTGCGTAATTTCATTCCTAAATGCCTGGAAGAGAAAGGCCCAGTTGAACACCCTAATTTGGAGGTGTTCTTCATCAAGTAATAACTTTCTCCATCAAGTAATAACACGGTGCTTCTTATGGGAAGAGTAGCCTGGCACGTTGGGTGACAATGGAGGAGGGAGCAGGGAAAGGACATGCTGAGAACCCAAGAGAATTTAATGCCAGAAGAGACTGTACCACAAGGAATAAAATATCTCTTTACTCTAAAACAGTGGTAAGTATTGATGTCATTGACTATTGGAAAGGTATTGGGCAGGATAGGGGACATAATCAAAGAGAGAGCCACCAAGAAAGCCCCTTATCAGCTAAACTCTTCTTCATGTGTATACTCTCTTGAGATCAGTCATATTCTCCTTTTCTCTGGCCTTCCACAACTTCTAGGTTTTTGTTAATGACTTTACCCCACATTTAATACGGCATCAATCCAAATCAATGGCTGTCTTTACCGACTTGCACCTAGACTTTATTCTTTTATTAACTCTTACTTTCTGATATATTACCATCTAACACTTACAAGACAACCTATGCTGACATCTCACAACATTTAGGACAAAAGAAATTGGTGGATAACATATGGAGACATGATGATATGCTCTTATAATTTAAGATGATAATGGGTGACACCAGGCCATAGTAGGAGAGAAGAGGAGGGCATCTGGCTGGCTTAGTCAGGGAACGTGTGACTCTTGATCTTGGGGTTGTGAGTTTGAGCCCTATACTGGGTATAAAGATAACTCAAAAAAATAAAAATCTTAAAGAAAAGAAGATGATATTCTACTAAAAAAATGTAGAACTCTATGAGCTAAGAACACACATGATAAAAGGATCTCAAAATGCAGTGGCTCAAACTAAACAGAGTTTTTCCCACCACAGCAACAGTCCAGATGTTGCTTCTGAGGATATTCGGCTTCCAAAGTTCATGGCTGACTTCTTCGGGCTCTGGTATTGGCTCCAGCTGTTCACATTCCAAACAATAGAAAGTGGAAATGATCGAGTCCAAGGCAACATTTCTACTCACACCCCAGTCGACACAGTTAGTGATGTGGCCACATCTAACCTCACTGGAGGCTAGAAATTATAGTTTCTAACTAGGAATCAGGTACCCCCATAAAATCTGGGACGGTACAGAGGAGAGTGGGTATTGGGGTATCATCACCAGGAAGTGTCATGATATCCACCAGTGAACCACAGGTTATAGGTAAATATAATTACTGCAGAAATGGGTTCAATTGAAATCTCAAGTTCATAGGACTGCTTAAGTGGAACATATTTAAAACTCAGTAGAGACCCCTGGGTAACTCAGTCGGTTAAGTGTCTGACTCCTGATTTGACCTCACCGTGTGTGGGATTGAGCCCAGTGTTGAGCTCTGTGCCAATTGCTTTATATTCTCTCTCTTTTAAACTATTTTGTTAATAAATAAGTATTTGGATTAATAAAATAATGTACTTTGTTCTCAATTATGCTGAGTCCACTGATGAACTCTGAAACTGCAGGCCAGTGATGTATTTGGGAAGTTCACTTCTCGGTAGCACGTAAACGGAATCTACCCCACTTCCCACCCCAGGATTTGCTGTGAGTGCTGCACAGGCTGACTGCTGGCTGGCTGTCCGTATTACAGTGGGTCCCAGAAGCTTTATAAGTCTCCCTTAAATCAGGCCCTAAATCTTCATTTTCCTGTATTTCTTGACAAATACAGAAAATATGCTTTAAATAAATAGTTTATAAGTTATCTGCAATGTCTTGCTTTTATGGAAAAATACTACTCTCTAGCTTATAGGTACAGAATATAAAGATTCAACATTTATGAAATGCTGATAGAAGATGAGAAAGTTTAAACCATTCTGTATAAAATCAGCAACAGAAATTCTCACGTGTTTCTCAAGGTGGATGCACACTTGCTGGCCATCCCTCTTTAGAAGGCAGCCTCATACTTGTGCACCACACAAACGCTGATTGATTGTCAAGAGAGTCTTGGAAGGATCTCCCCATTCGGGCTGGTGCCAGGATGTTACAGAAACGTGTGTCGGGGACGCCTTTCGATGCATGCTTCACACTCCTCCACATCGTGCTGGGCATGCCAAGAAGACAAGAGGGTGACTTCTCTGGGGTTGACGCCGTTTTCCAAAACGTTCTATTTACAGTGAGCAGCCCTGAAGAATGAGGTGACCTCTTCCTCCCGCCCAGACCAAGAGCAGGTTTGATTACATGCTAGTAAGGCTCACGTGTGGCTCTTCTGAAATGTTGTCTGCTACAGGACTCCATCCTGGCCCACGTGCACTGCCCACGTGACCATTGGAATACAAGAAACTCAAGTGGCCACTCTGAACTTCGGTATTTTTTTCTTTTTCTGTGTGTAATCAAGTCTTCGATCTCTAAACAAGGAGTCCTGGTGTCTTTTCCCAGCATCCAGAAAAAGATTGCATTCCTATTTGTTTGCATGCAGTAAGGTAAAATCTTAGAGCCTTCATAGTTCTTGACAGCTAGAAATGGCTGAAAAAACAGTACCTATCACTTCGATGAAATTTGCAAGAATGATCAGTTAGTGAGATGGTGAGTGAGAAGGGATCTGCCAATGGTTAAGCTGGAAAACCATGCATAATGGAAGCTTTGATGCCAGGAGGGAGACTGACCCAAATAAATAAATAAATAAATACATACATACATAAATAAATAAATAAATAAATAAATAACACTTTTAGATGTACACATAGCAATTGCTTTGGAATTTAAAGATTCATACATTTCCTGTTATGAAAACTCTGCTTGGGTGAATATAAATAAGCAAGAAGAGGCTCAAAATTGTGAAAACTATATAAAATTCTGTGATGAGACATCTGTGATGAAAGCCCATTTACTGTTTTGGTTAATCTAGCTCAACAACCCCCATCACTGTAACAATGATACATCTATTATTCTCCTTGCCACCTATCGAAAGATACTGAAAGCTGAAGTGAATTCTCTACGACCTGATCAGTGAGTTTTTTAATCTGTATTTACACACTCTGGCCACGGTTTAATTTCTAAATATATAAAAATGAATTATCTGTGTTAAATTTAATTGACTTAATTTAGTCGATAAAAAATCCCTTGGTAATTGCCAGGTACTAAGGTACATTTCTGGGTATCAGAACACCTCTCCGTTTGTTCTCTTGGGTGTAGCAAGAAAATGGACTGCTAAGTGGCTTTCACAGTCTCTACCTGAAGAGGGAAATTTCGAGGTAATTTATGTGCCTTGGAGAGTAGTTAGTGTTCCATGCGCTGCAAGTTTGAATCTTGATTAAAGCCAGCAGGGGATTGATGTCACTAATGACCAGTTAATTTGGTGCATCAAACAGTCCTTAAAAGAGATTTGGAGTATGTGATATCATTAGGCTGAAATGTAATCCCCTA
>NC_043713.1:5909165-5910284 GCF_006229205.1 Suricata suricatta
GCAGGCGGGAGGCAGGTCTGCTGTGTTCGAACTTCAGGGGCTCAACACCAGTCTGCCGGTCCGATGCAGTGTGTCCAAGGCAGACGAGCTCGCCAAAGGAGTCCTTTGTAGTGGAAGGAGGGAGATGACCTTGGAATCCCTGCCGCCCTGAGTGACTGGCTGATAGTAGCCTGTAGGAAGCAGACCTCTGGTGTTAAACTGGTGGTGGGCTCAGAGCAAAGCGCCTCTCAGTTGTGCGTCACAAAGCAGGAGATCTGAGCGGTGCTTTCTCAGTCAGCACTGTCCTCCTGCACCGCATGGATCTGCTCCTCCACACAGGATCAGGAAGCAGCTCCTGCCTGGCGGAGAACTGAGAAGACGGAGGGTAGAGGGAAGCACTACAGTCATCACTTTGAAGCTGACCTTGGGGCCACAACTGGTAGTCATTCTCTTCCTCCTCCACTATTTATTCATAATTTTCCCTTGGCTTCAGCTATTAAAGGAACTTCCTATCTGAACTTTGAACATTTATCTCTGCCTGGTATTCCCACTTTCACAGGTGTGACAGGAAAGCGGAGTATTGGGAGCACCCAAGTAGATCATTTCGGTTCTAGCAGGACTCCCTCTGTGTGTATGAGGTAAAGTCAGCCCTGACTCCTTCTGTTTGGAGTCAAGCACATTGCCAATATGGTGACTTCTTACTCACCTCCTGGTCCCCCCGCATGAGAAATCCAAAGTAATCTGGGAGCAGGTATAACTTGAACTTCAATGGAGTCCTTAGTATGTGTCTCCTTGGGGCATGAGGACTTCAGTTCTGCAAAGGCCCAGGCATTCGAGGATGGGGAACACAAAATCCCTCAGTGGGACATCGGGAGCGATGGTGTGTCCACGCCTTGGTTCTCAAACCCATCTTTCCTCCTACGAAGCATGAAACACCATACGAAAATCTCTGATATATTACAAATATGACACCCTGAAGGACAGAACCACATCTACTCAGAGTATTGCCCCTGGACTGACCATGTGGGTTTGCCTTTAGAGGTCCACCCCTGCATTCAGAGACCCTGACTATTCTGGACTGGACATTCTTCTCCAGTCATTCTTTGGGCTTCCTCTGGTTTTTGCAGAGAATCAGACTGG
>NC_043713.1:5910384-5912800 GCF_006229205.1 Suricata suricatta
GAAAATCTCTGATATATTACAAATATGACACCCTGAAGGACAGAACCACATCTACTCAGAGTATTGCCCCTGGACTGACCATGTGGGTTTGCCTTTAGAGGTCCACCCCTGCATTCAGAGACCCTGACTATTCTGGACTGGACATTCTTCTCCAGTCATTCTTTGGGCTTCCTCTGGTTTTTGCAGAGAATCAGACTGGAAAATCAAACAGAGAGAGACGATGGTGACCATCATCATCAACTCTGCATCCCTTAAGTTTTAATGGCGACACTAATTCCCACTCTCCCATCTCAGATGTAATCATTGGTTTTCATTTACTGGGTTGACTTGAGTGCAGTTTCAGGGATTTCTTACACTGATGGGTCTTACCTACAGGACAGGAAACCAAAGTGAGGTCTTTGTGACTGCTAAATATATCAGTCCTAATGTACAGTACCAGACAACCACTGGGTAGCTCAGGGGACATGTGGACCTGCAGTGAGCCACAGTCCAGCCAGGACTTCTCCTGGGTCCCTTGGTCCTCTCTTTAATGATATGACCATGCTGACCCTTTGGGTCTCTGTGAGTCAATGTCAATGCTTCATTATTAGGGTCACTTTTCTTCATTTGAATCTCAGGTAAATGAATGACAATTAAAACAAATTATAAAAGATTTAAACCCATTTATTCTATCTATATAAAATCCATGTCACAGAGAAAATGTCACCTTCTCTTATGTCAAGACTGCTTCTAATCCATGTTCTGATCGAATAAGATCAACCTTATTTTAAAATTCTTTGACTGTTTTAAAGCAGCAGTGTACTCAAATTTGGTCATGCCAGTAACCATGGCAACCACAGACCTCAAAGGCTACCTCTGTGGAAAGTCCAGCTGTTAGAACTTGGCGGCACTCCACTGTCAGCCTCTCCAGCTCACACCTGCTGTGGGGAGGAAGAGGCATCAAACGTGGCCTCCGATGGTAAGAAGATTGGAGACACTGGCTGTATTCTTGCAGATACGAAGACGTGGTAACTTCATTTTCAGACACAAGCCCATCATCAGACAGATTAGTTTATTTTATGACAAATGGAAAGCCCCAAACTTAAATTACCTATAAAGAGAGCATAATGGAAATAGGAAATTTCTAAGAATGAAGAGAAAATTAATAAAACAATTCAAAACACTTTCTGTGGCTTCTAGTCTTGAAACTAACTAGGACAAGGCCCCCATATTTTGTTTAAAGTTTATTTATTTTTTAGAGAAAGAGAGGGAGAGAGAGAGAGGAAAGAGGGAGCAGGTAAAGGGCAGAGAGAGAGAGATGAAGGCAAAGGATCCAAAGTGGGCTGTGTGCTGATATGGGGCTCCAATTTACGAACTGTGAGATCATGACCTGAGCCAAAGTTGGACACTTAATGAACTATGAACTGAGCCACCCACGCGCCCCATCCATATTTTTTCCAGAATTATTTTTATTTAGGTCCTTTGTATTATCACAAAAATTGTAAAACCTGCTTAAAAACTTCTAAACATTTTTTGGCTTGGATCACATTGAAGCTATAGATCACTTCAGGATAATTGATGTCTTTAGAATATTTAGCCTCAAACTCTTGAACATACAATATACTCTCCATTAATTTAGGTCTTCTTGAATTTATTTTATTATGTAAAAGATTTTAAAGGATATGTATTTTGCAGATTTATCCCTTAGTATTTCATGACTTTGATTTGATTTTAAATGATATTGTCTCGGGGCGCCTGGGTGGCTCAGTCAGTTAATCCTCCGACTTCGGCTCAGGTCAGATCTCACATTCGTGGGTTTGAGCCCCACGTCAGGCTCTGTGCTGACGGCTAGCTCAGAGCCTGGAGCCTGCTTCCGGTTCTGTGTCTCCTTCTCTCTCTGCCCCTCCCCCTTTCATTCTCTGTCTCTCTCTGTATCAAAAATAAATAAAACATTAAAAAGTTATTTAAAAAAATAAATGGTATTGTTTCATATATTTCAAGCGTCGGTTGCTCAATACTAATATCTAGAAATGCAAATGTTTCATATGGATGTTAATCCTGAAATGTGACTAAAGTCATGGAGCATCTACTTTAGCTTTATTGTAGATGACTGGATACTTTTTCCCTACCTTCCGTTTGCAAATGAAGACAGTTGTTACTTTTTTTGCAATATGTATTATTTATTTATGTTTTGAGGAGCCTGGGTGGCTCAGTTGGTTGAGTGTCCGACTTTGGGTCAGGTCATTAATCTCACGGTTCGTGGGTTCTAGCCCCACATCAGGCTCTGTTGCCTGGAGCCTGCTTCAGATTCTGTCTCTCTCTCCTGCTTGTGTGCTCTCTGTCTCTCTCTCTCTCAATAATAAATAAAGACTAAAAATTTTTGAATAAATGTTCCGTTTATTTATGTTTTAACTTCTCTCCCTGTTCGTGTGGCTCT
>NC_043713.1:5912900-5954443 GCF_006229205.1 Suricata suricatta
GTTCCCTAGAAATAAACAAATTGTTGCGACTTAGTTTCTCATCCTAAATAAGACAGACATGGTGAGGAAGAGCAGAAACCGATGTCATTCATTTTCCAGATAGAGAGGAGGTTTATAGAGAGGATACACAGAAGTGACAAGCTATGTTAACTCAAAACTAAGACATAAAAGTAATTGCATCTTATTAGTGTTCTCCAATTGACCTTGGACTTTAGAAGGATGGTCTGTTATTGCTTAAGTCTTTTAACCTATTTAGTAAAGCCTGGTCCTAAGTTCTCTGATTTGTATCACGTTGGACAATCTGATCCTATGCATTCATTCAGAAACATGTTTATCTTTGTGGTTTTTCCTTACAAGAATATTGATATCAGTTCATACATGATCCTGCTATACCTTGTTCCAAATATGCAATTTAATATATTAAAATATTGCTAACTTCATTAAACATCTTCAAGATTTCAGTTGGATGAGTATACAACAGAATGTTACTCACCATTATTTTAGAAATACGTATCTTCATCACTTGAATTAAGTGTATCTTTCACACAAAATGATGTGTAGTGAAAACAGGAAGTGTGGTTAATGATGTTGAACATATTTTCATGTGTTTATTTGCCATCTGTACATCCTCTTTAGTGAAATGCCTCATTCCCTCACTTTCCAATTTGATTGTTTGCTTTTTTACTGTTGAATTTTGAGATTTCTTTTTGCATTTTCTAGATACTGGTCCTTTGTTGGCTATGTGGATTAAAATATTTTCTCCTTTTCTGAAGCTTGTATTTTTAGCTTCTGAGGAAGGTCTTTGCTGAGCAATTAAAAATATTTAATAATTCCCAATATATCAACTGTGTTATGAATTGTGCTTTTGGTGTCAAGTCTAATAATGCTTCATCTAGCCTAAGATTTTGAGATTTTCTTCCATTTCCCCCTAAATGTTTAATACTTTATTATTTTATATTTAAATCTATGATCCAGTTGTGTTAATTTTTGTATGAAGTGTACTGAACTCAGGTTGAAATGTATCATTTTGGCTATGGATATCTAGTTGTTCCAGTACCATTTCTTGAAGAGGCTGTATTTCTTCCATTAAAAAGCTTTTGCAACTCTGTCCAAAATCAATTGGGCACATTTTTTTGGTTCTACTTCTGAGTTCTCTATTCTGCTGCATTGATCTATGTGTCTATCCTCTGTGGAAATTCTTTTGATTACTCTGGCTGTATAATAAGGCTTGAAATCAGGTAGACTCATTCCTCCACTTAATTCTTTTTTTTTCCTTCAAAAATTATTTTAGTTGTTCTAGATACTTTGCCACTACATAGAAACTTTAAAACAATCTTTTGCATCCCTATGAAACTTTTGCTAGGATGACTAGGATTTTTTTTAACAAACGTAAAAAATCTTCTTAGGTTTACAGAAAAATTACAAAGATAGAATAAAGTCCCCATATACCCCACATCCAATTTCTATCATTAACGTCTTACAATAGTATGGTACATTTATCACCATCAGTGAACCACTGTTGGTATTTAATTATCTCCTAGGTCCATGTTCTAATAAGATTTCCTTTGATTTTTACCATTGTCCTTTTCTGTGCCAGGATCTCATCTAGGACACCAAATTCCATTTAGCTGTCATGTTTGCTTAGGCCCCTCTTTCTTTGATGGTTTTATAGATTTTCCTTGTTTTTGATGAACTTGACCATTTTGAGGAGAACTAGTGAAGTATTCTGGAGGATGCTTTGGGATTAGCCTGATGATTTTCTCATGATTAGACAGTGGCTATGGGTTTTGGGGAGAATATCTTCTTAGGAAGGGATGTCTACACAAGATACTTGAAATCCTGCACAGATTTCTCTCTCTCCCCCATTTAGTTATTCAAACATCATGGCAGCTGTACTCAGGGATGAATTTATGTCAGACTTTAGTCATAAGCAAAAACAACTTTATTTATTTTGTTTCTTAAAATTGTTCCAACTCTGGTCCTTGGAGCTCTTTCACGTGAGTCCTATATCCTTGGACAGATCCTCATCACTGTTTTTTTTTTTTTATTTTATTTTATTTTTGTTTCTGTTTTGAATATTTCTTACATTCTGCTGCTTACAAGATGATTCAAGTTCATCTTACATATTTGCAGCTCTGCTCCTGTCACTGGCCATTTCTCCAAGGACTCTGGAGTCTGTTTTCTTTTTCTTTCTTTTTTTTTTAAATAATGGCATTAAAAATGGATTCATGTTTTTAGTTAAACACCACTAATCATTTCCTTTCAAAATGCAGCACAATAGTTGTTGCTCAGGGGGCCCAAGCAGTTAAGAAGGAGGCATGAAGGATCATATAGTAGAAAAAGTGCATCAGAAAGATCCATGACAGGGCAGCTGAGTGGCTCAGTCACTTGAGTGTCCAACTCTTGATTTCAGCTTTGGTCACGAGCCCAGGACCATTGAGCATGGAGCCTATTTGGAATTTTTCTTCTCCTGACCCTGTCCCTTGCTCATGCATTCTCTCTCTCTCTCAAATAAAAAAGTAAAAAGTAAAAATACATTATTCATTGGAAATTAAGTACCCTGCTTTTTTAAATCTTACATTTAAAACTATTGATTTTAAGCACTTCCAAGGAAATGACTCGAACTATATGTGCTTCATAAAAACATGAGTCTTTCCATCTCACCTGGATACATTGATCTCTGTGATAAAACTATGATATCCATCCTGCAGTGACAATGACAAACAGTTGAACTTCATTATTGCCGTTTTTTATTCAGTTAAGAGCTACATGTAAAAATAACCTTTAACAGTATAACAACACCAACTTTAAAAGGCCAGTTACCATAGCTATACTTTTATATTTGTACAGACTTTGAAAGATGAATTACTTCAGATGAATCACTTCAGAGCATCTTCGTCCCCCAAAAAGATTTTCTCATGATAGTGATCCATTTTTATTGAAACCCCTCAATTTCATATGATTAAATTTAATCAAATCACAGGAGTAAATTTAGGGTTTTAGAAAAGACTTTTTTAGAATTCCCTTAGTGACAGGATTTAGTCTGAATTTTCCAGACTTTAATTTTAGTACAATATACACATACAATTTCATAGCATTGTGATCTATCCCTTTAATCACTGTTTATTCAAGTCATAGCTGTAATATAGTCAAATGTATTTGATAGGAATACTCAAAGTAAAAATGATATTCATTTTCATACATTAACTACATAGTGTCAAAGTAGTAGATTTATCTAGAGTATATTTATGTATGATTATATCTCAATTAATTATATCTTAGAGAGGAAAGAGTAAATGCTATGGTTATAGCCACCAGTCAAAGAGTAAACCAAAATAGGATTAATTTACAGCATTATGTACAGAAACATTCTTCAAATATGGTGTCAGCTTGGTTTATTTTAACATTTGTTGAGCAACTACTATACGGCAGAAATACAAGACCATGGACTTACAGAGGTAAATGTGATATGGCAGCTTCTCCACTGAGCTTAGAATGTCAGAAGGCCAGATAATGCTGTTTTATCAAGTGCAAGTTCAGTGGTGGCAAAATAGAAACAAAAGTATATTTTGTTAAATTAGGTTTAATAAGTGACTTAATTCTCTCAGCAGGATTAACTAAATATTCTTAGTTTCAAGCCAGATACTATGTTATTTTATAAATCTTCCACCAAAGCTCTTGGTTAGTGTGCTCCATTAAAATACCCTCGATACATTTTAATGATCTGGCTGTACAAGATGTACTGTTTTCTAATCCACTCAATTTTTATCACCTTAAAATTGTAACTTAGGACCAACCACATACCATGTTGTTTAAGCCCATATTTTCAGATATCAAACAGACCCACATTTTGTACCGAGTGCTAGGAAGATAAGCTAATATGACCCTGATTAATGTATTTAACCCTACACACTTGTCTTTCACATCTGAAAAATAGGGAGAACACAGGACCTACCTCCTGGAGTTATTATAAAGATTAATAATTATATTTTAGGGACATAGATGATCACTTAGGGCAAATAATTTATTCTAGACTTCCTAATTGTTTTAGGATTAAACATCAGGCTCTAACAATGGGCCCATTTACTGCAAGTCATGGGTAAATAAGTCCATTTTTTTCTCTTTTCCTCCTTCTACATTTGTTGATTGAGTGACAAAGTAACATTATGGAATAGTCAGAGACAATGGGATGATCGATCGTCCACTTTTAGAAGCTTACCCTTGAACCGTCACATTAAAGTGGCACGTGTGGTGCCGTGCTGTTGCAAGGTCCCACCTAGATTTCAGGTGTCTAGAACTACCTCACAATTTTTTCTTTCAGCCACACCCGAGTGCATATGTTTTCATTGTTTTTGGAATATCAGTGTTTACCGTCTCTTTGAAAATCATATACTGAGCTTTCTAGCCATCACTGGATAATTGTTTGAACTCTGCAAAATCATTCTCGTCAGATTTAGAACTCACATTACCTTTTGTTTTTAGAGGAATGAAGATATAACGGTGGGCCCTTTGTCCCAGTCCTTGACACCATGTCAACCAATAGTTCACAATTTACCGACACCGACATTTGACAGGCAACCCTCTGTGTGTCTCCCTCAAACGCCACGAGAACCTGTAGACCTAAAAGCACCAAGACCAGGTTCAATATGTATAAATTTGTGAATTGATTTACAAGAAAGGAGCTGCACTCTAGGTTCCTCTGCTTTCATTGGTTGAAGTCATATTCACAATTTAAGCCAAATGGTTTCTTTTCAAAGTTAATGTGCTCAAGTAGATGCCTGAAAAAAGAATACTGTGACAGCCATCATAAATCTTATAATAGGCTATGAGATTTTTGGGAATGTGTGCATCCCAAAAACGGGTTTTTGTTTTATGTTAAATGCTTTGTTTATAAGTTGATAAATGGCATATGCATGTGTATCAAAACCCATTTTTGTATCGCTCTTATGCAAAATTAGCTTTTAGCAAAGATGTACATAGATAGCTGTATTGTAACAAAGTTTTAAATAATAAACATAATTTGTGCTTGAAGGCTTCTGATCTTCTCAGAAATAGAGTAAGAATCTCTCTTTCCCTTCATGTTCAAAAGGGTAGCATAGCACCACACATGTGGGAGAGATTCAAAAACTATACAGAGAATGTATGAATGAACGAATGAGTGAATGAATGAATAATGATTCATTCTTTACCCAAAGATTAGGATCCAAACACGATCTTGCTGCAAATGTTCAGACATTCAAATTTTTGCCTGGGTTAATTATAAACTTCTCAATAGAGTACTGAATGTCAGTGTGTGGGGAATTTCTTTTCCAGTAGATAAGTAGTGCATGGTTCAAACTGTACAGGAAATTCAGAAGGAGAATTGCTAGTTAGCAAGATCTTTTGGAGATTTATTGGAGTAATCTGAACCAATCTTTGTGCATGGATGGGAGGAAGAGACAGAGGAAAGAAGGAAGCCACTCCAGGTGGTAAGTGGCAGGTTTACTGGCCAAAGGAAGTTAAGTATGAGGCTGGTCTTGGGAAGACACAAGACCAATAGATTCTTGCACCCACCAGCCAGAATCTGGAAAGTGTATAGAGAAGCCTTCGTAGATTCAGTCATGCATACTATCCAGATGGTGTCAACACCACATGTGATCTCAAGGCTGCATCCCTGGAGCAGCTTCTGGGAGCTGGAAAGGCAAGCTGAAGGTCCATTACAAGGACAAGGAAGGGGTGGAGAGCTTCAAGTCCAGCTGGAAGGTCAGCAGATGACCTTGCAGCCTGTGATGACCTCCCTCAAAAGAATTTAACCCTTGGTTATCTGTGAATTTAATTCCTTCCTCTCCTTATAAGTCCTACACTTATTTTGTTTGTTTAGTTTTATTTTCTGACTTGATCTGATCCATTACTTAATATACCCTCAGGATGTCCACGCTTCTGATAAACTTCCTCAGTCCATGCTACTTCCCCAGGAACTAGTCCACTTTCCAGTTTCACTCGCATTATTTGCTAAAGCTCCACTCCTGAGTGAGCACTGCGCTTCTTAAAATATTTGTAATTCTCCCACTCAGCCCTTTCTCTGGTTACAATACAAACTCTATCACTGGATTTTTGCTAGATTCTCTTAGATGTGGTCCTTTAGGTTGATCCTTGAGAGATGCACATTACCTTTAATTTAAAGTGAGTTTAATCAACATAGCTTTAGTTTTTTTCTGGCAAAGTTCAACTACCGAACAACATAGAAAGTTCAGCATAATCCCAACTATAGAAAACCAAGCAAAAAAGTAGACTTCAAAGGGCAGTAGCCGAAGTCTTTGGTGAGTCACGGCCCCAGTATTTGGAGGTCTTCGAGGTACCATTCCATGGCCACGACAGATGACTCATTATTGCATGCAGATTGCCCTCCCTACACAGGTTCAGGAAACACCTCCTCCATAGTCCTCATAGGCCTTTGTTGTTGAGGGAACACTCAGCAGAGAGAATTTAGTCCAAACTACAGAACCTTTGCTTCCAGTGATCAAGAGACTGGTGCCCATCATCTTCTCCTTCTCCACTCTCCCTTCTAAACTCCCCTTGGCCTTAACCATCAGCTCAACAGGCCTGGTGGCTTGTCTGGTGGATGTTCAAACCCTTCATTCATGAGACATCTGAGCTCTTGATGACCTTGCTATTTTCAGCCTGGTGTGGCTATTTGGTAGGGTTCAGGAGGGCATGGGAGTACTAGATATTAGGCAAATTGAAGACTCAGGTTCTCTTCATCTCTCATTGCTCCTATTATTTGAAAGAAATCCTACCTTCAGCTACTGTTCATGTTGGATTACCCAGCCAGCCTGGTCATCTCCTGAGAGTTTGAGAGTCAAAAATCTCCTGGCCGTAGCTCTTGAGACCCTTACAGTAGCACTAGCATGAATGTGCCCCTTTTGGGAACAGGATCTCAAACCCTACACAACCCACTGTGCAGGACCTCATGCATTTATTTTCAGGGGTGAGATATTAGCGAAGACCATTCACCTTGTGGGTGAAAAGTGTCTGTGAGGAAGATGAATGCTAACAACCAAACTGTTAACCACAGGCCCAACCTGTACCTGTCTCTATATTGGGTCATTTTTCATGACACTCTCTAAGACAAGATTATTTAAAATAATTATGATTAGTAACTATAATAACTATCTTCTGAGGAATTATTTTCTTAGTATTTTACCCCAAGGAGAACGCAAGCAAATCTTTTTTCTTTAATTTTCTTATGTCTGTTTTTATAAGGACATTAATCTCATCATAAGGTCTCCACCCTAATTGCCTTCCAAAAGCCCCATCTCCAAGTATTATCACATTGGTGATCAGGGTTACAACATACGGATTTTAGGGAGACACAAACATTCAGTCCATAATACATGTCCTTCAATTCCCAATTCCCACAGTGCAATGTGTCAAGCGTCATTCATTTAACATGCACTCACATGGTGGGTTGTGATAAGAAGAAATCAGAATATTAGGAGAGGGCTGCCCTCAAAACTGCCCAATATATATACATATATATTTGAGAGAGAGAAAGAGGATGCAAGCAGTGGAGAGAGGCAGAAGGAGAGAGAGAATTTTAATCAGGAACCCAATGCGGGGCTTGATCCCACAATCCTGAGATCATGAACTGAGCTGAAATCAAGAGTCAGATGCACAACTAACTGAGACACCCATGTGCCCAGAAGGAGACAATATTTCTACTATCTTTGAAAGGACAGCATGGAACAAATCTGTCAAGGGCTCTGTTCAGAAAACGTGCACAAGTGGCAGAGACACGGAGAAAGTTTTCTGCTAACAGCAAATTGCTCAATGAACCAAGAGAAACCAGGAAAACAAGAAAGGAGAAACAAAGCACAAGTGGTAAAATGCACAAGAAGTAAGGCGGTAGGTTTGATATGGTTATCTATAGGAAACATACTTCAAATATGGAGATGGATTAAAAGTCCATGGAGGGCAAAGAGCAAACACACAAACACTGACTTAAAGAAAGCTGGAGTCATTGCATTAATATTTGACAAAATAGACTTCAGAACAAGCAATATGATTAGTAATAGAGGCAGATTTTTTATAATGAGAAAGCTAGCAACTCTCAAAGACGACATAATAATCTCAAATATGCATCAAACAATCTCTATTGAAGCACTAGTTCTATTTGAAGCACTTAACACAAGTGACAGTAGAACTGACCTGAAAAGAGAAATAAGTAATCCACAGCTCCAGTTCTAATTTCCAATATGCGAGTCTCGATAACCAATGGAGCAATCAGGTCAAGAATTTGTAAGTATGTAATGACCTAAAAACAGTATCAGCAAACTTGCCATAAGGGTCATTTAAATGAGCCAGTCAGCAGCAGAAAACACACATTCTCTCAAGTACGCTTGGAACATGCCCAAGAAAACATATTTTGGCCATAAACAAAGACAAATTTAAAAGAACTAAAATAATGAGTGTTATATACTCAAGGCATTAAGGCATTTAAAGAAAAATGAATATTGGTAAGATAGCTGGAAAAGCTCCAAAAAATATGGGAATTAAACTAGAACTTTTTAGTAAACTGTAGATCAAAGAAGAATTTTAAAGCAAAGTTATTACAATATTTGGCCTGGATGAAAATGAAGTATAACTTTCAGAGATTACGCTCCTAGGTATTTTCCCAAGAGGATAAAAGCAAGTCACAGACTAGTCAAACCTGGATGCCACTCAAAAATCCACCAATGTACACTGCTTTACAGTTATACATTCAATATTATGTAACAATAAAAAGAATTAAGTATTTATATAAGATACAACATGAATGAAAGTAAATAGGGTGAGAGAAAGAAGCCAAGCGAATAGTTCCCATAACACATGATGCCATTTTTATAAAATTCTAGGAAATATAATATATTGTCTTAGACAAGAAGCAGATCAGTGGTCACCAGAGGCCTGGGGATCGAGGGAGGACGGAATACTTCTGAGGTCTGTGGGAATGTTCCTTGTTTTAATTTTGCGATGGTGTTGCAGGTGTATAAATAGTTCAAGCTTGAAATACTGTGCTTTCAATATGGACGGTTTATTTTATGCTATTTTCAGAGATGTGTTAAAATAAATAACTGAATAAACAAGCAAGCAAATAAATAAGTAAATGCATACTCAATAAGTTATTATTTATAATAATAAAATTTCATATTTAACAGGACTGGAATCAGGGTAAACTTACAACAGATGACATGGTATATGGTCTGTCATTAAGTCAGTGTCTGTCAACTCCAATCCAAGCCTTCTCTACCTGTTTGATGGCATTAGGGCTGGGACTTTCTCAACTATGTTGTGGCTACTCAGCTTGCATCGTGTTAGAAAACGCCCATAGGGCATCAGAGAGGAACCCTGTACAGGACTCTAGGGCTTTGGAGAAAATCTATACTTTCTACAAAAGATCAATACTTTTTTCTTCTGAACAAACATTGATGTACATCTCAGGACATTAAGTGACTTGGGCTTATATCATGAATTATGTTTACCTGACCCACAAAATCACAACATTACATAATATAACAAGCATTATATTATTAATGAACATAGTATATAATAAATTGGCCTCAAAAACATCTAGAGGTGGGGCGCCTGGGTGGCTCAGTCAGTTAAGAGTCTGGCTTCAGCTCAGGTCATGATCTCACAGTTCGTGGGTTCAAGCCCTGTGTTGGGCTCTGTGCTGACAGCTATCTCAGAGCCTGGAGCCTGCTTTAGATTCTGTGTTTCCCACTCTCTCTGACCTTCCCCTGCTCGTGCTGTCTCTCTCTGTCTCTCAAAAATAAATAAAAAGCAGAAAAAAAAATTTTAAAAAAGAACATCTAGAGGTATAAGTAAGTTACATACCAGGTGGCTCAATAATTCTTGATGCTTTGTCTCCTCTGAATACTGTTGACTGATGGGCCATTCCTTGCACAGAGATAGGAGGTAAACAAACAAATAAACAGATAAAAATACTCAGGTTTAATTAAGAGGTAGCTGAGCCATGTATACTGACATTAACCAAAATAATGATAATAATAATAATAATAATAATAATAATTAATAATAAAAATAGCAGGACCTTCACAGCACAAATCAACAGTGGTATTGAAAGACAGTGGATCACGTGTGTTTTCCAGGTAGGAAAGATTTGGGGTGTTACATTTGGGTGTCTGTTCTGGATTTAGAATTGAGCAGACGCCATAATCGACATTGATTTCTCTTAGGTTGTTAATCTTTAGGCTCAATGTCCTGCGACTTGAAAAAAACTCAGGATTGATTGACTGATGATCAAGAAATCCAAGGTAGCCTTAGTATGGATGCAGTTGCAGCACCACAGAGAGCAGGGAGCATGGTAACATCGGCATGCAGTGTGCGTGTCACCAACGGTGTCCATTACAGAGGAGGCTCTGGACAACCAGGTTGGCGAGGTGCATGTTCTACAGATGTGCCGGCCTCTAGTATCAGCCCGTCACCGTTTGCTCAAGGAGTCCATGTACCCAGTGGCTGTGGTGCTGGAATGAAGATACACGGGGTCTTAATCTATCAACAGCTGACACCCAGGCTGAGTTCCAGTGTGACATCACATCTTGGAGGACGGCAACCGGCAGATGGCAGTTAATTACACTGGGTCACGTCCATGTTGGTGGAGGTAGGAATTTGTCTTCACTGAAATAGACAGGGATTCTGTATATAGAAACGCTTCCCTTTCTATGGCGCTTTGTGCCAGCATCCAGCAGCCACAGGCATGGGGTATCTTATGTGCAGTCTAGGAATTACATGCGACATTTTCTTCTGACCCAAAGCCTTACCTCAGAGAAAACAAAGTGTGTCTTCTCAGAGGGGTCTCATTCCTGTGAGTACCCTCTTCTAGATCTTAGAAATTCCAATTCCTCTCTATTGTGTCTCAGCTACTTTAGCATTTATCTGTCTTTTTATCTATCTTCCAATGATAATTCATGTTGTACTTATTTAACAATTCCATGACACCTTAAATTCTCTCTGTTCAAATAAATGCTGTGGTTTCTGTCTCTCCCCAGGACCCTATTGATACATCATACTTTAATTAGTAACCTTTTTTGTTTAGTTTTACACACAATATTATGCATATTCAATTAATGGCAACTTGTGCCTCTGGCCCCGTGGTGTAGTGGCTAGCACTCGGGACTGTGACTCTAGCAATTAATGGCAACTTAATTTTTATGAAATCGAGTACTTAGCATAGTGATATTAATTCTATTTTGCAGTCAATTGCTTACACAAAAACTAAGTATTTTCTAAATGATCCAGGAACAAATTTATTCATAATAATTTTGCAAGAGTGTGATTATATAGCTGTTTAAATAATAAAACTGAAAGGGGAAAGAAGATACATTTGCATTTGAATAGAGAATGATTGCTTTCATCAATGTGTGACTTTTTGAATTCTTTCCTAGTCAAAAGCCATAAAAAAATCAAACCACAGATTGGGTACTTTTTTGTTGTTGTTAATTAAAATAAGGCAAAAAAGGAAGGGCGAGAGAAGAATACCTTCATGTAAAAATATATGAAGAATTGATTAATTATTTCCACTGTTATTTTTATATATAACAACCAGGTTTTTAATATTGTATTGGCAATCGTGTTTCTTTTAATATAATTAAATTAACAATAAGGAAAATATACTGTCAAATTATTAGCGGATGTTATTTTGTGCTTTACATCCATTTAGAAACCTTATTTCATAAGTAATAAATTTAGCAGTAGATGGACATTGTCTGTAATATAAATAATCCTCAATATCCGTTTGTGTTAATTTCAGTATTACATTAATTTTTGGAAAGTGCACACCTTTTAAAATTTTCTTTTAACATTTATTTATTTATGAGACACAGAGACAGAGCATGAGCAGGGGAGGGACAAAGAGAGAGGGAGACACAGAACCCAAGCAGGCTCCAGGCCCAGCACAGAGCCTGATGTAGGGCTCGAACCCACTAACCCTGAGATCATGACCTGAGCCAAAGACAGATGCTTAACGAACTGAGCCACCCAGGCATCTGGGTAAGTTCACACTTTTAAAAGCAGGCATATGGGTCATCTCTGTGTGTGTATATATATATATAACATTTTCAATGTTATATATATCATATCTTCAAAAGAGTAAATCTTCTTAGTATTATGTATTTTTGAAATTATGAATTTACCCCGAATTACTGTGTTAATAAATATTAACTATTAATAAATGTTCACTCAAAATTTAAAAGAAAACAGTCATGAATTCCATAATGCAAATGAAAGCACTTCCTTCTTAGAACGGCAGACTCTCATACAGTAATTTAATATTGCATTTGGGTTAGGCTTTATTCAACATTATGTCTTGCCTTGTCTAGCTCAGCAATTCAAAACTGTAAGGCAGGTATGATATTGCACCAATTACGTCCAAAGAGTAATTAATGAAACTGACACAAAATAGTTGATTTGTAGGTAGCTGCATCTCTTTAATGGAGCTTGTTAATGGAACTGAATTCTTTCAGGAACCTCGCTTCATGTCACATCACTTTATATTATGCTAAATTATTGTCAAACATAAAACAGGAAACAGCTTCTACAGAGTCTTAAATTAATCAAAACTAGGCTGCAAACTTTTTGATTTGTGATTCAATACAACTTTTAGAAAATAAAATTTAAAGGAACACAATGTAATGTAAAGGCATCTGTATATTTTGGCAAGTGAGTTGATGAATTGCAATATATAGGAAATTAAAATATGTAAATCTTGGAACATCTCTGTCTTACAAAGCACTTTAAATATTTGAAAATTAGATAGCTTGGTTAGTTCCTTTTCTGAATGTGTCCTCAAATCTAATGTATTTAACAGAGCATAGTTGAGTCATCTCTTTGCATATTCTCTTTTAAATGAATATTTATTTTATTTTACTTATAAAAACAGTATCTATACATTAAAGACAGTGTGAAAAATCAGGGAAAATCCTAAGTCTGCCAATGACCATATCCACACATTTATAATCAAAATTAAATCATGATACATTTTGCAGTGTGCTTTATGCCTAACAATACATCACACATATTTTAATATCATATTATAATAATTCAAAACTGATACATGTTCTATTTTCATACAGATGTGTTTTAATTTGTTTATCTAAATTTATTTCATTAGACACCTCAATTCCATTGCTTGAACTCAGTTATTAAGTACTAGAAGTTTTCAAATATTATATGTATTCATATCGATGTTTTATAGATAAAAAAATAAATACTTGAAAGGTCTTTGCATTTTTCTCCCAATATGGATAAGTAGGTGGTATATCTTACCAGATTTTGTATACCTAAAAATAAACACCACGACAACGTGCTACATTATGAACATGAATTAGTATTGATAGTCTGCATTTCAAACTTCATTTTAATCCCAGGGTATGCTCTCTCAATGTCTCCTAATATTTAATTGCAAAAGTTGGATATCTGATGACACTTTTATTTTTCTTCCATTAGAAATAGAATTTATTTTGCATAGCTACTTATAAGAAATATGGATTTGAAATTATTCATCGATATGAGAATATTTACTAGACTTGATCAAAAACACTGAATATAAAAATTTACTATGTTTTTTCAGCATTGTTTAAGTTAATTTTTTTCCATCATACCTTAGATTCCTATTTTAATTCTCTTTTGTTCAGTTCCTTTATTTAGATTTTTTTTTTCTTCCAGTAGATTCCAAGTTTAGGTCTTTCGTGCAATTTCTCTTCCATTTAGAACCATGTGATTCTAATACTTGTGATTATCTTAAAGCGATCGTCCACATCATTAATTCATTATTGATATAACTTCCTAGTGCATCATAAATTGAACAACCCTGTGCAACTTTAACCTCATAAGTAAATAGAAAATTACAATGGCAAGAACATGCCCAGTTCTGCATACTCCAATCACCATTCATTCATTCACCACAAAGGGAACAGGAATCTGATCCCCTGAGAGCAAAGATTGGCTTAGTTCCATGTATTAGTGTATTTTTGCTGCCATGATAAACTAACATAAATTTAGCGTCTTACCACAGTACACATGTATCCCCTCAGAGTTCTGTGGAGGATCGGATTGAATCACATTACACAAGACTGAAAGCATGGCATTGGCAGGGATACACCCCCCCGCCCCTCCCCGAAGGTCTGGACCACTTACTCCCTGGACTTTTCTAGGCTCTAAGGCTGCTCTTAGTCTTTGCCTCATAGCCCTTGTGTCTGTTGGCGTTCTCTAGAGGAAAAGAACCGATAGAGCACTGGCTGAATGCCTGGAAAACTTAAGCATGTGAATAAGTCACACTCATTCCTGGTGGTCCGGAAGACTGTGCGTGGCCAAGCCTGCATCCTCAGAGAAGGGGCCAGAGATAGAAACTCCGAGCTACCAGGTCCCTGGCTGAATGCCGAACTGTTCGAGGAGTCCCCAAACCACACATATGACCAATGTCCAAGGGGAGAAGTCGAGCTGGCTAAGGGGGCTTAATTACAACCCTCGTCCCAGAAGTGGCTTGGCTTGATCCAGGGATGGGGGTGAGAAGCTAGGCTAAAAGATAAAAATAACGCAAGATATCTGAGCAGAGACATCAGAAAGTAAAACTGTAAGGAAAACAGATTTCCCAACCAAGTAATGAAACAAATATTTAAATGACCAAACAAAACAATAAAAACAAGCCCTGGGATGAGGGCGGAGTGGATCTAAGGATTTGATGAGGGACACAGGAGACTTAAAGCTAGCTATGAAGCCCGACAACAGTCTGTCCCTGGTAGGGGAGCTGAGCTCTGTTGGGATCAGGCTCAGGGACAATGTAGGGACCGGATGTTGTTGAAACAATAATGTGAGTCGGCCGACAGGGGGGCTAACGGCTGTGTGTGATGCTGGCACCTCAGGAGCTGCTGCCGGATCTCAGAGAAGATGTCCAGGGCGTGCGGCCAAAACTACCGCACCCCGAAGGTCACAAGATTGTGCACGTTCCCAGTGCCGTGTCCTCTGAGGAAAGAGCCTCTGGTTCTCTCGTGCTGCCTGAATAAGGAGCAAGGGCATCAGCTCTGGGAACTGGGAGCACACCCACATCTAATCGTAAAGGTAGAAACGTCTCCGGTTTGGGGGCCTTCCCCACAATGACTGTCTCTAAATGGTCCTGCCCCAGAAGGGTAATTGGAACAGGGACTTCAGAGCCTGCCCTGAACTAGTCCAGTCCAGCCGTATCCCTGAAGCAAACAGAATCTTTAAATTCAAAGACAAAAGTAGTTGGCACGTTCAATGACGGGGGAAAGGAGACGCACCAGGGAAATACACCCAGGAAAGCGCTGCCGTGGTTTTGCTAACACCAGACAAAAGGTGTTGCAAGAAATTAAGTCACGCTTTCCAACTCTGCTGCAGACGCCTTCTGTCTGACCTCTGCCCACGCCTTTCTTACCGTTTTCTGGGTTTCAGCCTCAGTTCCCACTATCGGCTAATCTTCCTTCTTCTCTTTCTATCCATCATCCCATGGAAATCAATCCAGTTCAGTCTACACAGGAACTGTTCTCAGTAAATGCAAACCCCTTCTCAAGTTGGAATCAGGGAAAGAATTTTATCAAATGTTGTGATATCGGGAAGCTTAAAATTCTTCTCCAAGTGATAGATCTAATGCGCAAAGCAATTTCTGAAATATTAGCAAAGCTTTGGCATAACTTCTAAAACAACGCTTCAAATGAATGCTTTAAAGCTTCAAAATAAAATGCGGTAAATCTATTTGAGCCTAACTCTGTGCCAATCATCATTTTTAAAGTTTATTTTTGAGAGAGAGAGAGAGAGAGAGAGAGAACAATTCGGGGAGGGGCAGAAAGAGAGCGAGAAAGAGAATCCCAGGCAAGCTCCCTGCTGTCAGCACAGAGCCTGTTGTGGGGCTCAAACCCATGACCCTGAGATCATGACCTGAGCGGAAATCAAGAGTCAGTTGCTTAACTGACTGAGCCACCCAGGCGCCCCACCAGTCATCACCTTTGAGTGTGACATGACAGTAATGGAAAGAAGATGACACTAATAGAAATATTGTAAAAAAGGGCTGGGCTGTAAAGGTCGCTGAGTAGTTTAATAAACTCCAGGATTCAGAGTTCTACTCAGATGCTCCCTTCTCCAGGGTCTGATGCTCTGTGAGGATTTCACAAAGAAAAATACCATGGAGCAGAGTATAATAAGCCTTAGAAACTGACATTTGTATGTTTCCTCAAAATCTGGCATTTTGTTTTTCCGAATCAAATTGCAAACATGCATCTTCTATATTTATACACTCCATACTACCTAGAAGGGTTTACGTATCATTTGAGTTTATACACAAAGATCAAATCAACCAAACAGCATCTCTTGGCAAAGTCTTTGATTATACAAAGAGCACAATATTCCTTAAGTGATTAAAAAAACACACAGATTCCAATTCCCACATGGTTTTTCACCGCTCCTCCTTCAAGCTATGATGGAAAGAAATATATTACATCATTCAAGTAAAAGAGAAAGGTAATAATTAGCCAAAACTGAAGTAAAGGATCAACTTTTTTTTTTTTTGTAATCATGACATAATCTTGCAATTTAGTTTGACAGTATTACTCAGGGGGTGCCTGGGTGGCTCAGTCAGTAAAGCATCTGACTCCTGGTGTACCTCAGGTCATGACCTCCTGGTTCATGAGTTCAAGCCCCACAATGGGCTCTGTGCTGACAGCGTGGAGCCTGTTTGGGGTCCATCTCTTCCTCTCTCTCTGCCCCTCCTGCGTGCTCTTTCTCTCTCTCAAGGTAAATAAATAAACTTTTTTTTTTAAAAGAAAGTATTACAAAGTCAGTAAGTATTCTTTACCCTGATAGCTATAATATCATAATTTCCAAATAATTGGGGTTAAATCTGAATAAAAAAGCAGACATTCAGATAATAACATCTGCAAAATTTTACTCCATTCCAAGTAGGATGTAAATATTTAAGTACATACTAAATCTATAAACAACATAATTTTTACTTATTCATGAGAATATTGTTTCACATTAATGGAAATTTTAACCTTGATCAAATATTCACTCCTTCCTGAAATCTTCAATGTGCACCACACTCTGAAACACTTTTATTTCTAAATAGCAGTCCCCTGTAGTATTTTGTTCATTCACATAGCTTATCTCCCCAAATGTATGATTATTGTTTTGGAATGTAAGCTTCTTCAGTTATATATTTGTAGATCCCTCCTTAGTAGTTGTTACAAATGATTTTCTACAAGATATATATCCCTTATCTCCACTGAAAGCAGCTGATGTATAGATGCCAACAAGTTGAGACAGTCAAAATCAATCCAGGTGAGTGGCATTTATTTCATTTTGGTTTTGGTTTTGATGTTGCTGAATCAAACTGTTATTAAATATTCTATATCACTTTTATATAAAGCTGCATGTTTCCATATCACATATATATATGTGTATATATATATATACATATATATATATATATAATTCATTTGTATTCTATTTCAGTATTTTTTTGCAACTTTCTCTGTCATTTTTTTTTACCCCAAGGAGCCACTGCAATAGTAGTGGAATGAATATGAAAGGGTTAGTGCTAAGTTCATAGAGACTCAGAACAAAATTATAAATAGATTTTGTATTTTTGACATAGTGTAGCATTTTCATTTAAAATAATCTCTTCTATTACAAAATTTCATAATAAAATAAAGGGCAGACAGCAAAAATAGGATTGTAACAAATCATTCACACACACATAATTTGACTAATAGAATACAAAATTGATAATGATTCTAGTTGAACTAGTAGCAGTTTTTCTTATTTTTTTGTGTTTTTATTTATTTTTGAGAGAGAGAGACAGCGCGAGCAAGAGAGAGTCGAGAGAGACACAGAATCTGAAACAGGCTCCAGGCTCTGAGCTAGCTGTCAGCACAGGGCCTGACGCGGGGCTCGAACCCACAAATGGTGAGATCATGACCTGAGCTGAAGCCGGACGCTTAACTGACTGAGCCACCCAGGCGCCCCAAACTATTAACAGATGTTTAAATGGCATTTTAAATACTTAATACACATATATCTAAGGCTTAAGCAAAGTGACTATCATAATGAAAATGGGTATTAGGAAGATCTCACTTTACTGACTTCTAGAAGTGAAGTAAGAATCTGCAGACAGAAAGACAATCACTGAATTTGCATGAATTGTAAAAGATATCAGATACATGAGATCTTTTATTTATTTATTTATTTATTTATTTATTTATTTATTTATTTATTTATTTTTGCAGATGTCTGGGATACTTCCAGATTAACACCCCCAAGTTGCAGCATCTGGCCAAACTAAGGAATAAGTTTCACATACATTATTGAATTCTATACAATTTTCTACAGTCATCTGTAAGAGGGGGCTCTGCAGGGACATCTGGGTGGCTCAGTCAGTTAAGTGGCCAACTTTGACTCAGTTCAGGATCTCACAGCTCATGAGTTCAAGCCTCACATCAGGCTCTGTGCTGACAGCTCAGAGCCTGGAGCCTGCTTCAGATTCTGCGTCTCCATATCTCTCTGTCCCTCCTGCACTCACGCTCTGTTTCTCTTTCAAAAATAAATAAACATTAGCATATGTGTATAGCAAATGGGTATAATACTTAAATAATACTTAAAGTGGCTTTGCTTAAAATGACAAAGGTAGTATATGCCTTCAAGTGAAGATTAGAAATAGTGCTTTCCCAGAGTTTAATTTACTTCATATCAAGATCTATTCCCAGAGTTTAGTTTACTTTACATCAAAATCAAGAAGCACGAGTCTACTACAAGTAGGGACCTACCACAAATTTATTCAAAGTGTATATCAATCAATATGTGAGCTTAAAATGTCCTTTCACTGAGATCATGAATCAAAATAAGGAAGGAACGAATGAAAGGAAGAAAGGCAAGAAAGACACTTTGGTTTTTATAGGATAGAACTAAGTTTATCAAAAACCTTGAATGAGTTTCAAAGCAGTTTTATCCCCCAAGCTGACAGAAAGCGATACAATCCTGCACCCCCCTTGATTTTGCTCTTGTTAACCCTGAAGCAGAAAAACCAGCCTCATTGTGCCTGGACTTTGGCTTACAGAACAGTAAGATAATAAGTAGGTGTTGTTTTCACCCACTGCATCTCTGATAACTTGTTACTGCTATAAAAAACGGACATGCTTACCTATCCAACGTCAAAACTGTGATGAGAAATGACTCAGCAGCCACTCAGGCAATCATTTCCCTCTGCAATATTTGTATGAGATATTTTCTAGCATGTTCTGGAACTTATGATATAGAAGGACCCTATTATCTTTTCTCCAGTGTATACCTTTGTGTGTTGAGTATGTTTTTTTTTTCTTTTGAACCAAATGTAGATAGATCAGGAGAGAGTCCAGATCCTTACAATACAATTAATGCTCTGTCTCAAATATTGACCCAAGGCACCTAAAGATTGAATTAGCGTGTATTTGCCGACTATACGGTCAGAGTTTGGAAAAATCTGTTATCACGAAGACATGAGACTGACCAGAACTAAGACGCTTTTTGCAGAAGGAAGTTTTCACGGAGAAGTAAGTCATGAAAGAGATAAGTAGCAAACAGGAAATTCCATCGGGAAGGGAAGAGAGAGAGAGAGAGAGAGAGAGAGAGAGAGAGAGAGAGAGAGGGAAAACATGCTCATATTCATAATTACGTAATTATTTTGTGCCTTGTACACCCTAATGTATTTTGTACTATGAGGTTCCTTGAGAGTGCATTTCTTAAATACTATGTATCTCTTCTGTTCACTGTCTATATAATCTACTACAATAAACTCTAAACCATTTTTCCTGGTTTCATTGTTGGTCCCTGTAAATATGGACTAAGCTTGTGCTATCAAAATGTAAAACAAATCATACATTTTCAGTTTTAAATACCCCAATGGGTTTTTCATAAACTTTGAAAAAATGCAAAGTGTTGGTATGGCCTACAAAATCCTTGATGACCTTGACACTTTCCACTTTCTCATCACTTAATGTGCTCCAGCCACAGTGACTTTTTCTCTGTCTTTTCAGTGGCAGTGCTCACTTGCTTTACATGACTGTTCTTGCTTTTCTCACTGCTCAAAGTATTTTCAGATTACCACATCAATACTTTAAAAAAACCATACACATTGTGTTTTAGAGCAGTTTAAGTTTACGATAAAATTGAGAGGCAGGCACTAAGATTTTACATATAACCCCACACACACAGGGGCACAACCTCCCCCTTGATCGACACGTGGGCATCTGGCTGTGTCAACACCAATTCAATGGAGTAAAGATAGTGCCTTCAACAATTGGTGGTGGGACAAGCAAAAAGTGGAAATGGACTTATAAATACGGAGAACAAACTGATGATTGCCAGAGGGAAATGGGGATGGGGTGATGAGCAAAATGAGTGAAAGAGAATGGGAGGAGATACATAACTGGAAACCTGCATGAATGAACTCATGAATAAGTCATGTGAAACAGCATATAGTCAGTAATATTGTAATAGTGTTGAATGAAGACAGACAGTCGCTACACTTGTGGTGAGTATAATATCTCTATAGTGATGTTGAATCACTATGTTGTACAACCTGAAACTAATGTAAGATTGTGTGTCAATCATACTCAAATTAAAAACATAAAATAATCAAAGATCTACGATTCTATCACGTTCATGAAAATTTTAATTGTATCATCCAAGTTTAACTGAATTGCCTATTAAAATTTCTTAAAAGAGGCCATATGCGACTATTAACCATCTTATACTGCCAAGACAGAAATAGAGAATTAATACATTTTATTTCCTATTAACTGGTATTAACCAGTTTGTCACACAATTTTGAAATATATCAGGATTCAATGTATACACAAGGGTGTAGGAGTAGCAAGAATACATATAAGATGCAGATAAAACTGTCATTCAAAAATTCTACTTCCTTTTATTATATTACATAAACTTCAAAATGAATTGCAAGCAAATTTCCACAAAGAGCTAACTTAGGAAAACTCTCAAGAATAAAAAAAAGCTAAAGCAATAAGTTAACAATACCAGAGGGTATAAATTATTTTAATGCTATGTAAATTTTTACTTAAATATATTCATTTTACAATTAGTAAGATATAAGTGCCAAATTATTTATGAATCAGACTGATCTCTTAGCTTATGTGTAATTCCGCAGGTCAGTTCAACTACTAGCAGAAGAGTAGATCTGCTATTTTTATTAATAAAATATTGATATGAAAACTGCATCAAGACTATGATTAGCATATAGTAGATCATGTGGATAGTTATTAGTGATGCTATATTATATACACACGTAATATATATAGCATAGCTAGAAATGCAGAGATATACACTTAAAGTGACTTTCATCATCTCTATGTATATAAATTAATCCAACCACAAAATAAATACTTTCAACTCTTAAATGTTTGCATAATCTTGGATTTTAAAAAATAGTATATTTGTCACAGTTATTGTCTATTCCCAAAGGCTTGAGGACAAATTAACTCTACAGACTAGAACAATGTCACCTGAATTGTCCCAGAAAAGATGCTTTGTAATATAAAGAAGGTGTCAGTTAAAGTTACGCAAGTTGCATCACTACTAATGTGGAAAAGAAGCAGAGAGCATAGGTACAAGAGTGGTCAACCACGTTTCCTAGACAATTCGGAAATAAGCATCATTCCAAAATGTGTCATTTGACAGCATATTACAATGTTATCCTGTGTCCTTGTGTTCTGCCTATTACTTTCCTTTATGCACATAAAGTTTTTTCCATAATATCATACAGAATAAAGAATTCATGTGTATGGTTCCTATTCTGTCATTGATAATTTACTTTTTGAAAATACTAAACAATTTACTTAGACACTAAGAAAACGACAACTTTATTCATAGAATTGCTGAGGTCAAAATCCTCACAATGACTGTTACTCACACTCATATGTTAATTCTCCAACACTGTATTCACTACTATAAGACATTCTATTCTTTGGCATCATCTTCTTTCCACTTTGACATTCAGGCTTCAGCTCAAATGTCAGCCCCTCCAAAAAGCCTTTTATTAACATGATAATTACATGCTGGCAATAGCCATTTTTATGTAGCTATCTTAATTACTTCATATTTTACTTACTACATTATGTATGTCCTATTTTTTATTTATTTTATAACACTCACCATTATTTGAAATTATCATTCTATCATTGTCTTAATGGTTTACAACCTGTCTTCGCAGATAAATGACAAGCTATTAATGTCCAGCAAAAGTCTTGTTTACAATATCTAGGACAGTGTTTGACATATTATTAATGCTAAATAATTATTTGGTGATTTACTGCCTAAGCACAAGAAAGAATTAAAATGAACGTGTACAAGGGCATCTGAGCGGTGCAGCTGGTTTAGCCTCTGACTCTGGTTTCAGCTCAGGTCATGATCTCACAGGTTTGTGAGTTCGAGCCCCGCATTGGGCTCTGCGCTGACAGGGTGGAGCCCTCTTGGGATTGTCACTCCCACCGCCTCTCTCTGTCCCTCCCTCTCTTTCTCTCTCTGTCTCTCTAAAATAAATAAATAAATGATTAAAAAATTAAAATCAATGTATACAGATTATTTTGTTACATTAAAAAAACCTACATAAAATACTACTTCCTATTGATAAAAATACAAAATATATGAAGTCTTCTAATAAATTTTAGTTTGCCTTTAGGTACATAGTTTATGGCATGATTCTTCTAGGACTGAATTCTTAACTTATAAAAAAGTTTTTGTAAATTTGATCCCACCAGAATGACAGAAGTTGTGATTTTTCTCATAGAGTTTCAAGGACAATGAATTATTTAAGCATCGTTTCGATTACGTTCAAAAGTAACTGTCATTCTATCACTAGGGGAATATATCAGGAAGGGTCTCTGCAAGAAAACAGAGGCTATTCTAGGATATCAAACAGAGGGAGATTTAATCTGGAGAATTTGTTTTCTTTGAAAGATGTCAGATGTGCTGGGGATGAAAACAAAAGCATTCTGGAGAAGGAAAACAAGGAGTAAGAAAGAAACCGTCTCCAGCCCAGAGCAGACGCCTGTGCTCCCTGCAGAGACTGGGGTGTCACCACAGGGGCTGGGGGCCTGGTGCACAGTGTGGCAAGGAAAAGTGTGGGAGACTACAGGGGACAGTAAGATTTGTCCTGGGACTGAAATCGAGCTCTGAGCCATGGGTCCTGAACTGTCGCTGGAGGGATGCTTCCGGAAGCAGAAGGAGCCTCGTTGTTTTCAGTCCTGTCTCCTCTGACCTTTAATCATCTGCCAGTAATTCCTAGTGGAAGACACCAGCCGGAAACTGGCCAACAAAGGAGACTGGGAGACACATGTGCAGGCCCTATTCTTCTAATCCAACATAGGACAGAGACGGCAGATTTGGGCCCTAAGGCAAGTAACCACCAGGGGCTAGTCCAACATACCAGAAATGAAGGCATTGCTAATTTTAATGGTGATGTCATTCTGGACCAACGTTTAAATACATGCCCACTTGGAAAGGAATGAAAATGTAGCCCTTTCACTGTCTGTGAAGGTGGGAGGGATCGAGATTCATGAAGGGCAGCGGGGAGCTTGTGGTGTTCTCTCCAACCTCAGAGGCATTCTAATAAATATGAGGGAGGTCTAGTAAAAAGGATGGTGTAAGAGATAAACGTAGGCTTTCAAGGCCTTCCATTCTGGAATGGGAAGATACTTGCGTTTAAGACTCATTTCACTAAATGACTTAAAGAATATTGCACTACTTAGCTTTCACACTGAATTAAAATAAATGACATATTTATATTTCAATGCACCTTCCACATAAGCTATATGCTTAAAATGATTTAGACCGTAATAAGGAGTATAACTTATTTTACGTCTTGGCCATTTTTTTTCACCATATCAAGCTATAAACCTGAGTTTTAAAGTTTGCATCAGAAAGTCTTCTGAACAGATTCAGTAAAAACTGCAAACACAATTGTTTCTTTTGTCTTGACTAAACAGTTTTGTCCCTTTCTTGACTAATTTTTTAACATTTTGACTAGTTTGAAATAAAAAATTTACATTAAAGACTGAGCCAATATTAGGGTGAATTAAATCTGAATTAGCAGCAAAATTAAAATATTTATAAAAATATGGGTCATTCTAACTTAGGCTATATTAATTTTACAGACTTTATCTCAATGCCAATATACTTGTAGTTATACATTTTTTTCAAACTTTGAAACTGTTTTAGAAATTTATCAAAATATAACAGAGCATTAAGTAGAGTCCTTAATATTAATAATTGGTAATAGTCATTGAGTGCTAACTTTGCTCCAAGCATTCTCTAAGTATATTTTCCATAAGTTAAAATCCATGTTTATTTATACAACAACCCTACAACTTGGGAAGATTACAATCACTCATATTTTATTGGTAAGAAATCTGGTACAGAAAGGTTAAATAATTCATATAAGGTCATATAAGCTAAGAAGTAGGATATAAGTTTATAAACTCTAATTCAAAATCCAAGTTCTTTGACAATATGTTTTCTATGTTTCTAAATAAATTAAATATGTCTAGTCTGTGGCCACAATAAAAAAAGTCAATATTGAATCTAAGGAGGTAAATTATAAAGTATAAATAAGCAGAACAATTTTTAGGAGTAATTACATTAGAAAAACAAATATTATAATAAAGACACTAATTAGAAAAATATATAATGGCTTCCTTACAATCATTAGTAAGGTAAATGTACTTGGCAAGGATCTTTCATTTCTTATAGTCAAAGAGTTCTGTGCTGTCAACTATGTAAACCAGTGTTGCATAAGGAAAAGGAAATTTGAATTCCTATTCTTGGCAAACCAAATTATCTTATTTTCCAAAAAATATACTTTTATATTCAAATATTATATTAGTAATCCTTTCAGAAGTGACATTCGGTGCACAAAACTTCCTTCTTTGGCATAGGATAAAATGAGCAATAGTGAAAATCTTGCTAGAGAGAGTGTAAAAACACAAGAAACAATAAGTTATCATTAAAAGTATTATATAAAGAAGCTGAAACCAAAGATGCTGTTGGATAATCCATTTTTCAAAGTGTTATTCTTGAACTAGAATAATGGCCCTCTTGTAAAGTTTAGGAGACCGGATCACGCTTACCACATATTTTTCCGAACAAAACGTAAAAAATAATTTAAGACACATGAAATTCTGCAGTCCCCTCAACTTTCACAGCAGACATTTTTGACTTGAGAAAAAAGATGTTCTCATAAGAAGAAAGTCAATGATAATTGAATTGGATTCCCTGAGCTCAGATAAATGACAGCTTTTTGGTTTCTCTTGTTGTTGGCCTTAATTCCCTTTATCTCTGATAGTTCATACCGAAAATGAAAGCAAAGTTAGCAAAGAGCAAGTTCTCTCTCTCTTGACTTTACCAGAGAGAGTACAAGAGGACATCTAGGAGAGATAGTGAGGAAGACAAAACGGAGACTCTTACTCTGAAGACATCATGTGTATAAATCTATAAAAGGAGAAAGATAAAACATAGCAGGCAAAAGGCGGCAGGTGTCTGTAAACTCAATTCAGAGAGTTCCACTAGAGAGAAGTATCTAGGTCTGAAACAGGAAACCTATTGATCTATCCTTATTTTTCTATACATTCGGAAGATCTAAAAGGTGCCAATTTATTGTTTAGTCATAACAACTCATTCTAAAACTGTATGAAATGAACTGTTGATGATATCACGACTTTCTTCCTTGACTTCTCCTCCCCTTGCCCCAGGAAATGCATGTCATGTATGAATTCAATAATACTCGATATGTGATAGTCTCTTAATTTGTGACAGGCCAGTAGGTCTTCCATATGTGAAATACGGCTGCAGTTTGTTTGCTACTGATAATAGATGAAAACAGGGTTTATTCCATCCTTCATCCATTATTCACCTAATGGCTACTTGTTGAGAGATTACTTTCTTGCTATTTTCTGGGTACAAGGGCTGCAGTGATGAACCTCATCATTACGAGTCCTTCTATGGAGCATATATAGAGATAGGAGACAAGTATCCAACAGGTATACAATGTTAAATTTTGCCCAGAGACAGAACATTGAAATAGAGTGGGTATTTTAAGTTTGTGTTTTAGAAAAAATTTTTATAGATTGTATGATACTTTTGAAATCTGAGTGGAATAGAAAAAATAGTTCCATTCTGTGAATAAGGCAGATGTGTAAATCAAAAAGAAAGATTCATTCTTATGTTCAGATCAGTCTCAGTTGCACACTGATATATCAGAAGAGTAAAGGACAAGTTGGAATAGATTGAGAAGTAAAGTATAATTAAGAAAATGGATTCTATATTGGTGACAAATACACACTTTCAAGAACTTTTGCTGTAAATATGAGCCTAAAAATGGAGCTATAACTGAAGTAAAATGTGTAGCATAAGGAATATTTTTAAAAGAAAGGACACCTATGTATAAAGTTTATTTCTTTAAAAAATAGCTGCAAAATATAAGACAAGAAAAATTAACAATGCAGAAGAGAGCATGGAAAAAGCTATGTCCCTTGACAAAGACAGAAAGGTGGACTCCAAGAAGAGTATGCCATATATTAGAAATATTGTGAAAGAGAAATTATAGAATATGGTAACTGAGTGCATTGAAAGGAGAAGGAAGATGGACATGAACATGCTGGAATGAGCACGAATGATTTTATTCTTATTAATGTAATGATGGTGATGATATTAATCAAAGTAGTAAACAATGTCATAACCACAGTAGCAAAACAACAGGAGTAAAATCAAGCTTCATTCTTGCTATATTTACTGGGAGGTACCATGAAACAATTGACCAGACATGTCCAGAAGATAGTTTGAAATTTAGATGACTTTGGAAATTATCAGAGTGGCAGTACAAATCATACACTGCAAGTTCAAGAAGAAAAATCTCCATTTTGGCGGCAAATAATACTTCGAATGTGAAAAATACTCAGTGAGCTATGATATCATTATATTTATGAATACATCTGCCTCTCCTGTGATGAAATAAACATTTACAGTCATAATTAATATATACAGTCATTGACCAAGATGGCTTAGTGCCCCCCCTCCCCGCCAGCTTGGCTGAGTGGTTTCTTCCTCTCTTTATTCCCCTTTCCTCAATCCTTTACATTAGAAAATTTGCAATTTTACATTCTCTTTTTGCTTTTTTGATATAAATCTCCCAGCCCCTTACCAGTTTTACAGTCCAGGAGTGGCTTTCTCAGGATCTCAAAACTATCCCCTTGCAAAATCAACATCAAGAAAGATAAGCCCCATACCTCCAGACCTATAAGAGGGTAGAAGCCTAGCCTTTGTGAAGGCCAATCAGCAAACAAAGATGACCTCATCACATTGACCACCTTCCCTCTGCCTCCCTCCGGTATTCTGGCACTAGCTTACTCCACTGCATAAGAAACCTCTTGTTTCTTGTTTCAGTGAAGTTAAATTGAATCTCTTTATTATGATAGTATTGAATAAAATCTTCCCTGTCTATTTAACTTCACTGCAATTATTTTTTGACAAAATTCTTCTAACAATATATATGTATATGTACATATGGCTACATGTGCATATTATGTGTGTGTGTGTGTGTGTGTGTGTGTGTGTGTGTGTGTGTGTGTATGCGACTTAGTTACATATATCACTTAGGTAACGACAGGCTCCAGCATAATGGATGGATACTTGTAATGGTTGTCAAGATAGCTGGTCGATACAGCTGTCATTCTTCAATGTGTGGTTTGGGAAAGTTCTACAATTTTCTTAAACTTCGGGTTCTTAACACAAAAGTCAAACTTGTCACCTAACTTTTTTTTTAACATGGCTCATGGCATATAAGCATAGCATTGGATATTCTGTTCAATATTCTGAATATGATTCATTTCCAAATACAGAATCTACCTTTCTGGGCTTAACTGTATAACTGACTTTATTTTTTATTATTATAAAATATGGTCATTCTTCTAAGCTTATCATAGTTCATACCTCACTATAAACTTTTAAAAACATAATTCAAAGCTTATGGAATACCTCAGTTAGACAGTTAATTTTTAATTCAATTTAAATTTAAATAGAGATTTATACTTTAACATTCATTTAACTTTATACTGAGTAAGTATTGCTTGTAGCCCTGCAATTTATACATGTTAATTAAATATATCAATTAGTTATATAGATATCTAGGATAAAAAAACAATTTTTATTGGTAAGTTTGTCCAAATTTAGAAAATATTGAGCCATTAAAATCTGAAAAGACCTCCATATTTAGAAAAAAATTTGTAGAAAATTGTCATAGAGTCATTCATAGACCACGTGTACATAGATGTGCGCACACACACACACATACTCGCTGATTTGTCACATCATTTTGAGGATAAAAAATAAATTAAAAATCTTCTATTCATTATGACATCTTTCCAACACAAAGGTTATGTTTTAGCTCTGGAAAATAACTTTTGAGATAAATGATTTGTTTATCTTCCAAAGGTCACTTGTCTAAAGGTAGAAGACAATGTAAGCAGAAAACTATTTTTTTCCTGCCTTGAGAACCTCACTATTTGAATGAATAATTCATGTAAATAGGCTCAGTTATTACAAAAGTGACATCTAATAGTCGAGGAAATGCCTAGTTTCTGAATATCACAGGACCTAATTCTATGATTTTTAATGATCTGCTAGATGAGCCCATTGAATAAATTAGTATATCAAGGAATGGTTTACATCAGGTAATTTTAAATGACTTTTAAAAATAAGGTAAAGGAATTTCTTTTAGCAACTTTTATAAGATTTATAGATATAGTGCCTTGTTTATCAATAAATATATTATCAAACTGATATAAACATGTTCAATCTTTGCATTTGAAGAAATATCCATTTATTTTGTTAAGAAAAATAAGAGTATACAGTTTTCAGCCTTGATATTTAAGCCAGATTTTTAAGAGTCGAATAGCACAACCTCTTCAATGCTTAGTCCCTAAGTGAGAGTTGGTATTAAGTAATTTCATCAGTACAGAGCATTTAGATTGGTGGAGTAGGACCATTATATTCACTCGAAACCAGAACTTAGAACTAGAACAATGGATACATATATTCGTCCCTCAAAATCATAGATATCGAAATTTTACGGATGAATTACACTTTGCCTGATAATACAGTTAAATAAACAAAAATTTTAAACTATAATGAATTTTGTCTGTCAAATATACCTGACAGTCACAGAGCGTTTCTACTCAAACAATGTGAAATATTAATAAAATTCCTTCTGTAATACAAATGAAGTAACAGAAGAGATAAAAGTGTGGGGGAATAATTTCTAAACACACAAGTCTTAGGTTTTAACAAAATTTTTGAATTGTCAGCTATTGTTAGTCTAAGGATACACTGAAGGTATTATTTGTGAAACTGGACAACGTTTTTGAGATTTTTCTAAATAATTAAACATAGTCAAATATGTCAGTAACACTTTTTTATTTGAAGTTTAGTCTGTGCCTTAGAAGGAAATTCTGGGAAACCAATATTCAAATATTTGAACTATTTGGAGTTTATTTCATTAGAAAGGTTTTGGAATTGTTGGGCTTCTTTACATTAATTCTGATTTTCCTCATGCCTTTTAGACAAAGTAAAGTAAAAGTAGATTTACAGTTTTTGGAATATTGTTAGCAAAAGAAACCGTGCAGTTGTAATGATTATTTGGATTTTTTTTATGAATGGATCTTTAGATGCTTTCTTCAGTTATAAGGTTTTGATATGAAATGGAGTGAAATATAGTAACTGGTATCTTACACTCATTGGTTAGTTTCAGTTAACTTAACCGCAGTTGAAAACTACTGACCCCTTTGAAATTCTCTGGTCAGCCATGTGATGGTGGAGTCGAGCAGGGTAAAGTGTGTCGCAGCACTGTGCGTCAGACCTCTAGCTTACTTTGTCCTGTTCCTTACAGCACAGGGACACATGGACTGTCCTCATGTTCTGTTCCTGGCCCACCCAGAAGAAGTAAATATTGGTTTCAGCTGTCTGTTAATCCCCAATGGATTTTACCTCACCATTCTATAAAACTTTCAAGACAAATCCAATGTAATATCTAAGGTGATAATGAGGTTTTCTGCTTACAGTGGTGTTTCTGAGGAAACACATCCACGCAATGCTAAGATTATCCTCGTCAGGGTGCCTAAGTGGCTCAGTTAGTTAAGTTTCTGATTTTGGCTTAGATCATGATCTCAGGGTTTGTGGGATCAAACCCTGCATAGGGCTCTGCTGTGATGGCTTGGAGCCTCTCTCTCTCTCTGTCTCTGTCTCTGTCTCTGTCTGTCTGTCTGTCTCTCTCTCTCTCTCTCTTTCTCTGCCCCTCTCCTGGTCTCTCTCTTTCTCTTTCAAAATAAGTAAATAAACATTAAACAAAGACTATCCTCTTAGATTCAGAGCCCTGGAAATAAAAGTCATCTGCAGAGTGGCATCTACGCATTATATACAAACTGCTCATAGAACGATGTAAATCTAGATATTACATATTTGTCCATTACCATGATTTCCATCCAGGGGACACACAGGATGAGTAGTACACAGCGTGGTCTCTAGTGTACGTTAGTTTTATGTCATTAGAGACCCTAAAATGACTTATATTTTTATTCTTTTATTTATTTTTGTTACATAACATTTTTGTTTTATTTCAGCACAATTTCCAACAGAAAACTCACCATTTTTCAAGATGTTTAAATATGTAAAAACAACTTTCTGTGGACTCCTTGCAAACAGCAAATTTAAGTAAAATGCTTACATTTTCACATGAGGACAAAGTGTGGTCAAAAAATAATTAAGAGTATAAATCCCTGACCTCCGCTGTAATCACACTTGTAATTCACTTTCCTTTTTGTCCTTTGTGTCTGCCCTTCCTTTCTTCATTTTGCTCTCATGTTCTTTTATTTGTCTTCAACAACCCCATCTTCCTGGCATTTGTCACAAGTCTATTTTGGACAGCTACCTGATGTTTTACAGTTAAAGCACCCTGTGCCATGTTGAAAAGTACCCCGAGCTCTTCCTTTACTGGGCCAGTGATCCACACCATCGTTTGTCTTCATGCAAGAAGTACTCTGGCTCTTTGGGGTATATTCTGGATTCTATTCCTCTTTCTTCGGTCTCCTTGGAAAAGCAGTAGTTCAAGTGTTTGGAACAGTATTTGTTAAAAGAATATTTTCTAAGCATATTTTTTAAAAGTAAACAGAAAAATGTAAGGATGATGAGATGATGATGTTGTTAAAGGTTCCTTTTAAGGATGATTACGGAGAAACTTCTGGATGGGGCTAGAAGACGTTGGATTGGAAGTGGACTTTACTACCGTTGCCAATCTTTCATCTTGGCTTTCTGACTCATTAAAAGACAGGACTAGTAGAACTCTAATGTAACTGAGAGGTTAAAAAAAAACCTGATTGTTGAATTCATAAAAGTGTACAAGTAAATAAGAGTTCCAACAAGGAAAAACACACAAAGCAAGAAACAATACGTTACCTTCAGGGTGTGCTCAGTGCACAAGCTTTTATTCTGATAGTGTGACATTCCAACTTAGTGTCTGTGACTTGACTGTTTATTTCTGCCCAGAGAGCTTTTGATTTTGCGTTCTGAAGTAATGTCTGTCCCAAAGGTAGAGTTCAATTGTATCTTATTATATCAGTGATTTTCTAACTCACCTCCAGACTGGTAATTACCAGTGTTTCCTACACTACATCCATATAAAGAAAATATTTCCTATCAGTATTGCTGAATATACTGCTCTTTAATTGTCCCTTTGGGAAGGGAGAGATTGGTAAGTTTGTTTGTTTTTTCTTTACTTGTAAGAGTAAATCTAAATCACAAGATAAAATAGCTTTTGCTGAAAGTTTTATCACATTAAAGGACTCTAGGCATTTACTTCAATTTCTTCCAGGGCAAACAGTTAAATTTTATTTCCCCAACACTACTTATTTTATAATCAAAATATTCAATGGAAAAGCATTTAAAATATGAATATTAAAGTATATGGATACCAATTATTTTAATTAATCTTTTAACTGAATAAATGTTAATTCTTTCAATAGTTCATGTTCAATCTTTTTGGTTTTAAAAGTTCAAAAGATATTTATTAGAAACAATTGTGTATTCAAGACCAGGTTTTAGATAAGAAAATAAACAACTGCATTCTCTGAACCAGAAGCTCAAAGCAGACAGGGAGCAGTGGCTTTATTATAAAGTGATAAGTGAAGTTAATGGAGATAAACAGAGTGCTGGAAAAGCACTATCAGAAATTAAGCAGATTTCAAAAGACATTGCAGCTACCATGAATCTTGAAAGGAGGCATGGGAATTAATCAGGCAGAAAAGAGTTGATAGTTGAGTGAAGATGGGGTCATCACTAGGATCTGCTCCAACCCTGTGACTGTAGCATACATATGCATTTATGCGTGGGCTATGTTGAAAACATGGAAAGTCTCTGGTACACCTCAGCTCGGAGGAGTCGCTAAAAGATGGAAGCAACACAGAGTTAGCTTGAAGAAAACCACAACTCAAGAACACTGCATGGCAATACTGCCATCAGAAGTCAAAGACACAGGAGACTTTAGGGCCAGACATGGTGGATGCCAGGAAAGAAAGTGACCCAGAGTCAAGGTCTATAAATAGTTCAGGAAACTGATCCTGAAAAACCTGCATGCAATCTACCAATTTGAGACAGGCATCAACCAGCAACAGTGTGTGCCTCCTGGTGGGAACAGAAGTACACAGTCTTGGGTTGGAGAGAGTTACATCCTGGTTGTTGAGAATATGTGGAAGAAGAAAAAGCACTTAACCTGAGGAAATTAGCTCCTCGTGCGCAAGAAACGTACCTTCACTGGCCATCTTTAACTAAATACGTGACTGCCCCACATACTACTTCATTCAAGGCTGGGAAGTTTCAAAACATGAAGAATTTAAAAAACAATATCTTGAGGAAATTCTCTAGAAAAATCCTGGGATAATTCTTTTACTGTCATTTGTCATTTGTTCCTCTCTCAAATTAAGTATATTAGATTAACAAATGATTCTTAGTATGTATTGTGGTTTTTTTTAATGTTTATTCAGTTTTGAGAGAGAGAGTGTGAGCGGCCAAGGGGCAGAGAGAGAAGGAGACACAGAAGCTGAAGGAGGCTCCGGGCTCTGAGCTCTCAGCACAGAACCCGATGCGGGGCTCGAACTCATTAACTTTGAGATCATGACCTGAGCTGAAGTCAGACGCTCAACCGACGGCCAGTAGGCACCTCAGTATGTATTGTTTTCACACAAGTTATGTATTTATGCTCATAGCCTAAGTTTTTATTGTAAAATTTCTCTTCTCTGTAACAAAAAGCTCATCGCACAATATATGAGATTCCTCTGACGTAGGCTCATTGGGTTAGAAATCTTATCTGCATACTGTTGTGAAACCTCAGAAAAAACCTGACTTCAAGGAACTGCAAGAAAGTGAAAGATACATGCATGGATGTCAGCACAGGCTTCAACATCTGCATGAGGCAGCAAAAGGGGACTGGGGAAAAATAATGTGCTCCTTTAGTTCTTAGGACTTAGGCATTAATATCACATATAAGCAAGTGGTACAAAAGAAAAACTATCAGGCAAAAGGGAAGAAAAAGGGACTGCAGTCTAGAATTAGGTGTTGTCCTCTCCACGGTTATTACAGTTAGAAGAATTGTCAGCTTGGGATGACTGGGAGGCTCAGCCGGTTAAGCATCCAACTTGGGCTCAGGTCATGATCTCACAGTTTGTGAGTTCAAGCTCCGCCTCGGGCTCTGTGTGGACAGCTCAGAGCCTGGAGCCTGCTTTAGATTCTCTCTCTCTCTCTCTCTCTCTCTCTCTCTCTCTCTCTGCCCTTCCCCTGCTCACACTCTGTCTCTGTCTCTCAAAAATAAATAAACATTAAAAAAATTTTAAATTAAACAAGTAAAAAAAAAAGTACTGCCAGCTTTTCCTTTCATTCCCCCCAAAGGGCAGCATAGTCACACTCTGGAGTGTGATATATATTCCGATGTTAAACTTCACATCTGATATTCCTCAGCTACTGACTTTAAATGGCTCCCCTGCTCTCAGAGATACCAACTCTGAAATGAGAACAACGTCAAGTTTGCCAGTCTGTCATGACATCTACATAAGATACTGAAATGAAAGCACAATTTCTTCCCTGTATTCAGTACATGATAAATGACTGAAATTGCTATTGTTAATATCTCTTCTATATCAATATTTCTGAAGACCTTTTAGAGGGTGTCTGCCTCCCAACTTTTCAATTGTGTTTTTAACTAGGTAGTGGTTTTAGAGTAGAAACCAATTTCACTATTTCTAAAATGACTCACTAACAAGTTAGAAGATGCCATTGTCATTGGATGAATTAGCACAGGGTTGCCATTAGGACACTCATGAGATCACCAATCCATAGCAAGCACTTAATAAACTCTGAAGAAATAAAAATAACAATCTAAACATTTAGTACTTAAATAATCCCCAAAGTAACCACCTTTTAAAAAATGTCTTCAGAAACTTGTGTACACATTTATATTTTCCATAAAGGAGTTACTTTTAAATTCTTTTTTCTAATTAAGTTTATTTATTTATGAGAGAGAAAGAAAGAAAGGAATTGGGGGAGGGGCAGAGAGAGGCTGAGAGAATCCCAAGCAGGCTCTACACAGTCAGCACAGAGCCTAACACGGGGCTTGAACCCATGAACCTTGAGATCACGACCTGAGCCCAAATTAAGAGTCAGACATTCAACTGACTGAGCCACCTAGGTTCCCCAGAAGTTACTTTCAAATTCTTTAAGTAAAGTAAGTTTAAATTAATTAATATAAAGGTTATTAACCTTGAGTGTGATGTGCACATGTTTTCTTGGCTGTTTATCCAAATACAGTTAACATTCCTGAGATACAGGTTTTGTCTTAATAACCTAATGGAAGCCACACCCCTATTTCCTCACCTGGGTAAAACTTACTTGCTTTGCAGAAAGTTGACATTAATAAAGAGTTGTTACAAAGCATTTTTGGGCCCTGCAAGAAGAGTCTTTTAGCAATTTATAGCTGAATACTTGGGAGATATGTCTTCTTTATACATTCTGGCTGTTTGATTTTTCTTTATTCAAAAGACATTGAGGGCTAACTCTACCAAGCGAGTTTGCTATAGGTTGTATTTTGATGAGATGTGCTCTCATTCTTCCACCAAAATGCATTATTTTATGGAAAAGACTTTCTGCCCCTGGAATAAATTTATGTACCCAGGACTTAAAATGATCACCTCTCTGATATACTATCTAAGTATTAGGGGATGTATATTTTTCTCTCTCATTCTCCTTCTCTCATTAAAATTCTTATTTTAATTATAAATTCTTAAAATTAAATTATAAGGTCTTGAAATCCTTAAAATTCCTGACAGTCTTTTCCTGACTTCTCAGAATGATTTCTGGAACCATAGACATCAATAGCAAACAGTATTGATGCATGAGTATATTTATTCTTATATATCTCTTATCAATCAGGTAATTCCTGAGATTAGTAACATTATAGAGTAGAAATATTTTATTATAATATATTACCTGTTCTCTTTATAAGATCTGCAATTACCAATTTACATACACTTTTCTCCATTAAAAACAGACCTTAAAGTTGAATATTATTGCCCCTGAGAAAAGGGAAAACAGAAAGAGATCAGAGAAAATAGAGATTATGATCCTTAAACTGAAAAGTGACTTTAAAAGTCAGATTCCCTGAGCTCCATGTAAAAAGCTTCCAAGTTATCACTCCTGTAATTACAACAAGAAAAACAAAAAACAGATGAACTGAAAATCAGTGACTTTTTTCTGAAAATCAGAACTAAGTTTATAGGGCAAACTGCCAAAATGTGTGAAGAGAGGCATATCCAGAGTCATGGTCAAGATCTGCTTACTTGGGACAGAAGGTTTTGGGGCCAAAAATAAAGGGAACATGTTGGTAGTAAAGTCTGAGTGGACCAGCATCAGCGGGGGAAACTCCTAGGCCAGGCCTTTAAGAGCCGCACACGTGCCCGGGCTCCACCTCCATGACTCCAAGATGTTCCCACGATGAAGGCCCAAGATAGATCCCCTATTTCACCGGGGAAAGGGCATCTTCGAGGTGTAATTCCATGGATGAGGAATATTCCTCTTACTCAGGTCCTCTCTAATTCCTCTGTTTCACCTAAGGGTGGGGGGCATAACCAACAAAGGAAGGGGATCCAGTGATAGTTGGGGATGATGCTACAGGCAGAGAAGGAAATAGGAGCAGAAACCCTAGTTTCACTAATAGAGAAACAGGTAAAGGTCACATTCCCAAGATACAGGCTCATTACAAGGCTAGGATTTCTTCCTTAGGTCCACACCAAAGTACTTCAGTGGATTAAAGTTGAAATAGTCGCAAGAGTCTCTTGGAGGTGGATTATTTAGGGAAGCCCAAAGTCAAGAAAGAAGACGAAAGCAAGAACTATGAATGAATACGAAGCTTCTGAAACTTACAGCTACAGCAGACACTGGAAACACTGCAACTCCTTCTTGGGAGCTAAAGGGATTTTAGATGTGATCATGGAAAAGACATGACCATCGGGGCAACATTTTAACACACAACAGGTTTTATCTGGACGTCACCTGGACACAGTTGCATGAGAGGAGAAGCCTCTCATGGTGTGAAAGATCTATGGAAAGGAAGCCCCCCTTCAGAAGAAGGAGGAGAGCAAAGGAATTCCTAGGAAGGATGGGGATGGAAAAGAGGGCTTAGGTGTCAAGGTGATGTAGCATGGTGGGAAGTCACCATGTCCAAAAGGCCTGGCAGCCTTGCATCTAACACTTTGTCTTATCAGTGGTCAACAGATGCTGGTTGAGGTTTCGTGGAGTGTGCAGAGTCTAAATGACTAAAAAATACAGCTGTTTGGGCCATTTTAAAAATATTCAGATATTGTGATGATGGTTAATTCTATGTGCCAACTTCACTGGGCTAATGGATACCCAGATGGCTGGCAAAACATGATTTCGACTTGTGTCTATGAGGATGTTTTTTAAAAAAATATTAGCATTAGAATTGGTGACCCAAGTAAAACCCATGGCCTTTCCCAGTGTGGGTGGGCATCAGCCAATCTGTTGAGCACTAACATAGAATGAGGAGGTTGAGGAAGGTTGAATTCACACTCTACTTGAACTGAGACATCCGTCTTCTGCTGAACTCAGCCACAGGTACTCTGGGTTACTGGACCTTCAGACTCAGATCAGGTCTTACACCATCAGTAACCAGGTCCTCAAGCCTTTAGACTCAGACTAAACCACACCACCAGCTGCCCTCTTTCTCCAGTTTGAAGATGGCAGATTGTAAGACTTCTCAACCTCTGTAATGATGTGAGCCAATCCCTATTAAATTTCTTTCTCTGTCTCTTTCCCTTTCTTTCTTTCCCTCAAAAAAAATCTGGAATGATATGCCCTACAAAACTATTCCTCAAAAGTGAAACACGGGGGTGCCTGAGCAGCTCAGTCAGTTAAGCATCTGACTCTAGATCTCACCTCACGTCTTGATCTCAGAGTCAGTAGTTCAAGCCCCACATTGGGATCCACACTGGGTGTGAAGCCTACTTTTAAAAAAGTGAAAAACAAACAAAAACCAGTGATTTCTGCAGAAAAATACAAACTGAATTAGTTACCAGAAGAATTTCTCTGTAAAAAATGTTTAAAGAAGTGCATTGGGGGAAAGAAAAATGATATAGTTCATTATCCTGAGTCTACATAAAGAAATGAAAATCATCCAAATGGTGTAAAATCTCTTTCCTCCTTTTCAATGATCTAAATGATACTGATCCTTTCAAGCGGTAGTAGTCATAAGATATTGAGTGACTACATTGTACAAATAAGTGGAATAATGACTGCAATGTCATAGGCACAAGAAAGAGTAATTGGAATATTCTATAAGAGATCTGAGTTACTACTAAAGCAAACTCCTTCTCTAAAGATAGACTTCAAGGGGTCCCTGGTTGGTTCAGTTGGTTAAGCATCTAACTTCAGCTCAGGTCATGATCTCACAGTTTGTAAGTTTGAGCCCTATGTTGGGCTCTGTGCTGATGGCTCAGGGCCTGAAGCCTGCCTCAGATTCTCCCTCTCTCTCTCTCTCTCTCTCTCTCTCTCTCTCTCTCTCTGACTCCCCCTGCTTATGATCTGTCTTTATCTCAAAAATAAATAAACATTAAAAATTTTAATTGTACATTACAAAATATAGGGCACCCAACTTGTTTTTAAATAAAGCATAATTAATAGACTAAGAAAATAAAATGCAATCACAGTTGGGTAGGCCTCTGACTCTTGACTTTGGCTCAGTTCATGATCTCATGGTTTATGAGTTTGAGCCCCACATCAGGCTCTACATTGACAGTGTGGGGCCTGGTTGGGATTTTCTCTTCCTCTCTCTCTCTGTCCCTCCCTTGCTTGCTCACAAACACACACACTCTCTCTCAAAATAAATAAAATAAAACTTAAAAAATTATGTGATGCTTCAGAAAGAGTACATATACAAGAAAAGCTTACCATAATTTTTTACTATGAGATTCAATTTCCTGTAGCAATACTTACATATGAATTAATATTACAAATACTCAGAGAGATCTTATTGATCAACATCATTGGTTTTCCTTTTTCCTATGACTTTAATAAAGAAGCATATGGATGTTATAAAATCAACATGGCAAAAACTAAAAGCAATATTACAAAAGGGATGAAAACATAATCTCAAATTTTGAGAAGTTCTGCCAATAATTTTTCTAGTGGGAAGAAAAACAACCATTGAAAAGGAGAACTTACCCCAAGCTGCAGGGAGAACGCTTTTTTGTAACGACAGCCATTATATAAAGAAGGGATCAAAAACAGTGGGTTGCTGATGAGAGAGTGGTGCTGCCCTTCATGATTGTTCCTGCCCTAAAGTTAAAACCATTGTCATGTTATAGCACGTCATTTATTCCAGACACTCTTCCAAGCTCTTGTTTCAATTTACAATGTAGATAATCTCCAATGACAGATAAGAAAACCTCGGTAGAGAAAGCTGAAGAATTTGCCCCACGTCATAGAGCAGATAAATGGCTGAGAGGGAGCGCCTATCCAGGTGTTCAGGATGTGGGCCCATGTCCAGATCAGAGTAGAGCCATCTTTTTATTTATTTATTTATTTATTTATTTATTTATTTATAATGTGTTGGGAGCCATTTTCTGAACTCACTAAGTTGAGAAAACTTGTGAGGTAAGGCAGGTTTGCAAGGCCTCCCACTATCAGATGGTGACCAATATCCACACCCACTCAATTATTTTTGTTTGAGCACCGACCCCCAAGGCGCCTTGTTGACTGGTATCAGGAGTGACTTGCACCCTTATCCTAAAATATGCTAAATGCGCCTTTTGAAATAACTTATTGTAGGAATTTCTTCTTTTGTGATTATAGGTGGAAATATTGCATTTCCTGAGAAACCTGTTTTACATTCCCTCAAGAAAACAGGCTATTGACCCTTGCCCACAAACAACTTTTGCCTTTGCTATGCTAAAAACATTGTCTTGTATTTGAATGCTAAAGATACCTTCCTTCCACATATGATAGGCATCTAAGTCACCTACATTAATCACTATTGATAAAGATTATGCATGAGTCTTCTACCAATTTATGTTCTGGGAAATTTTTACATACCAGAGACATCTGTCATCAGAAATCATTGTCTAAGGCAAATGCCACTTCTGTGCTGCTCTCAGTACCTATATTTCCATAAATAAAGTTCTCTCAGGTCAGTGCGGAGATGCCTGCCTGGTGATCAGAAAGAAACTCGTGGCTCTCTCATTCCCTCCCTCGTTCGCCTACATTGTCCATCCTTTAGGGAACCCTGGACCTGCTGGAGCTGGACTCCGACAATAATGCTTATTTATTTTTGAGTGAGAGAGAGTGTGAGCGAGAGAGGAGGCAGAAAGAGAGGGGGACACAAAATCTGAAGCAGACTCCAGGCTCTGAGCTGTTAGCACACAGTCTGACATGGGGCGTGAAACCACGAACTGTGAGATCATAACCTGAGCCAAAGTCAGATGTTTAACTGACTGAACCACCCAGGCGCCCAAAACAACCTTTTTGTTTAAAAGATCAGATTAAATGTTTCCTCTATCTTTGTTTTGTTTGCGGCTACTTGAATATTTTTGTATTCCTTTTGCTTGATCTATTATGATTTTAAATGTGTTTTTGTATAATTTATAGTAGTTTAATGATTTACAGTATACATACATACAGCATAAATATCAGCCTACTAATATTAATATTTTATCATTTCAGGAGGAACTACCATTCAGTTTTCATAATCCTGCTTCCAGCTAATGTAGTGGTACCCAATATGCTTCTACCTACAACATAAAATCTATCAGTGAATGTTATAATTTTAGTCTTCAGCCATCATAGGGAATTGAAAATCATAAAAAGAGACTTATCTATCTTTCATATTATTTCATCCTCGATATTCTAAGTTTTCTTATGTTATAATTTCTTTATGTATGAAGAATTACTTTAATGCTTCTTCTGGGTCAGGTCTGCTAGTGTTGAAATATCTGAGTTATACTGCAATTGGAAACGTCTTTGTGGAATGCCCTTATTTTCACTGTCTGTGAAATCTGGGTCTGCCAGTCCTTTTCTTTCCCTATTTTAAGAACATTTTGCCACTTTCTTCTGACTTCTAGAAAAGGTTGTGGCACCTTCTTATATGAATATTGGAATCTTTGGCCTCCAACTTGAATCCCTGTTCCCCTGAAAGTAATTCATCACTTCCTTCACACTGTTCTAAAGATCCTTGGATTTACTTCTCAGAAATCCAAATGTATGGCATAACTGGCTATAGACTTTTTTAGATTTCTCACCTTTGAGGATCACTGAGCTTCTTGAATCTCTACGTTTATGTGTATTGATAAATTTCAGAAGTGTACACTCATTACTTTTTTAGGTAATTTTCCAACTCCACAAGTCACTTTCCAGTCCTTCTGGGACTTTGATGACTACATATATCTATATATATATACACACCATAGACTCTTGAAGATTGTTTTTTTTTTTTTTTTTGCTTCTCTGATGTTCAAAGCTGACAAAATCTGCTGATGCACTCTAAATTCACTATTTCTTTCCTCTGTCATATGCGGCTTCTTCTTTGAGCCCATACAGTGAAGTCTGTACTTGTGAGATCTGAAGTTTCCATGCAGCTCTTCTTTAATTTTCTTGCTTTGCAAATATATATATGTTTTACATTTTTTATATGTTTTAAGGGTTTGATAATTGCTGGGGTGCCTGGGTGGCTCAGTTGGTTGAGCGTCTGGCTTTGCCTCAGGTCATGATCTCATGGTTTGTGGGTTCGAGCCCCGCATCGGGCTCTGTGCTGACAGCTAGCTCAGAGCCTGGAGCCTGCTTCGGATTCTGTGTCTCCCTCTCTCTCTGCCCCTCGCCTGCTCATGCTGTCTCTGTCTCTCAAAAAT
>NC_043713.1:5954543-5964246 GCF_006229205.1 Suricata suricatta
TATATATATATATATATATATATATATATATATATATATATATATTTAATCTTGGACATTTTCAAATTTATGTTAGGAGACAATAATTATTACATAAATTGTCTTGTTTCATTTTTGTTTGAAGTTTTATTTAACTTCTAGTTATTTAACATACATAACATATATCATAATATGGTTTCAGGAGTAGCATTTAGTAATTCATCACTTATATACAACACTCCGTGCTCATCCCAACAAGTGCGCTCCTAAATGCCCATCACCCATTTAGCCCACCCCCCACTCACCTCCCTCCATCAGCCCTCAGTTTGTTCTTTGTATTGAAGAATCTCTTATGGTCTGTTTCCCTCTCTGTTTTGATCATATTTTTCCTTCCCTTTTCCAATGTTCATCTGTTTTGTATCTTAAATTCCACATATGAGTGAAATCATGCCATAGCTGTCTTTGACTGACTTGTTTCACTTAGCATAATACACTCTAGCTTCATCCATGTTGTTAACTTTGCTTCTTCAACAGGCCATCAGCCCATTTATGTTCAGAGCGCCTACCACTTCGGGCTGTGATTTGAATGTTGATACAGCTTTCTAAGTCTTTTCAGTGGTATTATAGCATATACAGCTTGTATTAGACACAGAGGCCAACCTGGAACTTTGGCAGAATTCCACAACAGAGTTCCGCACTCACAGGTTTGGCTCTGTTGATATGTTAGTTTCACCTAAAATTGGAGAGAGCCCAGTGATTCAATTTATCCAGCTCCCTCCTTTCTGTGATTCTTCACTGACTGTCTAGCTGAGAGGGAGGTGGTAAAGATCATTTGCTCTTAGTCTGGACTGTGAATACTCAATAGAGAGTCACTTCACATTCTTGTCGATGGCAGGACTGATGGGAAGGTCACAACTTCCACCTGCTATCATTTCGTAGCTTATGAGAAACTCTATCACTCAAGGGAGTATCTAAAAGGAGAGAAACAAAACAAAACAGTTCACCAGTGCTTCAAACCTCACATACTGAGATTTTTTTCCTAGTCTCAGGTTTTTTCCTTTATTTTTCAGAATGTTCCAAGAGTTGTTTTATGTATTTTGCCTTGATTTTTTAGGTGTAATTTACAGAAGACAGTGGAGTAAGATTGCACTTTTTCCCCCATGATGGAAGTCATTTTTGACATACCAAAGATTGTTACAACTTGGTATTTTTTATTTTATTGACAATGCATGGACTTTAAGGAATGTCAAATCCATTTATCACCTTCCAAATTTCCCTTCTACCATTTTGATGTAGTTTCATTCTCTTGGCATGTAATATTTAACAATGAGTCCTCATTATTTACACTTATTTTGATTTCTTCACATCTTTTCCTTTTGAGGTCCCTCTTTTCTTCATGCATTTCTTTAGTATCATATAAATGATTTTCACTGTATCCTAAGAATCCCCTTATGCATTTTTCTTACTATGGTTTTGTTGGAGAGGAATATCCTCTGTTCTATTTTCTGAAAATTAATTTATCATGCCTTCATTTTGGAAAGATAAGTTTGCCCCATTTAGATTAGCACAGATTTATTTTCAGCACCTTGAAGATGATGTTCCATTGTCTTAGAGCTTCTAGAATTCTTGGTGAATTTTAAGCTTTTATTCCATCGTCATGCATCTGAACACAATGCATTCCTTTTCCTCCTCGTTCTTTTCCGTTTTCTTCTTGTCCCTGGTTTTGAGAACATTTACCAGACGGTCTTTACAGTTCTACCAATGAAGCCTATGACACTTTGTATCTGAAGATTAAAATCTTTCATTAGTTTTCAGAAAAATTTAGCAACTAACTTTCCAAATACTGTTTCTTCCCCATTCTCTTTCTCTTTTCCTTTTAAGACTAGAAGGACATATTCATTACACCATGACTCTCGCAACATTGTTCTAGTTTTTTTTTCCTCTCCCTCTCTATTTCTCAATCTGGATAATTTCTATAGATCTGTTTTTGCGTTCACTAACTTTCTCTTCAACTAGACCTAATATTTTGTTAATTCTATTTATTTTTTTAATTTAATTTTGAACTTTCTAGTTTGAATATTTCCATGTGACTTTTATTCCAGAATGTTAGACTCTGTTCTCTATTTTCCTAAATATGTTTACTTCAATTTACCTATATCTAATAATTATATCTAATATCTATATCTAATAACTAGTACCTAGAATATCCAGTGACTCTGATGGTTTTTGTTTTTTTTTTAATTTTTTAACGTTTTATTTATTTATTTTTTTTTGATACAGAGAGAGACAGAGCATGAGAGGGGGAGGTGCAGTGAGAGAAGGAGACACAGAACTGGAAACAGGCTCCACGCTCTGAGCTAGCTGTTAGCACAGAGCCTGACGTGGGGCTCGAACCCATGAACGTGAGATCTGACCTGAGCCGAAGTTGGAGGCTTAACCGACTGAGCCAACCAGGCGCCCCATGGCTGTTTTTTTAACTTAATCTTTAGTTATCTCATTTCATCTTCTGATGTTGTGGGTAATTATTTGATAATATGTTTGACTATGTGTATGAAAGAATGTACACACAATTTAGGCTCCGGAAAAGATTGTCTTCCTACAGAACAGATTTTTTTCTCTCTCTCAGGGGTTTGGCTCAATCATGGATTGGGCTGACTTATGGCTGTTTTGCAAACTTTGTGGTCTTGTCTATTTCTACTCTCTATTTCAAAATCACTGCTTCCATGTAACTGTGAGTAGCTTCTATTTTATAAGGCCATGCGTGTTCTCTTGGAAGAGCATTTGCTTCAGCTTAGGCACACAATTATATAGTAAGCTGTGCAATACTTTAGAATTAGATTTTAGGCTCCAGAGAATGCTTCAGACAGGATTTTATCAATTTAAAATTTGACTGATATCCTTAAATTTGTATTCCATACACTTTAGATAAAATTAATTTACTACATTTTAAACTATCTGACTAACTCTCGTGTACCACTTGAGGAAACAGGATGGGCTCCCACTCAAAATTTGGTTAAGATGGTAAAATCCATGAAGCCACACAGAGCCAGAGTCCAGCAGGGTTTCTTACTCACATAATGAGGCACGGGGGAAAACAAGGCAGGCCTCTAAAGGTTGTCTGGAATCAGTGACTGAGGAGACCTGGTTTGGAAATTTTCTCATAGTTTCAGGATGGTTCTGGGGGATAAGTCTCTCCCATGGGAAGGGGTCTGCAGTTTGAATCTCCCAAATGAGCCAAAAGACAGAGCACTTTAGGCGATGTCTTGTGCTGCCCAGAAGTAGGACAGAGGGCAAGGTGAGGCTTAGACTCCTTCACAACCAGGCAGCCAACAATGAAGTAGGACTTTTATTCCACTAAGAAGATATGCTCCAACATTTACCCCTAGGAACATTGTTAAGGAAGAGGCAAGGGATTTCTTACCTCATATAATCTGTTCTTCTTCCTCTCTCTCCTTTTTCTCTCTCACAGCCGTGGTTCCAGCTATGGCTCTCCAGTCTCTTGCAAATAAAAAATGATGTGCTGAGCAATGAATCATCTTTCAGTTGCTTTGAGTTTCTTGCCACCTTAGGGGGGATTTTCAGGTTTACTTAGTGCGGCTTTTCATCAGAAGCCTTGAGGTGAGTGTGCGGGGGCTCGGTCCAGGAAACAATCTGTGGGTGAGTGACAGTTACTCTTACTGGTGCAGGAGAGCCCATAAGCAAGGAAGTCATTATTTGCCACGACCTGGCAAGAGACTCAAAATTTGTTTTTCCTTTTACTAAACCTAGAGCCCTTTGGGTAATGTCTCAGTCGTATAAAAGGAAATGTTTTGAGCCTATGCAACAACAAGACAATTCATCAACCGTCTTTTAATAGATCTGCTAAGGTATTTTTATACGCATGCGTTCTGATAAATGCATTTTGAGGAAATGCAAAACATTTGTAACAGGAGGAAACTGCTTTCTCTTAACCTTTGCATGAAGGCATCTTGTTAGATTGTTTTAAAATTTTCACTTCTTGCTTGCCTATTGAGACTCAACCTCATTGAATGTGTGTGGTATGGATGCGGGGGGTGGGGAGTAAAGGGAGACAAGATTTTAAGAATTATACACAGAAGAGAGTATTTAAATGCACTTTTATGAACAAATCCCTATCCCAAAGGAAAAGCTCAGAATGGATCGATCCATATTTTTATAGTGGCAATGCTTTCAAGGAGACTAATAGGCATATTATTTCCTTACCCATTCTTAGAGGGCAGAGGTGAGTGTTTTATTTATTTATTTACTTGTGGTTATTTAGGAGATGGAAAGCAGAGGCATAATTGGATTGAATTTGCTTGGTTGTTCCTACAGCTCAGTCCAGAATCTCATTTTGTCTGGTATTTCAGCCGGTGAAACGCAGAAACAGGGCATTTCTGTTAGATGTGAGCGGAGTAATTAATTGTTTCACATGCTGATGAGAGAGAAAATAATGGATTTAGAAGAAGTAGGATGCATCATACGCCTTGGAGACAGTTTCAGTTCTTAAGGAATTTATTAAAATCATTTCTTATCCCTGGAGAAGCTTATGAACTTTGAACCTCATCTTTTTTCTAATTGCAACCTGAGTTATAAATAACCTTGAACTCTTTCCCCTCTCCTTCTGCTGATATCGTTTGCAAAGGATCCAAAACAAAAGGGAACTGAGAAAAGATACAGAAGTTCCACAAGTAGTTACTTATAAAATGTTTTCATTTCTGATGCTTTTTGTTACCTTTACCTCATGGAAATAATTACTGTGAACCCAAACCTTTGTGAGAACATAGAAAAATGAAAGCCCTTTCTTTGTTTTGGACCAGTCTGCCGAGTAGCAGAAATGACCCACCCCTCTCCCATCTGGTTCTCTTGGACTCCTTGTGATGAAGTCAGACCTAAAGGGGAAAATGGAGGAAGGAAAACTAAGTTTTTCACTACCTCGTGAGAAGGTAGTGAAATATCACCTTGGATATTAGTGGGTGCTCCTGGCTGCTATCTCTTTAAACCCAACTGAATCACTGGAGTCTTAGACATCAAAGAGCTTGCCACAATGGGTCTCAGAAAATGATTGGACAAAGTTTATTTTAAAAACACAAAAATTTCTTGGGGTACCTGGGTGGCTCAATGAGTCAAGCATCCAACTTTGGCTCAGGTCATGATCTCACTGTTCATGGGTTCAAGCCCCATATAGGGCTCTTTGCTGACAGCTCAGAGCCTGGAGTCTGCTTCTGATTCTGTGTCTCCCTCTCTCTCTCTGCCCCTCCCCTGCTCATGCTCTCTCTCTCTCTTAAAGATAAATAAACATTAAAAAATTAAAAAGAAAAATTTCTTGATTTTGAAGTTTATTTTGTACACATCATTTCCTTTTTAGATGAAGCCTGCATATATGCCATTATTTTAAGTCCAAAATAGAAAGTAATTTAATCCCTTATATCTACGATAGATATTTCACTTTTAATTTAACATTTACAAAGATAAGATGGGTTTTAAAGTTGTGTATGTTAAATGTATTCACATTTTCCCCCAGAAGGTCAAAAAAGTTATTATAAGTTAGTATTAAAGATATAAAAATAATTTTGATGATAGTTTGAATGAGAACTTTCTTTGCACTACTATACCTCTGTCTTGTTATTGCCAGAGCCTACTATAGATTTTTGCTCAGTGATTTTATATAAATCATTTTAGAAATCTGATGATCATTTTCCTTGAAGCTCACAGGCAATTCTGAAAAAAGGAAAATAAAAACATATAATTTACTTTTGTCTTATTGACTGGAAAATACTGAATAACAGACATGCTATTCTTGCTGTTCAACCCAAAGCCCAGTGGAAAATGAATATTTCTTTGAAATTTGGAAGAAGTTTCTTCTAAATTGGTGAAAAGCCACTTCTCAATCCAGTTAAAATATCTTTCCTAAATCTTTGCTTGTTTTCTACTTCTTTAATTACTTGTTACTGTGGCTTCACGGACAAATGCATGATTCAGTCTGTCAGCCTTCACTCTGAGATATGAGACTGTCCACAGAAGCCTTAAATACTAACTTTTATATGTAGTGTGTGTGTGCACGCACACACACACACACACACACACACACGTGCACATGTGCACGCACATGCATGTTTTGCAGGAGGAGACAAGTTAAGACAGAGGAACATAAAGGGAGTTAGGAAATAAGATTAGCATTCTTCCTAATTATGAAAGTACTCAAAATGCCCGTTTCTTATTCAATAATTTCTTAAACAGTCAAAAATACAGGGAGCAGGCATATCCATAGACGTTTTTAATGCATAGAAAGCCATGAGGCCAGAATTTCCATGTAAATTTCTTCCAAAAACCCTCCTTGGAAATGAATTACAAAAGAGAAGGCACTTGCTTATAGGTATGTAGTCAGTTACACTGAAACAAAAGCACTGAACCCAAAATATGAAACTCAAAGATAACTCTTCTTTTATCCTTAAGGGGACAAATGAATGGTCAGAAGTGAACTCAGAGCTTAAAATTCAAAGGGGATTGGACACGAGTTTGAAGGAAGAAGACTGGGAGTCAAAAATTAATAGAAACTTGGGGGTGCCTGGGTGGCTCAGTCGGTTACGCATCAGACTCTCTATTTCAGTTCAGATCATGATCTGATGGTTTGTGAGTCGAGCCCCACACCAGACTCTGCTGGCAGTGTGGAACTTGTTTAGGATTCTCTCTCTGTTCCTCCCCCACTCATGTTCAGTTTCTCTCTCTCAAAATAATAAATAAAACATTAAAAAATAATAGACACTTGAATAAACTTTCTAATTTTGTTAATGTTTTATTTATTTTTGATACAGAGAGAGACAGAGCATGAGAGGGGGAGGGGCAGAGAGAGAAGGAGACACAGAACCGGAAGCAGGCTCCAGGCTCTGAGCTAGCTGTCAGCACAGAGCCCCACGCGGGGCTCGAACCCACGAATGTGAGATCTGACCTGAGCTGAAGCCGGAGGCTTAACCGACTGAGCCACCCAGGCGCCCCTGAATAAACTTTCAAAACTAACAAAATAACAGGACCACAAATAGTTATGAAGTGCTGACTAAATCCATTGAATATTCCTCTCATTGTGGGTTTTGTAATGAGAAACACTACCAATGGTATAAAGTATGGGGCATTTCCATATTTTTGTGTCACATTTTCTGGAAATTTCAATTTTTATCACATTTTCTCTAAAATTTTCTTCAGTGAAAACATTGAAAAATACCATTAGGGGTGCCTGGCTGGCTCAGTCAGTTAAGTGTCCGAGTTCAACCCAGGTCATGATCTTACAGTTCATGAGTTTGAGCCCCACCTCTGGCTCTGTGCTGACTGCTAAGAGCCTGGAGCTTGCTTTGGATTCTGTGTCTCCCTCTCTCTTTCCCTCCCCTGCTCATGCTCTATCTCTTTCTTAGAAATAAATGAACTGTTTTAAAAAATTAAAAATTAAACATCATTAAAGATATATCTAAATAGCAACTACTTTCTATTTGATGTAGGCATTTTCTAACAATTTATGTCAAAAATAAAACTTGTGCCTTTTTGCATTTATTTTCTTGACTTCATTTGATATTGTCTCACTGATTAATGATATGAAGCCTAAATCTTATTAACATAATATTTGCATATATAGAAGTGAACTCAGACCAAAAATAATGCTCTTTCTTTGATTGTGAAAAGAAAATATATTTCCTATTCATGCTAGTTTTGAGCTACTAATAAAATTCCATTCATGAGTTGCAAAGTGTTATTCATAAAATTTGACTAAACGATCTTATTTCCTAAGAAAAGAGAAATATGGAAGTTCATTCCTTCATATTCTATTTTCTTCACTAATAATTTGACAGATATGATTACAAAGAACAGCTTGTAATATATTCCAAATATCTGCGGAGTAAAATAACTTCAAGTGAAAATGTAAAGATTTCATAAAGAGACACATCTTTGCATTTTACATGACAACTCTGATCTTTCTAGAATCAGTTCCACTTGCTCTCATGCACACTTGATACTGACTTTTTTAATATCGGAATGCTTGCACCATGTTTTCCATACATTGGTAGCACACCCACCAAACTTTTATAAACTTGGTGCATTCCATGCATTATACATAGTAATACAACATGACAATTTTGCAGTGTTTTTCTTGACTGTTCCAGATCTTTATTTAAAACTGAAATAGATGTGGGATTATAGAACAGCAATTAAAAATTTTTTAAATGCATTAACATCATGCTAGTAGTCTCATAAATCTGGCTCAATAGGAAGATTCAAAGACCACCAGCCAGGGGCGCCTGGGTGGCTCAGTTGGTTAAGCCTCCGACTTCAGTTCAGGTCAGATCTCACGTTCACGGGTTCGAGCCCTGCATCAGGCTCTGTGCTGACAACTAGCTCAGAGCCTGGAGCCTGCTTCTGGTCCTGTGACTCCTTCTCTCTCTGACCCTCCCCCTCTCATGCTCTGTCTCTGTATCAAAAAATAAAATAAAAAACATTAAAAAAAAAAAACACAAAGACCACCAGCCAGTCTGTGAACGTCCTTCACCTGACTGTTTTTATTACTTATCTGCCTTTAAAAAATTACATTGAAATATATACCGTGCACACAAGTTAAGATATATTATTTCCCTGTTATTAGCATTAATTTTTTAGAAACTTCATTCACTCTCCTTGCCCCAAGGAGTTAAGCATCTGCTCTAGAGGGGAAAGGAATGGAGAGGCATGCCACACCACGTATCACTTCAAAGACGTTAAAGCAAGCCTCCCGGCTTGTTCACCCATTTAAAATGGTTCATGATATGTCATTTGCAACTATCTTTTCCCATTCTGTCGGTTGTCTATTAGTTTTCTTGAATGTTTCCTTTGCAGTGCAGAAGCTTTTTATCTTGATGAAGTCCCAAGAGTTCAGTTTTGCTTTCATTTCCCTTGCCTTTGGGGATGTGTCGAGTAGGAGATTGCTGCGGTGGAGGTTTAGGAGGTTTTTTCCTACTTTCTCCTCGAGGGTTTTGATGGTTTCCTGTCTCACATTCAGGTCCTTCAGCCATTTTGAGTTAATTTTTTGTGTATGGTGTAAGAAAGTGGTCTAGTTTCATTCTTCTGCATGTTGCTGTCCAGTTCTCCCAGCACCACCTGCTAAAGAGGCTGTCTTTTTTTTCCATCGCATACTCTTTCCTACTTTGTCAAAAATTAATTGGCCCTACAATCAAGAAATCTAATAGACAACCGATGGAATGGGAAAAGATAGTTGCAAATGACATATCAGATAAAGGGCTAGTATCTAATATCTACAAGGAACTCACCAAACTTCACACCCACAAAACAAATAACCCAGTGAAGAAATGGGCGGAAGACATGAACAGACACTTCTCCAAAGAGGACATCCAGAAGGCCTGCAGGCACATGAAACGATGCTCAACATCACTCATCATCAGGGAAACACAAATCAAAACCACACTGAGATACCACCTCACACCAGTCAGAGTGGCTAAAATGAACAAATCAAGAGACTATAGATGCTGGCGAGGGTGTGGAGAGACGGGCACCCTCCTACACTGTTGGTGGGAATGTAAGCTGGTGCAGCCACTCTGGAAAACAGTGTGGAGGTTCCTCAAAACACTATCCATAGAACTCCCCTATGACCCAGCAATAGCCCTGCTAGGGATTTACCCAAGGGATACAGAAGTGCTGATGCATAGGAGCAAAAGCACCCCAATGTTCATAGCAGCACTGTCAACAATAG
>NC_043713.1:5964346-6112576 GCF_006229205.1 Suricata suricatta
AATTACATGCTGGTTTTTTTTCCCCTAGGAAGTGTGTCTTGGGACTTTTCCCTTGTTATTTTCATTACTTTTTTTTTTCCTCTTCTTTTTTTGGTGGTGGGGGTGGTTATGTTTAAATGAAGTTGCTTTTACAACACCAAAGACTTAATCATCCATTTCCTATATAAAAGGTAGCTACTTTTTTGCATGGACCTCAAGTATATTGTAGTATAGAGGTAGAATTTAAGGAAAGGTATTAAGCAGGCTGTGTTGTAGCTTATGGGCAAGTAATAAATTGTATCATGTATCTTGAATGTATCATAGATAAGCTGCTATATAACGATTGCCCCTTCAGATAGCTGTGAAATTAGGTGATTAACTAGTTGGTACCTAACCTTCTAATTTCTGTATAAGTCTAATTACATGAAATAGAAGTGGGGGTTTTGATTTTTTACTTTGCTTTTCTGTTTGGAGTGTAATTGTAACTACTGTATTGTAAATGATGAAAATAATTGTATATGTTAAAAAAATAAATTGTGTTATATTAAAAAAATGGTTCATGAGCAAATCCTATGTATTCAGTTCTTCCTTATCATTCACTTATTCGACCGGTGCTGTTGAAGAACCCACTGTGGTCAAAGGGCCCCGCTAAGGACTGAGGGAATCAAATGATGAAAACTTCAAAGGCCTCCCTCCTAGAGAGAGCAATCTAAGCAAGCTGATAGAAAAATGTACAAAGCAACTGGAAGACAGATGTGATATGTGACACAAGAGAGGTAGAAGTGATAAGAGCATTTAGAGTCGTGAACGGTCAATCCCTATCTGGCACATCCTCGGAGGGAGCTGTGTTAGAGACGAAGTTAAAGTTCACGTGGAGTATTGATCTGCTATGTGGGGTAGGCACGTGCCTCGGAGTGGGAGACGGCGGGAGCAGAGGCGGAAAGGTGATGCTGGTTCACTTCCACCTGTGGCTTTCATTTATTCCTCTGCCCCCGTCAGCGTGTCTATAACACCACAGCCTCTTTTCATACCCACTCGATTGATTTTTCTCTCATTTATTTGCATAATTTATATTGCATTTGCTTTATTGTGCATATAACAGAGAATTTCTTAATGAAGTGATTTTGCTACTATTGATAACTAAGCTGCTTAGCCACCAATTTAAACATGCATTTTGCCAAATATCTGTGTCTAATGTAAACCACTAGTGTCGAAGGAAACATAGCTGGAGGTCGGATGTTCAATCCCTCTGGGGTAGCTTATACCCCAAGAATACGCGTTCAGAATTTTGTATCCCTGCATGTAAAAGGTTTTTGTGTTAATACTTCTGGACTTTTATTTAGAAAATATAAGTGATATTTTCATAAAAACTAGACAAACCATTGCTAATGCCCCTCTCGTTTCATTTTCTCTAGGAAATATTCTCTATTCAGCATATTCCACACTATCACAATGTAGTAATATACTAAGACACATCCTCCTGAGCCCTTACCTCAAGTAGATTTCCTGGGACACTCACTTTTTCCAGATGGTGGAAAAATAAGATACAATAGGCAAGAAAAAAGAACTTTATTATCAGGCCTTTTAATATATTAATGTGAAAAACTATATATCTTAGCAAAGCAAAAAGATAAAAAATGAATCAAAGTTATATAACCAACAACTTGTTTATTAACTTAATCAGCTCACCAACTATCCTGAAATATTATCCTTACAAACGTAGTTGCAACCTTTGGAGTAGGAATAAAAATTACTGTAGATCTTGGGAAGGTATGTTAGTGGCTTTATTATCAATAATTTATGCGCCCTCTGTTTTTCTCAGGTCAATTCCTCAGAATTTATTCTGCAAAAATGTGTACATATGCTTATAAAATACCTATGTAGCTAGAACTAAGGACCATGCAAATAGAGAATCCAACCAAAACTATTAGACATGTCAAAGGTAGCCTTCCACTGTCAAATTTGCCATGGTTGAGCATTTATTTTTTCAGAATTTTACTGTGTCTTGTTATGTGATCTAAATCTCCCCCCACATATATGTACTAATGACCCCATCTCCACCGTGTGTCCACTGAGTTATTTTAGTCCTTATTTAAAAGAAAATGTTATTTGTCTTTGCTGTATTAGCAACCCCATGTTTGTTCAATGTTTAGTCCTCTTCTACTTTCTACCTTCATAAATAATAAAACAGATGGAAATGCAGCACAAATAATGCAACATAGCTGGTCACATTCTCTTTTTCTCTCCCTCTCTCACACACACTCCCATACAGAACGTATTCTATACCCATACTAGCATGAAGAAAGAAAAAGAAAACAATAAAAATTTTTGAAGATGGCATTGTCATTAGTGCTTTTGCAATTAGTTGCAGGGAAACATATATATTCAATATGGATTTAAGAGCTTTTTCTAAAGAATAAGGTAGCTTCTCTTGTCCACATAGCTCAATTCTCATCATCAAATTGGCATTTTAGAACTCTTCGTTTACTCCCAATAACCACCCATCTTTTACTTATCTGATTCCATGGTGCAGCACAGCAGTATCAGTTTGCTAGATTTAACATGACTTAGACCATTCCCTTTAATTCATTCCCTCTTCCACTACCTGTTCTACATCCATGGTTGGAGGCCACAGTTCTATTCCATCAAAGGGGCGGAGCATTGACATACGCAGGCTAGAGCACCGCTAGACAGACAATGTCTATCTATCATGTCGAGGTATTTTATTTTAACAGGGTAAGGAACTGATGAACGGGGTGTCCCACAATATATATCCTTGCTCCTTTAAAGAATCCTTGCTTCTTTGTTGTTGGGGAATGTTCTCTGCCTTATGGCATGCTTAGTACCATCCCTGGCCACTACCCACTAATTCTCAGTAGTAACGACCCAGTTATGACAAATATGTCAAATATGTCTCCAAATGTTTCCAAATGTTCCCTGGGGGTAAGATCGTGCCAAATTGAGAAGCACCGGTTTAGAGAGATTACTTAATTACACATCAGACTGTTTGCCATTTGACATAGTGAGTTGAAAATATGCTTATTTGATTTTCTTAAACTATTACAAGTCTAAACTCTGAATTTACCAGCTTCTATAGGAATGTGGTTAATATTAATATCATTTTAATCAAAGTTGGCATATTGAATTTTCCAAAAAAGTAAAAATTATATAAAACAGAAACAATAACGTTGCTTCTCTATTGTATTATTTATTTTTACCTTTCTAGTTCCATTGTTATTTTAAAGCTACAAAAGCAAATAACCCCAGTTAATGGAAAATAATAAGTTTTTTAAATTTTTATAAAAGTAGATTATTAAATTTTTCTAATTGATTCACTAATAATTAGAGCTCCAGTGATGTAATCAGTTAGCTTGCAGTACTTACACTAATAACTCTTATATTCTGATTCTGTCTGCCTTCCTGCATCCACTTCGAAACCACAAATTTAAAATATACAGCACCTTATTTTTTCACGTATCTTTTTTTAATTTGACTAGACAATTTAATTGGAAATAAAGACATTAAAACATAAATTATGAAAATTTTATTAAAGGGGGAACCCAGTTAGCTATTGAAATGAATAAACATAGCTCATTTGGCATCCGGTATAGTGCTTTATTTGTGACACCAGACAAGCCCGTTTAGAATTTCATATTCCTAAACAGAGAAGAATACGAGTGTTCTAATTCAAGACATCAATCACCGAAAATGAACATAACCTAATGTCAGTACTGAATCAGGCCATCAATTTATTGCTTTGTAGAAGCAATCAGCAAGCTATCAAGCAATAACGTGTAGGAGATAAGTGCTTCTTCTGAGACAGCACTACCATTGACAATGATATACTGATGGGGAATAGCGACCATTTTCCAGCATGTTATGCCTATTACTTGTTAAAAGCCCTGTGCTGCGCAACAGATGTGAAATATGTTTCTTATTATTATGGACCAATCTAGTTTGTTTAATAGCTTTGGATGCCACTTAGACTTGCTGTCTTATTTAATGAGGTTATATGTGAACTCTTTTGCTTTCTCTGGGTCTTTATGCAGAGAAGTGCAGCTGGAACCTGCTTTTCACTCAATTTCCCAAAGACAGAGAGTTAACTCCCTATTGTCTTTTACAACGTCTTATTACTGAAAGACCAAAGTGTCTGGAGCAAATAGTGATGCTATTAAAATAGTGTCACTTCTGACTAAAAGACCTAATATTTTACATTATGTTAACAAGATGTGATTGGTTGCTTGTAGGCATCTACTAGGTGGTGGTGGGTGCTTCCCTCCAGGTCTGCTTGCTTCTGAGAAAGGGAAGAGGTGGGGGGAAAGCGCAGACGCTCATCGACCTGCACGTATATCCGACCGGTCTGATTGGACAGTGCAATGAGCTCTCTGACCCTTATCTGCAATTTTCAGTCGGCCCCAAAGTAACCATCTTTTCATGTCATTTTCTTTTCCTGGAGAAGCAGAGGCCGTAGGGAATGAGAGTTGGTACCGATACAGCATCACACAAAAAGCCGCTGTTTCTTTTTCAGTAAGACCAATGGTATCTTTGAAAAAGTCAACCTTTCTAAGGGTTCACGATCCATATTCCTGAAAACTGACAATAGCATCAATACGATTCATTTTTACTACCTTATGTCATTAGTAGATTTGGCAACTTTTGTGCATTTAAATTCAACTTTTATAGCTTTATTTAAAGGCTATTGAATAATATTTTACTGAGTTATCGTTCTTCCTAGCAGGGAAAAACTTCACTATATGTTCATCACTGTCCTATAGGAATTATTAGCAGATTCAGCCAAAGTAAACAGGCCATACATTTTGAGCTGGTATATTTCAGGTTTGTTATAACTGCTAGTATTATAATGTTTACTGACATTATTATTTTATGTTTTCCTCAGCTTCTTCAAACCTGAAAATTATAAGACTAAGAATATAAAGGAAAGCAAAGAGTGTCTACTACAGCATGCCTTCACGTTTAAAAGTAACTAACAGGCACAGTTAAAGAACAATTTGGCTTAAGAGAGAAAACAATCTAAATTAATGGCACACACAGACCAGTACTAACTGTGTTTTAGTCCATAGGGCAAGAAAGGGGATGTACACTGAATCTGTCGTAGCAAAATATTTGTGAGCAATATTTTTGAATGATAAATACATGAACCATCCGATACATTAGTGAATTTAGGCTGGTTATTCTGATATAATAGACGATTCCACACTCTCAGTGCCTTATACACATTCCATTTAATGTCAATTTAGAAACAAAATTTTTCAATAAATCCAATACTAATCCTTATAAAACCTTTAAGAAAAGGAGGTATAGAAGGAGTCTTCCCCAGGCTGATAAAGGGTGTCCATAAAAATCCTACAGGTAAGTCACACCCAATGCTTAAGGACAGAGTGCCAGCCACTTGAAGTCGAGAACAAGAACAGACGCCCACAATGATCAAGGGTATCCAACATTGGGTTGCCAAACAGTAAGCAAGGAGATGCGAATAGAAGACGACATCTAGACCAAGGAGAAGGAAGTTTTGGTTCACTGACATCCTGTTCATATATATCAAAAATATGATGGAGTGTACAATAAAACTATTATATGTAATAAATGAATTTGAGAAGATTCTGGGAATATAGGAGAGTGATTGAATTTCCATATATTAACAACATTCAACCAAAAATTAAAATAAAAATTAATATTCAGCAGAGCAAAAAAGTAGGGATATAAAGGTAACCCACCCTCAATTTGGAGACCTATATGATTCGTAAGACAAATTAAAGAACCGATGTGGTTTATAAGATTCACTGTAATAAAGATGCCAGTCCTTTGCACCTTAACCTACACTTCAGTGCAATAAAAATCAGCGGGCTGTTTTTTGTTTGTTTTTTCTCTTTGTAGGTATTGACTAACTGATTCTGAAGATCTGTAAGAAAATGCAAAGGACCAAGACTGCCAAAAATAAGTTTTTTAAGGAGTTAAAAAAAATAATTGAAGAATAACACTACCTGATCTCAAGATCTATAAGTCTGAGTTAATCAAGACAGTAAGAAACAGGCATCAAAATACATGTTCAGTTCAATGGAACAGAACAGAAAATTCAGGAATCGGCTAACACAGTACGGATAACTGATTTTGACGAAAGTGCAGTGGAATAAAGGTATCTTTCTGACGATGCTGCCAGCACAGGTATATTAACAAGGATCGTCATGTGAAAGCATGTCCTAGCACATTTGGACTGCTATAACAAAATACCATAGACCAGGCAGCTTTTAAACAGCAGAAATGTATTTCTCACACTTCTGTTCTGAGGGCCCTCTTCGGGTTTGTAGGCTGTCATTTTCTCCGAGAATCCTCAAAGGGCAAAGAGGCTAGGGAACTCTGTGAAGCCTCTTTCATCACAGCACTAACCCCATCCCCATTCCTGAAAAGTCTACCCTCATGACCCAATCACCTCCCAAAGACCTCAGCTTTTAATGCCATCACATTGGACATGGGGATTTCAACCTATGAACTTGGGGATGGGGTGGGCACAGACACTCAAACCATGGCAGACTGTATACAAAAATTAACTTGAAATGGATTATAGGCTTGAATCTAACACCTACAACTATAGAACTTCCAGTAGAAAACATAGGGAAAGTTCCTTGAAATTTGGATTAGCCAAATACATATTTGATATGGCAATAATTAACACATTAATGCATTGGACTTTGCCAGAATTGAAAACTTCTGCCTCATGAAAGACACTGTGAGTATAAAAAGACATAAAGAAATATACATATATGAAAAAATGCATATATGTGTACCCCTTAAAATCAACAAGATAACAAAATCCAATAAAAATAGACAAATATTTGGACAAATGCTTTAACAAAGATAAACGGGTGGCCGAGAAGTACTTGATTCGCTCTTTGACATTGGTTGTTATAAGAGAACCACAAACTGACACAATGTAATATAAACACAGACTGACTGAAACCGCTAGAAGTAAAAATACCAATCATAGGAAGTGTTGGTGGCATAATAGAAGTAGCAAACTTCATGGAAACAAAAACTGTACATTTAGTTTGGAAAACAGCGTTCCGATTGCTTGAAAAGTTAATCGTACACCTAACGTATAATCTAGCTATTTTGCTTTCAGATATTTACCAAAGAGAAAAGAAAACATGTGTCTATATAAAGATTTACACATAAAACTTATTGCTGATATTGGTAATAGCCCAAAACCTTGAAATAACCCATATGCCTGTCCAGATGAATGGCTAATCATTCTGTGCTATATTTACACAATGGAATACTACTCAGCCATAAGAATAAATAATTGATAAATAATAAAATATAAGTAAACTCCAAAATAATTATACTATGAAATGAAGAAGCCAGCCCCCTTCACAAAATAGTATATAGTACAAGATTCTATTTTTATAACTTTATTTATTTTGAGAGGGACAGAGTACCTGTGTGTGCAGAGAAGGGTCAGAGAGAGGGCGAGAAAGACTCCCCAGCAGGCTCTGTGCTGTCACCGTGGAGCCCGATGTGGAGCTCAAGCCCACGAATCGTGAGATCATGACCTGAGCCGAAACCAAGAGTACAACGCTTAACGGACTGAGCCACTCATGTGCCCCAGGATTCGATTTATATAAATCTCTAGAAAACACAAAAATAAATAAGTAAAATAAAAGCAGACCAGTGGTTCCTGGGAGATCATGGAAGAAGGGTGGGTGAAAGCAAGGATTCGTTGTTTTTGTGTTTTTTTTTTTTAATTTTTCTTTTTTTAAATTTTATTTATTTTTGAGAGAGAGAGAGAGAGAGAGAGAGAAAGAGAGGAGAGAGAAACAGAGACAGAGGCAGAGACAGAGAGAGACCAAGCATGAAAAGGAGAGGGCTGGAGAGAGAGGGAGACAGAATCAGAAGCAGGCTCCAGCCTCTGAGCTAGCTGTTAGCACAGAGCCCGACGTGGGCTCGAACCCACCAACCATGAGATCATGACCTGAGCCAAAGCTGGATGCTCAACTGACTGGGCCACCCAGGCGCCCCTTATTCCTTGTTTTATCCGCGTCCATAACACTTACAAGATGGGGCACACTTTATGTTTTAACGACTTGCTTATTTTCTGCTTCCCCTATTTGCACACAGGGCGTTGTCTGTGGGTTTTCTTTATTTACCAGTACGTATAGCTCTTTTCAGGGCCCAGACAACATCTGATTCCTGGTCCTCAGTAAACCTCTCTAGCCCGGGCCCTGGAGAGACTCTCGTTTCCTTGTGAGCATGGGGTCCACCGCTTGTTCTTCTGTGATGGACGAGCTCATGCCTCTGGCCGTAGGTCCTTCAAAGGTGGAAGTCTTTAAATCACTCCCATATCAGTAAATGGGGTTTCATTTTCCTCACTGTCATTGTTACAATTCCTTTTAGCTTAGAAGTCGTCGATCAGCTGAGTGATGTTTCCAGATATCTTTTTTCTTTGAAATGTATGCACATCATGAGGCTTTTAAATGGAAAATATGAAATCTGTCCTTTCCATTTAGAGTATGCAAAAGGTCCTGAGCTGTGTGAAGCCAAAGGGTAGGGCCTCTGTAAAATGCGTGTAGCACCACAGAGGGTGAAGCGGTTAATACTGTTAGGGCGGTGCCCTTAATTTCTTCATCATTTATTGCAACCAGCACAATTGCCTTCCACCAGCAGCACCTATGAATATCAATTGTGTTTCCAATTTTGGCCCGTACGTCTGTGATGAGCGACTACCAGAGGCAGAAGCTGTCAGTCCAGCTTCTATAGATATAAATACCTTCAGGCTTCTTTCTTTTCTTTTTCTCCCCGCCCCCCCCTTGTTTTTTTTTTTGATATTTGATGACCCTGGCAGTAAATTACCTGCTATCATTTCTTTTTCTTTTTCTTTTTTTCAACTAAATCTCAATTCCAGTCGAGGCTATATATTGAAGATGATGTTGAAGAACGTCCAAAGAGAGTATTCATTACTGTCTCCAATCTTCCTCTCAGATCACAATATCAGTGACATTAACTCCAGGCTCCGTTTAAAAGTATGAATTTAGAACTGTGTGATACTGTCTGAGCTATAAAATTAGCTGACAGAAAGGCTTCTGAATGAGTACAAAGTTTAACCACGAAATAGTCCATGTGTGTATGACTTCTAGTTTGTTAAATCTCTGTGTGTGATTCCAGATCTGATAGCCCTGGTGGGTTTGGATATCTTAAAAACGTTTTTTTTTTCATTAATTCAGGTTTTAAAAAACTATCTTTGAATATATACAATGAGCTTTTTAAAACCCATCCATTTTTATCATATGCTTAAGACTGAACTCAATGTCTTATACAGTGCTCAAGGTTCTAGAGCAGACAAGTGGGATGGATATATTTATGTTTTCCAGAACCATCAGGTTAGTCTATGACTCCCAGGCTTATGTCTCTTCACATGATGTAACTACTGAACAATGCCTCCATCTCATTCTCTACAGGGTCCTTGTTTGGGAGTTGAATTGTAAGGTCACCTAGGCTAATATTTGTTTATTTATTTACCCACACTTGGATCCATTCAGGTTTCCATTTTCTGAGTGAATGTTTGCTGGATCCAGGTAAAATTCTCCCTCTGTTCTAGGGTCACAGGATGGAGCTCTGGAAGGAAGCAGACACAGCTCTTCGAGGAGCCTGCTTCTGAGGGTAGAGTCACAGACACTGAATCCAGTAGAAAGCAACAGGGAAATAATGTGCGGAATATTAGAAAAGAGCGATGTGGTCGAAAGATATCCCTACCTATGGAAGGAGGAGGACAAGCCTCCACTGGGAAGCGTATGAGATCCAGGAAAGATGATTTCTGGGAGAGAGAAAGCAAGGGCGAGTGCACTCAAGTGAAAGCAAGATTGGTGTGGTCATGGGAATAAGTTCAGAGTGGATGGAGTGTGTGGTTCTGGAGGAAGGGCCACAAAGGTGGTTTAAGAATGCTCAATGGATCATATTGTGCTTTGTATAATATTATATTTATAAATGTATATATAAATTATAAATACATAGATTTAGAAATCAACAATATGATAATAAACAAATAGCACAAAAATAAGACCCTGAGGAACATAAATTAATAACAAAAGACCTGAAACAAAATTTTCCTTTCTATTTTTTCCTAATTTTTTTAAGGTTTACTCATTTTTTTTGAGAAACAGCAAGAGAGCCTGAGTGGAAGAGGGGCAGAGAAAGAGGCAGTTCCAGAACCTGAAGCAGGATCCAGGCTTTAAGCTGTCAGTACAGAGTCCAATGTGGGGCTTGAACTTACAAATCATGAAATCATGACCTAAGCCGAAATCAGATGATTAGCTGACTGAGCCACCCAGGCGCCCCCCAAATTTTCCTTTTAAAGGTAATGACTCAGTCCTAGAGAGAAGATGACATCTATGATAGGTCAGGAACCAAACAAAAGGTACACCGTTTAACACAAATGAGAGAACTTCTTTATTTTTATCACAACACTTATCAAAGATAATTAAATATATTTGTTCACTTAATAAAGATTTAATCAATTTTAAATTGATAAAATAATAGTAAACATTAATTCATTAAACTAAATTTAAAGTAATCAATTAACATTAAATTAAAATAAATTTAAATTGATAAGTATAAATATTTAGCAAATATTTGTGAGATGTGGACTAGATGCTACCTTCCACCTTCCGCCAGGATTGAGGAGGCAAACAAGACCCGGATGGTTTTTCCTGGTCTCCTGGAGGGTACAGTCTGGAAAATCTCTGGATTACAAATGCCAAAGACTCAGACATTTAAAATTAGTAAATTATTTTCTGGGTATAAAAGCCTAATCTATTTTGACATGTGGGGAAAGCGAGAGAAGGTGTCCCTCAGGAACTCTGGGGAATTCTATACACAGTTGCTAAATTTTATAAATTATTTATTTATTGAATGGGGATTAGATTTGGAATTTCAGGCTGAGGTACAATTGTTAATCAACCAACATTAATATAGTACAGTAGATAAAGCTTTCACTTTTGTTAATTAGGAAGTATAAGAAGACAATGAGGAATGGATCTTTAAATGGTCTCAAATAAAATAATTGGCCTAATCTCTCCAAAACAGAGAGTAACAGAAAATATATGTGTAAAAATAAATCTTTGATGTCTAGGCAAAGAGTTATAGAAAAGAAGCTATCAAACCTAGCTCCTCATTTGAATCATGAGTGAAATTAAAGAGAAAGAAGGGAAGGGAGGGAGAGAAAAGCAGGTAGAAAGAGAGATTGAGATTCTGATTTAATTTGTTCTAGCAGTATCCAGGCAAAGATCTACTGGTGATATTAACGTAACAAACACTCACACAGAAGAAAGACCATGAGCGTCACACCCAGAGAGCTTCTACTTGTTAGCAACAAGAACTAAATGAAGTTTCCAAATTATATTAGACTCCTACTTTCCCCAGTCACAAAATAACTAGAAGACTTTTAAGACAATGTAGGATAAATTGAATAACTAAATCCAGCTGTCCATACCTCTCAAAAGGTAAATACTGTTTTAAAGTTTTCAATTATCCATTTAAAAAAAAAAGTATTTAAATACAGCTGAAATAAATGCATTTAATAATATACTTCAAAGCCTTCCCAATTTCTGATCAAATTCTCATCAATGTTACAGATTTAGGAAGTGTCATTTTAATTCATGGAATTGTTTTATTCTGACAATAACTATCCTGATAACATTTCAAACGCATCTACAAACATTGTTCAGAGAGAATGATGAGCTTTGCTTTTTCTCCTTCAAGTTACATTTAGTATATTGACAATATAAATTCAGCTTACGTACTTTTGACCAAGATTTTTTAAGTTTGTTACTGTTTTATCTCATTTAAATACCTACTTACTTGTCTTTGGTTCTATTAGTTTCTTTTTACACTTTAATAATGTTATATTGTCATCTGAAAAAGTGGTTATCCCTATTTAGACATCATGGAATTTATTCTTAACAACCTTAATTGGATTATTGACATCTTTCTTAGGCTTTGCTATGTGGTCTGCCATTTGCTGACCTAGACTATAAATTCGAGTCTCTTTCTATTAGTGAGTTATTGTGAAAGACTTCCCAGGTTTCTGGCAGTTTATACTTATGTGTTAGGGCCGGCTTATTTATATGATAATGTTACATTAGAGTAAGGCATTGATTTTGGTTTATGCCTAGTACATTTGATAAAATTCCCTCAGTTTCTCTTCAAAAAATTCTGCATTAAATTTATGCTTGACTACATGCTTATTATCATAAATTTAGCTTCATTTCTATTGAATATTGCTAGATATGTTATCATCCATCTATTCAATTTGTACCTGAGGCATTCTTTGTTTTGAGATGCTTCTTACAAATAGCATGTATCAAATTATATTTTATTTATTGTGATTATTTGCTGTGATCTATTTTGAACTTCTAATCTGAGTTTATCTCACATTTATCAATATAATGTATAAATTTGGTCTTGGATATGCCTTACATTGGATATGTTATCTAATTTCCGCATTCATTCATTCATTCATTCATTCATTTATTCAATTCAATTTATAATTTATCACACAATTGTTTATTTAATGTTCTGGTTATTGGGGAAATTTTTAGAACATTTTAATTGGGTAGCATTTGCATTGGTTGAATTTTTAGTGTATATATCTCTACTATCTCTATTTTTTTTTACCATGTAAACACTGTTTATAGTCTTCCTGATATAACAGATGAGACTGATTATTGCTTTTTCTCTCACCAACACTACTTCACAATCCTTTATAATATTTTTACATCTTTTGCTTTGTTAATTTTTAGTTTTTGCTGGTTTCTCTTTATTGAGAAGGTTATGTTACATGTTTAGATTTTTAAATTTGTACCTTAAAACTTTAAAAATATACTAATATTTGACATAGTATTCAAAATTGTCAGAAATAATAGCATTCCCCACTAAAATAGTTAAGGAAATTAATGCTCACACATATAAATCTCCACCTTATCTTGAAGTGGAAAGTTTAGTCTGAATCTCAAGTGTACATTTCATGTATAAACATCCCTGTGCGGGCTTTTGTATGGACAGAAGTTTTCAGTGCATTTGGGTCACTATGAAGGCGCACAGTTGCTACGTGATGTGGCCGGAAGACGTTCAGTTTGGTAAGAAACTGCCAAACTACATTCCAAAGTGTCTGCACCATTTTGCTTTCCTACCAACAGCGGATGAGAATTCCGGTTGTTCACCGCTTCATCAGAATTTGGTGTTGTCGGGGTTGCAGACTTTCTGCATTCTAAAGATATTATGTCATATCCTGTTTTAGTAAACAATTCGCTAATGACATGATATTGAACATATTTTCACATGCTCTTTTGCCATCTGAGTATCTTTTTTGGTGAAATGTCTTTTTAGGTATTTTGCCCACTTTTTCAGTGTTTTTGTTTTTTGTTTTTTGTTTTTTTTTTGCTGTTGAGTTTTAAGAGTTCTTCATATATTTTGGATAACTGCCCTTTATCCGATGTGCTTTTGCAAATATTTTCTCCTAGTCTGTGGTTTGTCTCCTTATTCTCTTCGCAGTGCCTATGTTATAGCAAAAGTGTTAGCCTATTGCCTGGTCTTTGGTGCTTTCTTTATTGACACTAAGTTGCCATCAATTTATTATATTGAGCAAGGCAATCTTTATAAAGAATTTTATTTTCTGTTGTGGTAAAAGCTATCTTCCACACATTACTTCTTTTGTTTGTTATATTTGTTGCAAAAATTTTTGGGTGCTCTATCTTCTTCTATTCCTTGGTTACGTATTTAACATGAAAGGGTTTCCAAGACTTTTATACAATTACATTATCTTTCCTTTCTAGCCCCACCTACCTGAAGACTGTTTTTATCTTCTCTTTCAATGTCTTAGTTTGATGGCCTCTATCTGATAGTCTAATGACATTGAGCAGGAAGGGAGTAGAAAAATATGATTTCTAGGCATTGCATATTTATTAAATGCCCTTTTACACATTTTTAAAAGTCCTCATCAAATACCAGCTCATCTATTTATGGAAATATTAGTTTGCTGGCTTGTTTGTTTATTGTCTGGGCATCCCATTCAGGCTTCATGTTTGTCTCCCCAAGTCACTTATGTAGAAACACTAATCCCCATTATTTTGGCTGCATAGTGGGTGCAGCCCATCTGTCAAAGGAGGAAAAGAGGTAAATTATGTAAATATTTGGCCAAGCTGTTATTAGTTTTAAATGCAGATGAGCAGATATACAACTGGAATATGCTAGAAAATCTCCCCCATGGAGAGCTAGCTCCTGCAGAGTATTTTATCTTAATAAATAAGAAGTCTCTTTATCTGTGTTCTAGTTAATCTCTATTTAAGTCTAAAGATAATTAATTCTTGATGATTATGTTTATCTGATTTTCCCTTTCATGCTTTCCTTCCAGCTGGGAAAAATAAAACAAAAGCAAAATACTGAATTCTGTGGAATTTCCCTGTCTTGGTTGTGACTTAATAATGGAATCAATATCTTGCTTTAAGTGAGTTTCTGAGTCTTTATTTGCCAAACTGGTGTGGGAAGAGGATCAAGTTATTAAATTTTTCTGGCATATCCCACTCTCTTCCTCAACAATCTTTGATACTTTTATAAACTAAGATATACTGGAGTGCCTGGGTGGCTCAGTCAACTGGGTGCCCAGCTCTTGGTTCCAGCCCAGGTCATGGTCTCATGATTCCTGGGATCCAGCCCCGCATCAGGCTATACACTGTCTGAGGGGCCTCCTTAGGATCCTTTCATTCCCTATTCCACCTCTCTCTGCCTTTCTCCTGCTCACACGCAGGCACATGTGTGTGTTCTCTGTCTCTCTCCCTAAATTAATAACCATTCAAAAGTATTAATGATAAAATAATAACTAAAATATACTATTTTTTCATCAATTCCACATTAGTTCTTGCATTTCGTGTGTGTCATTATATCTTCTCTTTCTTTGATGGATTGCTGTAATATATATTGATGCTTTTTTTTTTAGTTATGTCATTAAATGTAAGAGAAGAAAAATATGGTATAGCTTAATATTGCCACCTTGCAACAGAAGTCTCCATAAGTTGATTTTAAAAGTAAAGTTCTTGGTGAGAATTTCCACATAGTAATTTAAAGTTGATTTGTACCAAAAAAGTGCTAACATTCCTAGAGTTCGACATTTGGAAACTTCATTAATTATACTAAGCCATTAGAGTCTAATGATTACATAAATAATGAAAAGCCTGAGGAATTATGAAGATTTAAATTAAACTCTAAAGTTTCTTAAGCTAAGTGTCTCCAAAGCATTTTCAAGTAGTTTTATTATATATTAATAATTTTATGTTTACTGTATTATAGAATATTTAAATCTGCCAATCACTTATCAACACACAATTTTATAAAATGTTAGTTTTTTGAGTAGCTACTTCTATTTTCACCAACTCAGCATTGTGCATAAAAGTATATTTACACTAGGGGCGGAGAAGAAAATTAATCACTGTTCCTTGAGAGTTTTAATGATTGATTAACTAGTAGACATTGTTCGGCATCAATGAACAGTATGCTTTCAACAAGGGAATATTTTTTCATTATTTAATTTTTTTTTTTTAGTTTTATAGAAATGGGCTCTTCTAAAATGTTTTAGAATAATTGTATAGTATAAAATATAAATGATAAATAAGGATAGTAAAATGACTTTATGTTAAGCCATAAGCTTGTGATTAATGAAATTTATGCAAGATAGATGTTCTATCCTTGAACTTCAAAAACCAGGGCATGTTAATTAGAGGCTGGGGTCTGCACATTCAGCCACTTTTCTACAACTCCCCATCCCTCCTGTCTTCTCTCCCTTAAATAAGCATTTAAAATACTTAAACTAAGTCATATCTTTAATGGGGTCACATGAGAAAAATGAATAAGACACCACACCTGCACAAATGAATCTCATCACATAATACAGAGAGCAAGTGGATAGTGATAAATTAAAATATAATGTGGCCTTTCCCATTCTACCGATATGGCCACAATTGCCTTTACTGGGCCACTCATGAGTATGTAAATTACTGTCTGCTTTCAGCCTGAAGATCTTACTTTATACTTTCTTATAAGGCAGGCCTGCTAGCAACAATTTCTCGGTTTTGTTTATCTTGAAACTTTTATTTTGTCTTCACTTTTGATATATAGTTTTGCTAGCTATCATTGCCATCTGTCTAGCCTTCTTTCTTTTTCCTTAAGTTCTTTGTTTTAAAATTCATTTATTTTAAAAGAGACCAAGAACACAAGCAAGGGAGAGGGGCAGAGGGAAAGACAAAAGTCCAAGCAAGAATTTCTGTGCTGACAGCACAGAACTCAACACAGGGCTCAATCCTGCGAACTGTGAGTTCATGACCTGAGCTGAAAATCAATAGTCCGAAACTTAACCTACTGAGCCACCCCGGTGCCCCTGTCCACTCTTATTTCTGATGAGGAGTTAGCTACTAATCTTACTGGGGTTCTTTTTTAATGGCAAATGACTTTTTTTTTTCTTTTGTTGCTCTCAGTATTTTCACTTTGTCTCTGGCTATAAGCTTTGATGTATTTGGATGTGAATCGATATTCTATTTAGATATGTAGGTTACTACATCTCATTAAATGAGGGGATCTCTAAGTCCTCAACAACTAGGACAAGTCCAAGGGTCTGCAAGAACACCAGGTAGTGGGTAATTTGTACTTGGAGGTAATGACCACGTCCATGGCCATGTTCAAGAAGCATGGCACCACTGCAGGGGCTGAAGAGACCAAATAGGAACAGAGGCACCGAAGTAAGAGTCCAGAACTTGATCACGATGTAATCAGAGTCCAGAAGACATCACGCAGATCTGTGGCTCTCTCCTCTCGTCAGGAAATCACTGTTCCCTTCCTGTCACACTATATCCCATACTTTGAAGCCATTACACACCAAAAGAAGATCAGGGGGAAAAAACTACCAAAGACTGAATATTTTATACCAGAGAAATGGAGTTAGCCAAAAGGATATAGGTAGGAAGGTAGGTAGATAGATAGAGCTATTTCAGATAAATGAAGCATATATGATGATCTTCATCACCAAAAGTGACTGTTTTAAAGAGAAGATATAAGGGACAACTTAAGACTTCTTTTACTTCAAGGTGTAGAGCTTATGGGCAAGGACAAATCAGTCAAAAGAAAATAAGCATACTATATTTTGTTTGCATATATGAATAGTAATGTGGAACTATTTACGTCTTCCTCACAAGCATGTAAGTACTACTGAAGTAATCTTCACAAATTTACTAAGGAATAGAAAAAAAGAATAAAAACAACAGAAAAATTTAATAAAGTCTATACACTGAAAGACTCAATGTTTTTAATAATTTTTTTGTATTTTATTTATATGTGAGAGAGAGAAAGACAGACAGTGCGAGCAGAGGAGGGAAAGAGGAAGGGGGAGACACAGAATCTGAAGACAGGTTCCAGGCTCTGTGTTAACTGTCAGCACAGAGCCTGACATGAGGCTTGAACTCATGAACCATGAGATCATGACCTGAGCTGAAATCGGACACTTAACTGACTGAGCCACCCAGGAGCCCCTATAAGACTCAATATTTAAAGAAATGAATCTTCCGGAAACCATTGACAAAAATCTTTCAATCCTGACTTAAATTTCAATACAATGACCTCAAATTTAACCTGAAAATCAGACAGTTGATAATTGCAGTTGAAAAGATGCATAGAGGGGCGCCTGGGTGGCTCAGTCGGTTAAGCGTCCAACTTTGGCTCAGGTCATGATCTCACGGTTCGTGGGTTTGAAGCCCTGCGTCAGGCTCTGTGCTGACAGCTAGCTCAGAGACAGGAGCCTGTCTTCAGATCCTGTGACTCCTTCTCTCTCTGACCCTCCCCTACTCACGCTGTATCTCTCTCTCTCAAAAATAAGTAAAAACGTTAAAAAATTTTTTAAACAAAGAAAAGATGCATAGAGAACAAAGGAAACATTTGAAAAAAACTGTATTTTGACATTTGAGTATAATTTGAAAATAAATTGCAATATGATTTGAAGCATGATGTGAAGATTTATAATTAAATTATAATATGTGATTAATTGAGCCGCAGATAGCTACTTCGAAAGTACACAGCAGAGATGCATGGGTGGCTCAGTCAGTCGGTTTAGCATCTGACTTTGGCTCGGGTCATGATCTTTCAGTTGGCGGTTTGAGCCCACTTTGGGCTCTGTGCTGACAGCTCAGAGCCTGGAGCCTGCTTTGGATTCTGTGTTGCCCCCTCATTCTTTCCCTTTTCCGCTGGTGCTCTGTCTCTTGTTCTCTCAAAAATAAACATTAAAAAAAAAAGTACACAGCAAACTCGAGATAATTCAAACGTAGAATAAAACACAGCATTACACAATAGTTACTTAAGGTATAAAAGACAGCCGTTTATGGATTTCCATTCTTACCGTTGTGTTACTGTAGCTCTTAGGCGAAGAGCGGATTCAGGAAACCTTTCTATTTGTACGTTAGACATCGCTGTAAGCACAACGTACACCTCTTTTATATAAATGCATTAGGATTTCTGTAATACATATTTTGACCTCTGTTTGCTGTGAAATACAATGAAGTATTATTCATTTTTTTTAATTTTACATGATCATTCTGAGGCATCCTAAGTCATTATGTTAATTAGAATTTCCTCTGTTACTTGGACGATATTATTTCAACAATACCACAGACCGTGGTGCCTTTTTGTGAATTTTATATATTTTTACATTTTCCTAATAATGTCTCTTGTAAAATTTTGCATTATAGGCATATAATAGACATATTTTCTCATATTTTATTCTTTTCTTCTACTTTTTTATGTTTATTTATCTTGAGAGAGAATGCAGGAGAGGCAGAGAGAGAGAGGAGAGAGAGAATCCCACGCAGGCTCTGCACTGTCAGCACAGAGTAGATGACAGGTTCAAACTCACAAACCCTGAGATCATGACCTGATGTGAAACCAAGAGCAGGACGCTTAACCGACTGAGTCACGCAGACACCCCTCTCATATTTTAAAAAAGAACAGAAATGAATACATTTGCCTGGGTTTACTAGTTTTCTAAAATAAAATGATTTATTAAATTTATCTAACTGTTGAGGACTAAGTATATATAAACATATATAAAATGTATCCACATAAGAACACATCTACATCCATTTCTCTGTATAGATATTTAAAAGTACAACTGCTTACATAGACTAAGAGACAGATGCAGTTGTAGGTGAAAGAGAATTTCATATAAGTGAAATAGAATAGCATATGTTTTTGATGTTTATCTATTTTTGAGAGAGAGGATAGGCAGGGGAGGTCCAGAGAGAGAGGGAGGGAGACGAAGGATCTGAAGTGGGCACATCGCTGACAGCAGAGAGCCCAATGTGGCTCAAACTCACGAACTGCCTGATCATGATCTGAGCTGAAGTCGATACTTAACCCACTGAGCCACCCAGGTGTCCCAATAATAGCCTATTTTTTAATGAGACTGGGAAGAAATAGATATTTCCCCTCAGGTTGATAAATTTGCTTTCCATGTGGAAACATTTTTATTACTGACTCAGTAGGTTTTTTCATACAACGTGATTTCAACAGTGCTTTAATGTGATCAGTTTGAGGAGCCCCTATGTGGCTCAGTTAGTAAAGCATCTGACTCTTGTTTTGGCTCAGGTCATGATCTCTCAGTCTGTGGGATGTATGGGCCCCATGTGTGGGGCTCTTGCTGACAGCGGGGAACCTGCTTGGGATTCTCTCTCCCTCTCTCTGCCTCTCCCCTGCTCACTTTCCTGCTCTCAAAATAAATAAATAAACTTAAAAAATATTATTAGTATGAGGATGAATTTTTAAAGCTATTTGCAAACATTACACTAGTATGAAGATGACTAATATCTGAAATAATGTTTCTGATTTAAGACTCATGAAGAAATTCCCTTAACCATCCAAGAATCTGTTCAACAAAAATACTTGAAAGATTATATTTACTGTCTGTAACCTTCAAATATTAAAATTGTTGCCCTCAGAAAATTCTAGGATATAAGACAAGAGTGTCAGAGAGCTATACAAAACAGAGCATCAGTATAAAATTAAAATAAATTCAAAATAAAAAAAGAAAATTACTTCCATTATCTGAGAATAGCTAAAACAACACGGCCCCATTATAATTTACTTCATTCTATAAAACTGAATTTACTTAGCCAAAGGATAACCCAAAATAATTCTGTGAAAGCACATGAATAAATGCACTAAAATTGTATTCAAAATTAGTCTAAAGATGAAAATATAGAATAGCTTATCTGTGAAAAAGTGAAAGATATTAATATCATTAATCTGGATCCCTATGAAGTAGGTCGACATTTGAATGCCACTGTAAATCTCTGCACATTAAATTTTAATCCTGGTTTTACATAATCAACACTAGTTCATTTTTTCCTCAGCTTTTTGACTTTTATCTATTTAGAGGTATTTTTTGTGTGTGCATGCAGTGGGGAGGACCAGAAATAGGAGACACACAGGAAAAAGAGCTTGTGTTCCTAAAATCTGAGGTATCCAACTCTTTAGCTGGCACTTAAGTAACTTTTGTCATCTTGGAAAGCATACTCAATCACTTACTTCTTTAAGAATGGATGAGTATTATTCAGGACCCAAGTTTTCAACTATACTCTTGTTTTGACCTGTTCCCCCAGCTCCATGCACCAATGAGCCTTCTAACCATTTCGTCTCTCATGATTTCTTCCACACTTAATGCTCTGGAATCATCTGTCTGAACTCTTCTTCTCTATTACCTCTCTACTTTCCAAATATCTGATTCTTTTAATTCTCCAAACACAGTCCTAATTGTGTGTCTAATCACCTACATAAGTCCATTAGACAGCTGTTACTCTTTCCTCTTTAATGCCAAGTCCTAATTGCCACATCAAATCAATCCATAGGAACTATCCTATGACCATCACTGACACTGTCCTTCCTTCTTTCAAAGCTGAAATTCCTAAATCCTTTATCATAGTTTTTCTCTCCTCTCAATGGATCTACCATGACTATTTAAAGTCTACTTTTCCTCCCTAATAACTCCTTTTTTTCCATTCTCTGCATTCCTTCCTCTCTGTCTTCCCAGCTGAAACTTTATCAAGTTCTGGGCAAATCATTACTCTGCCGATTCCTGTCTTCCATGCCCACTGCTGCAGATGATTCCTTCCTGGCTTTGTTTCAGTACAAGACATAGAGTACACGGCACTCTACGTCTTCTGTACATGTTTCTATAGGAAATGCTCTGAGGGTTTTAAGATCAAAAGCCACGAGCCTTTCAGCCTTACACTCAGGAGAAGTAACGCATCTTCCGATGATAAGTTTAGCAATGAGAACCATAAGGACATCAAGGACAATGGCCATGGCAAAGGATCCTCACTACCACACCTGGAATTTACTGACAAGGACCTGTTCCCATAAGTGATATATACAACATCCGAGCTGAACAATTTACTGGCATACTATAGTCTTTACTTTCAAAGTGGCAAAGCACTATATCCCCGCCATTTTCTCACTGAAATCACATACAACCAGAAACCCTAGCTGAGGCCTAAACTCCTTATGATGAATTTGCTAACAGTGCCAGCCCACAGGGACACTCAATTACCCTTGTATAGTTCTCATAGGCCTCTATACATTTTCATTCTAGTATATCATTTCAGGTACTCTTAGGTTTTCTATAGATCTTTAGATATACTGTCCTTCAGTAGCATTTTTTTTTCATTTTTATTTCCTTTCACCCCCAACTTAATGCTAGGCACCCCTAAGAGATTTATTTAATACCCCATTATATGATTTACCAATTGCTATTCCACTGGTAAGTAATGATTTACAGATACTATAGAGAAATCGTAATATTTTAAAATGCATTTGATGTTTCTAAAGGAATACCGAAATAATAAATAATACCTTTAAAGTATTTATCAATAATTTAGAGGACAGCATTTCTCCTTTCCTCTTGCACTAATGCAGTACACTGTACCCTAGCTCCCTGAAATGTCAAGGTGTCTTTCCAAGATACTGAATTAGCAATAGGGACCGACTTAGACAACTTAAAACTTGAGAATCTTCAGTAGAACTAAACAGAGATGTGAAAGTTGAAGCCATCACTTCCAGAGAAAAGTTTACTTGGCCTTGAATAATAGACACTGGTAGATGTAACTTTCCAAAGCCTTGTCTTTGGCTAAAAAAGCCAGAGAAATAAGACATCCCAGTGGAATTTTCTCCCTTAATTGCCCAGTAGCCAACTCTCCAAATGATTCCGTCATAAGAATGCAATTTAACGTTTTTCTGGATTTTAATTGATTTTAATATTGCAAGCATCTTATCTGGTTCATTGCTCCCAATGGCATTAGGGAGGTATATCCCAATAAGGGCTGCTACTATATTAAATCAGTATATCAATACACCCTGCATTAAGAAGCATGGGCCTTAGAGAATCTATGAATCAAGGAGGAAAGAAGAATGGCTCCTGAATCCCAGCCTTCCTAAAACACATTAGTGGAAAAACATAAAAGTTCTCCTTTGTGCTGAGGGATATATAAAGCAAAACTGCATAGCATGGTAAATAGTTCCCTTCCAAATATTGATATAAAGTATTAAAATGTTTTCTCTGGGGCAGAAAATTCAAATAGTTACATCAAAATAATGCACAAGCTCTATAGGAAAGGAAAAAAAAGTGATGACCTTGTTTATAACAGTCATTTCTTCTAAACCAAAGGAAGTAACTGTGGGGGCCTTCTCACAGGAATCCAGGCCACCCCAATTTATGAGCTTGTTAGACTCCACACTGAACACAAGGAAATCCATGAATCTTTGACTGCATTTTCACCTACAACTTAGAAATACTGGTGAACAGAATCCCTGAAAACAGCCAAATAATATCTGATACAGTTGAAGTATAATAATTATATTACACTATATTTAATATCAGCACCTTGCCGGAAAATGCAGATAAGGAAGAGAGGGAGGGAGAGAGAAAGGAAGGGAGGGAGGAAGTATGAAAGGAAGAAGGAAGGAAGATATGAAGGAAGGGAGGGCGGGAGGAAGGAAGGAAAGAAGGAAAGGAAAAACAATTTTCCCACAAAACAGCAGGAGCGATTCCTCTCTGCCCTGCTTTGGTCATGATAATGGTAGTAGCAATAATGATATGTTAACATTTATTTTCAGACATTGTACTTCCTGTGCACTTTTCCTCACGATGTCCATTTGTATTGTTATCATCTCCATACATGGCTGAGAAAATTACCAAAAAAAATGTACGAACACATTGATATACAAAGGGGCAGGGCTGTATCTCCGTTTCCAGAGTCACCCTTTATCAGTTGGCTCTCCTGTCATGACTGGACTGACCTCTCTCTAGAGTTAACTCCGTTGCCAGAAAATAAGGTTCAAGTGGAACTGAGAAAGTCTTCCCCTGGAAAAGATGCATTCCTCACATTGTCCATTTATCACGGTTGTATGATCACATCACGGAGAAAAGACCGTTGGTGTGAGCATCATCCTGACAAACCATTCATGTCAGGGGTCTCGGCAACTGTGAGTCTGCGAGTGTGATAGGAAGCTGGATTTCTGCTATTGAAGATAAAAGCAAAACCCCAGGAGCAATTACTGAGAGTGTGTTGATGAATGGCTCTGGGTGGGATGTAGAAGAGCAGTGTCAGATTCTGGACATTGGAGGTGACAGCACTTCCAAAAGTGGGATGGGATAGGGAGCACATGGTTGAGAATGAAGGGCTCACGCGCCAGCACGTTGCTAAAACAGGGGTTCATATAATTGCCTTCCATTACATTACTTTTCATTAATGGAGTGATGCTAATTTTAGAACTAAAGATAGGGACATGTTTGACCATGAGAAATGAGGGACCATGAAGACAGAAAATGGAGGAGCAGGTGCTGTGGTTGGGGTGAAGCATAAAGATTATTAGTGTAAACAGCAGCATTGTATTTGGATTGTGCTCGTATGTTAATGGAGTAAACTTCTGGACACTGGACACTCCATTCTGTTATTATCACAAAACTGTAATCCCTTTTATTATCAGTGTAGAAGTGAAGAATTTTCTAGCTTGTTAATGGCAGGACCATAATTCAGATCTTAGAAACTGGAGACTGTGTAGCTCATAATCTCACCCACCTGCTGTTACCAGTAGCCACAGAAAACATTTGTTCATTGATATCAGAGACATCATTATACTAATTATTACCATATAGGAATTATTTTTAAAATACCAAAATAAAATCAGGAATTGGTCACAGAAAAATAGCCAAGAAAGAGCGTCAACCATCAAAGCTAAAGGTAAGAGATACAAGGGAGACAATTTCGTTTTCAGTAGGAAAGATTACAGTAGTCAGGATACATAATGCTCAGTCAAAAGAAAATGTGGATGATACTCAAGGTTATTGTTGTCAGGATAAAATAAGGAAAAAGAAAAAATGGCATGAGGAAATAAGAAAAATCCCACTCATTTTCCGTTGAAGGGAACTTGGTGATGTTGGAATCTATTCATTTACATTTTATTAACATATTTAATGGATGCAAACTTCTAAAATACATAGATGTATGCACTTTTACGTTTACTAAAGGTTCTACTCTAAGCTTAAAAATTATATATTTGTATTTCTACAAAGTCTTACAGGTAACCCTGGTCTGTTCTTATATCTCTAGAGTCTGGTTTGGGTGGAAGAAAAGTTAATTATAAAATAACGCAATTGAAACCTCCTGGCCTTCTCTTATTAGTCTTTGTTCTTTGTCTTCATTCTCATATCCTATATAATGATACCATTCTGCACATGTCATCCTAAAATGAGTCATGCACAGTTCTAAAACATGCATTATGTTTTAGTCTCTAAGTCTTTGTTCAAACTATTCTATCAATCTGGAGTAGCTTTGTACCAATTTACTTCTTTTTTTGTCACTTTTTTGAAGTTTATTTATTTATTTTGAGTGAGAAAGAGCGTGAGCAGGGGAGGGCAGAGAAAGAGAGAGGGGGAGAGAGAGGATTCCAAGCAGGATCCGTGCTGATGTGAAGCCCATCATGGGACTCCAACTCATGAACTGTGAGACCATGACCTGAGCCGAAATCAAGAATCAGACATTTAACCCACTGAGCCACCAAGGCACCTCCCCCCGCAATTTACTTCTTCCCTAAACTCTATGAACTCATAGCACTCAGATAAACGATACCTTCTCATGTGAAAACAGCTTCTAGTTCTATTTATATCTTGTTTACTCTTCATAACACACTTACTAGCTATGAAAATATTTGTCTGTATCTACTTAGATTTTTAAGTCCTTAAAAGGTAGGTTCCATGAGTTATTCAACTCTGTAGAACAAATGCACTCATAACCCAATAACCCTTGGAACATTTGTATATGATGGATATCACACAGAAAGTTCAAAACTGATTTTGCAAATAATTGTGATAGAGCATCCATAGGAAGTGGGTCAGATATAAATGTAAAATACACAATGTAGGAATCGAAGTTCAGCTCAGGTAACTTGGAATCTAATTGAAATATTTGTAAATGAACAGTTTTCTCTAATCTGACAGATTATATTAATTGTTCTTTTAAAACAGTGTCAAGTTTTATGTGTAACTCAAGTAGGCTAACAGAACAGTTTTAGCCTGTTCATTTCAGGAAGAAGCAAATAAGACTGTAATATTTAAATCAATACTTCTAAATGCTATAATGAGATCATTGGGTCTGACAACACCAGGTAGCACTTAAAAATCTATTGCCATGAAATTTTAGCCTCTGGCCCCCTGACTCTATGTTGAGTTCCTCGGCTTCTATTACTTGGAGTGTTTTTGCAAAAAAACATATGAGGAGGGGAATCTTTCCCCGCCCCCAATGCCAGGCATTTTGTATATGAGAGAGCAATGCCCACTCCCTTAAAAGTTAGTGTATTATCTTTAGTCAGATATTAAACTATGTATTACTTTTGGTTTCCAGGAATTGTGCATTTAATTAAAAAAAGCTATACAGCTTCGCATCATCTCTTTCAACTCTATGTTCAATTTACAAAAAAATAATTACAATCCCATTGAAAAGTTAATGGGATTATTCTTAAAACACCACAGAAAAATTTACTTAACCATTTCAAACAAAGAACCTGATTAAGGCACAGAACTATGTTTGGATTATTAAGTTAAAGAGTTAATTCTTGTCATTTTCTTTCATGTGAACAAAAATATTAGTGAAATATGATCTACATTGCATTTGAAATATATTCAATTCTAGACATCAAATCACACACTATAGAAGTTACGTTTATTAGAACAAATATATTTTCAGGATAATTTTGCCAATGATTTCCACATGGTGTAAAAGGGAGAGAGAACTTTATCCATTACACATCCTCTAAGGTAGGAAAGTGTAGTCATTTGGAAGGAATACTTTCACCCAGAGGTGTGGGGACCTGGAGCTGGACCACTCTGAGACTGGACCAGTCCATAGCCAAACTGATTTCTTGAGATTTTGAGAAGCACCTTGTTTTCCTCTGCATCCCGAGATGCTGGTGGTCAGGCCAGAAGCAATGGAGCCTCTGCTTTTTCTTTGATGTTTATGTCATCAAGTCTACTCTACAGTCTATTTTTTTAATGATAAACTATATGAGACATACTTGAAAATGTGAGCATGACCAGCAAATGTAAATCTGCTTAATTCTTTCTTTCAGATTGAGGAAGGGGTATCAATGTGTAAAGACAAGAGGAATAATATTCCCCATTGTATAGTTTCTGAGCTATCCTGAAAATTTTTCAGTTTAAAAAAGATGAAAACACAAAACACAAATATTATTTTACTTTTTCTTATTCATGTGGTCTTGTAATTGGCAAGAAACTATCCAATGTTTTTCTCCTTGTGTATCTGTCCAGGGATACCTCTTCATAACAAGTGTAAATAGGCTTACTTTTTCTGCCCCCAATTAAATCAATCAACAAAACAAAACAGTCACTCACTGAAAATAGAATGGCGCATTAGTGTTGGGCCAGGCTTTCTTTATTTTTAGGTGCCCATAAGGGAAATGTTGCTGGCAGAATTGAAACATTAGATCAATAGTTTTTAAAGGGAGGCCAACACCTTAATGCCTTCATGTGGAGTTTCTGGCTGTCACCAAAAAGATATTCTCATTAAATTCTCCCTTTAAACATTATAATTGAGGACAAGTGTTGAAGAGTATGGATCACTGGCAAATTAAAAGCATGGCATGTTTGAAACCTGTGATTAATATCATATTTCATTGCAAAACTCAGTGAACAAGGCTCTCTGGAAGAAGTTTTCCATCATATGTCAAGCTATTGATGAATAGCAAATTGAAATCTGCATTGCACTCAGGTTATATTTACAGTTAAGGTCAATAATTTGTTATTGATGGATTATTCAGCCTCTCAGACGTTAAGTTAAAAACAGTATTTCTACAAAAGGAAAATTTTTATGCACTTACAGAAAGAAGCCTGGAACATTTTTCACCAATGTTGGTGTAAGCCAAGTATCTATTTTTCCAAGCCTGTCCTATAAAACTGTAAGGAGCCAAGCTCTATATGGAATGATTGTGAATGAAAGTACAAAATAAGGGAGGGAGGGGAACCTGGGTCGCTAAGTCGGTTAAGCATCTGACTTCACATCAGAAGCTCAAGTTTCATAAGTTCGAGCCACCGTGACAGGCTCTGTGCTGACAGCTCTCTCTGACCCTCCCTCTCTTTCTGACCTTCTCTTGCTCACACTCTGTGAGCTCACATTAACATTTTTTAAGTAAAAAATATGGGATAAAAGGCAAGAACAAACAAATAAAGGATTCAAACTTCACTTCAAAAATACCTCTATTGTCTACGTGCTCTAAGGCTCTGTTGCAGTAATGTGGGAATAATAATGATAAAAACATTACAGTAGAATTGTAAAATCAACAAGGGTAAAGCATGTGCAAAACTTTTTATCAGTAAAGCTCAACATAAGCCTTACGAATATCCTCAATTTGTTGTACTGACTATAAATTGATAGAAGTAGCATTACTGGGGCTTAATTGCAGAATCGTGCATGCTTATAGACATCAGACTAAGATTTGGTTGACAGAGCGTTTGTGGCTCTGTTATCGAACGTTTCTAACTTTTCACATTCCCTCCTGACACTGAAATGCATTCCAACCAAAAGGGCAGTACTATGTATGGCTGATTCAGAAAAAAGGACATTCGAGGGAAGCGTCTCTCCCTTCTGATGCTCACGTGTGAGGAACGGATTACACCTCAGTTTTCTGGGGAAGAAGAGCAGCCACCTGCCATCGATTTTGTAGGAGAAAGTCACCTGGAAGAAGACGGCCCACTTCCGGTTCCACAGGTAAGGCCTATGGAAGTCGCCAGGCCACCTGACAACTGGAATGCTGAGGAGACTAGAAAACGGACAGCTGCTCCTGGATCCCTGAGAAGGGGGAGAATGCAGCCGAACTCCTGCCCCCAAGATGAGAGCGACACTGTACCCACCAGACCCACCAGACCCGGGAGTGGGACGCACCAGAACCGCATGATCCACAACCATGGGGAAACTTGAACTGTCATGAAGGCTAACTTGCCGAAGGCCCAGCATGAAGGAGTCTGAGGGCAGCACTCCAGGAAGACCTAATAACAGGTGTAAGGACGCAGGTCCGATTCAGCCTTCCCCTGTACTTAAAGGGGAAGGTGCCGGCTTCTCCTTTTGAAAGGGCGCATATTAAGGAGGGACAACTCCTGCTGCCCCCAGGCCGGCTGACACCTTTGACCTTTCTAGGGGCGGGCCTAGCCATGCCCTACGTGGGGGTCCTAGGCCCACTCTGATTGTCAATACTCCGAATATTGTGATTGGCTCCCACAACTGCCAGTATTGATGGGGGGGGGGGTAGGGGTTGGAGCGCTGTGCCTGTGTCATCATTTCCTGTAACTTCCCTTTCCAAACTCATAAAAGCCCTACCCTGCCTTTGTTCAGGGCTCTCTCTCTCCACATGGCGAGCAGGTTGATGGAGTCTGTGGGCCTGAGCTTAAGCCCGTAATAAAGCCCTTTGCTTTTGCAGGTGTGACTCGGTCTCCCGGGTAGTCTCTGGTCTTTTTTGGGGGGCGATATTACAAACTTGGGCATAACACAGGGTCCCCACAATATCTCCAGATTTCCATCCAGGAGCTCAACTGTGTGGCTACAATAAACATCTGAGAAAAATGTCCTTGTGCTTCCACAGGGGACTGGGAAAAGGGACCACTGTGAAACACCCAGAGCCCTTTGATCTTCTTATCAAGGCCTGTACCCCTCCCTGCTCCAAACTTAACCCAGAACCTAACCTACTGGGGCATTGTCTGAACCTAACTGACCTGGCAGAAGGGAAATACCCAAGGTCCAGCGTCCCTGTCCCACTTACACCGGAGAGAAAAAGAAAGCTGAGAAATCCTGGTGATGCATCCAGTCCAGAGGCTCAGGCTCACTAAAGACGGAGACCAAATTCCCGGGCCGCAGACCACACCTACCACCACCGCGCTGCAGGCCTGTCTCTAGCAGTTCCCCTAACGCCAACATCGTCTCGTGCTATCCTTAAAAAATTACAAGGCATACCAAAAAGAAAAAAGAAAAAAAATCCCAGACAAACAAAAACAAAACCCAAACAAACAAAAACAGTTTAAGCAGACTGAGCAAGTGTCAGAACCAGACATCGCAAAGGCGTTGGAATTATCAGACTGGGAGTTTAAGACAACCATGGTTGGGCCGCCTGGGTAGTTCAGTTGGTTAAACATTGTCTCTTGATCTCTGCTCAGGTCATGATCTCGTCATTCTTCAGACTGCGCCCCGTGTTGGGCTCTGTGCTGACAGCAGAGCCTGCTTGGGATTCTGTCTCTCCCTCTCTCAAAATAAATAAATAAACTTAAAAAACAAATAAAAAGCTATGATTAATATGCAAATAACAGGCAACCTAATGGAAAAAGCAGACAGCAGGCAAGAACAGATGGACAATGCAAGCAGAAAGATGGAAATCCTGACAGAAACAAAAAGGAATGCCAGAGATAAAAAGCACTGCACCAGAAACGAAGAATGCCTTTGAAGGGCTTATTAGCAGACCAGGTCCAGCCAAGAAGAGACTCAGAGAATGTCTAATAGAGACCCTGAAAACCAAAAAGCCAGAATGACAGAGACTGAACAAAAGAAAACAGGGTATTCAATGACTGAGACATCTAAGAAAGATATAACATGTGCATAATGAGAATCATAAAGAATAATTTAAATTTCTCCTTTTTTTGGAAATATCTTTGCTTGGTATAGAATTACAGGCTGACAGTTTTGTTTTGTAATGTTCAGTGTTTTAATGAAGTCACTCCAGCATCTTTCTTGTGTGCTTAGTTTTTGATGAGACACCTACTCAAATTCCTATCTTTGTTTCTCTACGTATATTGCCTCTACTTTCTCTCCACTCATCTTTAATTTTTTTAATGTTTATTTATTTTGGGGAGAGGTAAAGAGACACAGTTGTGAGCCAGGGAGGAGCAGAGAGAGAGGTGAACACAGAATCTGAAGCTAGCTCCAGGCTCTGAGCTGTCAGCACAGACACCACACAGAGACAAACGCAGGGCTCAAACTCACAGACTGTGAGATTATGAGCTGAGCCGAAGTTGGACGCTTAACCAACTGAGCCATCCGGAAGTCCCATCTCCCACGTGTCTTTAAAAATTTTGCTGTCTTTTTTTTTTAACTTTAGTTAGCCAACATAAAGTGCAACATTGATGTCAAGAGTAGAATTCAGTGATTCATTACTTGCAAACAACACCCAGTGCTCATCACCACAAGTGCCCTCCTTAATGCCCATCACCCATCTAGCCCACCCCCACCCTCCTCCCTCCATCAACCCTGTTTGTTCCCTATCACGAAGAATTTCTTGTGGTTTGTTTCCCTCTCTTCTCTTCCCCCTTCTTCCCATATGTTCATCTGTTTTGTTTCTTAAATTCCACCTATGAGTAAAATCATACGGTATTTTTTTATTTCTCTCATTGACCTATTTCACTTATTTCACAACTTATTCCATGTCATTGCAAATGGCAAGATTTCCTTCTTTTTAGTGGCTGAGTAATATTCCATCATATATACCAGATCTTCATTAGCCATTCATCAGGTTAAGGACATCTGGGCTCTCTCCATAGTTTGGCTATTATTGATAGCACTGCTATAAACATCAGGGTGCATGTACCCCTTCAAATCTGTGCTTTTGTATACTTTGGGTAAATATCTAGTAGTGCAATTTCCTGGTCACAGGGTAGTTCTTTTTTTAGTTTTTTTGAGGAACTTCCACACTGTTTTCTAGAGAGGCTATACCAGTTTGCATTCCCATCAGCAGTGCAAGAGAGTTCCCCTTTTTCTGCATCTTCACCAACACCTGTTGTTGTTAGTGGTGTTAATCCTGATAGTATGAGGTGGTATCTCATTGTGGTTTTGATTTATATTTCCCTGATGATAAGTGATATTGAGCATTTTTTTCCATGTGTCTGTGAGCCATCTGGATGTCATTTTCAGAAAGTGTCTGTTCATGTCTTCTGCACGTTTTTTAACTGGGTTGTCTTCGGAGTTTCTTAGACCTGTGGCTTGGCATCTTTGGGTCACATAATTCTTAGCCAATATTTCTTCACAAATCTCTTCTGCCCAATTTTCTGTTTTGTACTTCACGTACAAGTAAGCTGGGACATTTGTTGTTTCTTAGTTCTCGGAGGCTCTGTTCGATGCAAACATGTTTTATTTGTTTGGTTTCTCCCTTCTTTTGTGTGTGTTTACCACAGATTGCCTTTCTTCGAGTGAACTGAATGTTTTCTAAGCTATTTTGAATACACTCATATGCCCGTCGTAGGTGTTTATCATCTCTTTTTAGTATGCATTTCATTTCTTGGACTTCTGCTTGATTTTTTTCAGATAGTTCTCATTTCTCTGCTGAAATTACCCATCTCGTCTCTCAGGACATCTGTATTTCCACCAGAGCTTTTGAAATATTCACAGATATTTTGGATTCTCTTCGATTGGCCCAATAACTTTGTCCTCTTTGAGTCTATTTCTGTCAGGGAGTTGATTTCTCTTCTGAGATTTTTTTTTTTTGGTTGTTATTGTTTTTATTTGTTTTATGTAGACCTCGTCATCTTGTATTAAACAACAGATACTTTATGGAGGACAAGAGGTTCAAAAATACAGTTTTTATGCCTGAAAGTTGGTGTGTCTTTTCTCTGGCTACGTCTTTCACGTGGGGCATCAAGTCACCGTGGTCAGGAGCTGTGTGGTTTGGGTCATCCTCAGTGCCCCACAGACTTCAAGCCATCAGTGACTGCGGGTGTTTGAGGTGTGGGCTTCTCACTGAGACAGTTTTTCTAGTGTCACCTCCTCCTCAGCCCTAGACCTGCTCATCAAAGAGGATGTCTCTTCACACCCACGCCCTTCTCTTACTGCAGACTGTCACTCATCCTCGCTGGGTGCCTTGTAGCCTGAAGTGGGTCATGCCAGACCTCTGTTCTCTGTCTTTATGATTACACCCCTGTCTCCGGTAACACTTTGTTCTAGGATCTCAGAGGTTTGGCTTTGGAATAAATATGTCCCTGTGCTCAGCCACATGAGAGCTCAGAACATATTCCTGCCTCTGGCCCACAGATAAAGTTGCTTTCCTTCTTTCTTCCTGCCTTCCCTTCCTTCTGTCCTTCCTTCTCCCTTTCCTCTTTCCTTCCCTTCCTTTCTCCCTCACATTTCCCTTCTTTCTTTGTGTGTTCATTTTTTTTTCTTTTATTTTGGTTTTGTTCCCTTCTTCCAGCTTCATGGTGTTTTCACCAGTGCCTCAACCACTTAAAAACACGTTTTTTTGCTTGTAATTTAAGACTTTTCAAGCAGAGCCATAGGAGAAGGGCCCAGGTGTCTCTTGTGTAGTGGCTGCTTTTCCATTTCCCAAGGCCACGCCCCTAGTCTTGCTGGCTGTAGTCCGTGCAGTGCACAGAAAATAACCTAGCAGTAAGAACCAAATATCCCCTGTGCTCAGGGCCCCCAGACCTTCTGTGTTCTCTCATTTGCCCACAGTCAACTGCTAGCAATCTGTTAGAGAAAATGATATAAACTCCCTCCTGGTGTCTCCCACTGCTGCTCAAGCAAAGCCACCATCTTTCCTCGGCGATCAGCCATCCCCACATCACTTCTCAGATGGGTGTAAGGCCCTTACTAACTGGGCTATTTTTCTTTCTTTCTTCCTTTTTTTTTTTTTTTTTTTTTTTTTTTGTCCTGTGTGGAAAGGATACATATTCCAGGGTCCTCCATTTAAAGGGAGCCAGGAGTCCTATTTATTAGTGTTGAAGGATATTTGTATATTCTGACTCTAGGTCCTTTTTTACTTGTGGGTTTTGAAAGTATTTTCTCAGAGTTGGCAGTTTGTTTTTTCATTCTCTTACATACGTCTTTGACATTGGGAAAACTGTTAATTTCCATGAGGTCCGTTTAGTGTTTTTAAGAAATGTGACTTTGGATCTATATCTCAGCAATACTAGCCTACACCAGGGTCATACATCTTTTGCTACTATGTCGTCTTCTATAATTTTTTTTAAAAATTGTGTTCTAAAATAAACCTTAATATGCTCAATTTGGGGTGAATTATTGAAGATTGTGTGAGATATTGTTCAGGGTTTTTTTAATACACACATCCAACTGTTCCAGCACCATATGTTAAAATACTAAACAATGCCACCAACTGAATTGCCTTTGCAGCTTTGTCGAAAATTTGAAAATTGGCTATTTCTAGACTCTATTCTGTTCCATTATCTTCTTCTGTCCCATTGACAATACCTGCTTGATTATTTTGGATTATAGACATCTTGATAACGGGTAGTATCATTGCTATAATTCTGTCCTTTCTCAAAATTGTCTCAGCTTTTCCAGTTCCTTTACCTTTTATTATAAATTTTAGCATCAGCTTGTTTAGTTCCGCAAGATCCTAATGTAACTTTGATAAAGATTGTATTTGGTTTACAGAACAATTTGGGAAGGATTGATTTCTTAGCCATATTGATGTTACTATACCATTAACACTCTGCACCTTCCTAGACATGAGGTCTCCCTTGACTCCTGCTATCTGTGTGTTGTTATTGCTTTCAGCAGAAACTATCACACTGTATATCCCTTACACTTATTCTTAAGGGTTTCATGTATACTGGTGCTATTTTAAGTGGTATTGTATTGAAATTTGTTTTCATTTTTGTATTTAAATTAATTTTAATTTATATTTTATTAAAGCTATTCACTGCTAATATATAGTAAGATTTTTATTGAACTTGAATGTTGTAACATTTCCTAAATCACTTATTATTTCTAGTAGCTTGTTTGTAAATTATTTTGTTTCCAGGTCGATATTCACATTGTCTGCAGATAAAGAAAACTGTACTTCTTTTTGCCAATCTTTTTGCTTTTTACCTAATTTGCTTATGTTATACCATCCATTATTTAAACCTCCACTGTAATATTGAACATGAGTAGAAAGGAGTATATCCTCTTTTTTAAGCTGATCTTAGAGGAGAAATTGCCTTTTAGCATTAAGTATGATGTAAGATGTTGTCTGTAAGTTTTCATACAGAATATTTTGGGGGGTTGTCATGTTAAAAAGTTACATTTCATTCCTAAGATACCAAGAGTTCATATCATAAATGGATCTTGGATTGTGTCAATGCCTTAATTTCCACTTGTGGTGATTACGAATTATTTCTTCTTTAACTTGTGATATGGTGAATTGCACTGATTATTATTTTTACTTTTTAAAGTTTATTTATTATTTTTAGTAATCTGTCCACCCAGCCTCAGACTTGAACTCATGACCCTGAGATCAAGAGTCTCCTGCTCTTCTGACTGAGCCAGCCGGGTGCCTGTACACTGATTTTTAATTTTTTTACATTATTTATTATTATTCTTGTTTTTTTAGTGAATTAATGTTGAAGCTTTTTTAAAGAGATAGACAATTTACCTTACATTATTCAAGTAGAAGTTGTGTGAAGTATTATATTATTTAAACTACATTTGGGGCTTTATAATTTGAACCATTTCCAGAAAATTGTACTTTTTAGTATTCTTAAATGTTTTAGTTGAACTGACAGAGAAATCTCTGATTCATGATAAAACAATGATACATCATCTCTATTTAAAGCATGATTGAAGTTAACTTAGGTTAAAATATTGAAAATGATTGCATATATGTGCTTACATTTATGTATGATTTTAAGTAAATATTTGCTAATTATTTGGAAATTGTAACTTCTTCTGATCTTAATTTTATTGCTTGTTACTCATCAAATTAAAGCATAACAATTTAATTAAATATTCACATGCTATCCAAGGAAAATAAAATCCTAATCAAAATGTTAGTAATAGCGCTCATTTAAATAATTGACTTCAACCACAGCCTGGAGAATGCATTTTACTATAAATCTGAAATTTGACATTTTATATAAATACTATATAAATATCCATGAATATTATATGTAATAACCTATGCTTTAATTAGCAACATCAATTCTTTTATTTAATATATTTAAACTACTGATATCAGGAGACTGTTAGCTTTGTATACCTTTTTAGTCAAAGATTGACAACATATGAAAAATTATAAATGGAAGCTCTATTAGTTCATCTATTCAGTGAACTAGTCAGTGAACTTTTAAGTGTTCAATGCACTCAGTTTTTAAATGGTTCAGAGTACAAAATCCACATACATTTCCTTTGAGGTTCAGTCTACTGCTTAATAAATTTCATAGTTATGAAAATTATCTTCAGTTTTTAATCTATTTTTACAATCAAATTAATTGAATCTTTAGTGTTCTACTTATATTCCTTTGTATCAGTGTTGGCATTTTTAACCTTCAGTGGATTAACTACATTTTAGCTCCTCCTTTTAATTATCAAGTAATTTGCTTTCACTCCTAATCATTGTAATACTTTTAGGAAGTTGCCCCAATTTATGCAACCAAACTGAGCCATTTTATATATATTACTTTAATACCCCTTCCATTCTCTTTTTAAAGGAAAAAAAAAACCATTTTAGAATAGTTTTGAAATTGCCTAGAAAGAAATTAAGTCACAGCCCTGAAATTTTACATTATTTCTTCAATGAATTTTGAGAGTTCAGTGTATATTTCTCAGACCATTCATAACTATATTTATTCACTGCTAAATCAACTTTCCATGAGGCTCTTCTCTTCAAATAACCAATTCATGCATCTCCTCAGTAAAAATTTATTGAATCACTCCTCTATTATAGATGTTGCTTAGAAATTGAGAATAATACTCAACAAGATGTTGAAGAATCTCAATTAGCTTAAATCAATTGAGAGGAGTAGAAAATAAATCACTAAATTGTCGATGACTTTTTTCTCCGAAGTCACATCGCTTCTCTCTTCTTCAGCTGAGTTTCATCCCCCTTGATGTGTGTCCAGCCACCTGCTGGGGAAGCCATGTAGACTGTGCCAGGATGGGTTTTCTGTGAGAACTTGCATGCAGCATTGAAACTCATTTCCTTTTTTGGTCCTACAGGTTTCCCGGGGGCATCAAGTTTTCTAAGCTAGCTTCCAATTCTAGATTCGTTGTTTGCGGCATATTGATATGGCCCATCATTATTTATTTAAAACATATTTGGATGAGGGGTGCCTGGGTGGTTCAGTCAGTTAAGTGCTCAATTCTTGATTTCATGAACTGGGACTCATGATCCCACGTTGTGAGGTTGAGCCTCGTCGGACAGCTCGGAGCCTGATTGGGATTTTCTCTCTCCCTCTGTATCTGCCCCTCCCCTGCGCATGCTTGCTCACTCTCTCTCTCTCTCTCTCTCCCAAAAATAAATATAATTAAAAAGTTAAACATACTTTTATGGGAAATCTATGTTATAATCTACTGAATCATAAACAACCTCAGGTCAAAATTGTGTACATTCTCAGGAAGAAACCTACTCAGGAAGGGTGGTTTAGGGTCCTAGAGTGTATCCAGAGCTCCTTCCTCCTCTTGGTGTTTTTAAAACATGTATTAAAATATTTCACCCCTTTAAGCAATTTCACAAGTCCTTGTTTTGTTCATCTCCTATACCACTGAAACAACTTTAGAAGATGAAGACTTCAGTGGATGAATTTCTAGAACATTCTATTTCTGCAGAGAATATTTGGGTGCTATTTTCATACAATTATAGGGAAATAATTTTTTTTTTAGGACAGCAAGGATCCTGAAAGGATCACTTGGGCAAATTAACAATTACAACCAGATTCTACAGCATTCCTTGACAACAAAAAGGTAACAGTTTTCTGAAAGGGCAGTGCATCATGAAATCATAGAAGGCTGAGGTCCAGAGGAATCTCAGTAATCATCTATTCCAGGTTGTTGGGTATCTAGAGCTACCGTGAAGGGCAGGCTTTTCTGAAAAGAATTGCAGATCAATAGTTGGGAAAGACTTTATCTCCCTCCATTCTACATGCGTGTGGTTTTACTAATTATTATTTAGGATAGGGTTCTACTGTTTTTAAACAAGTAGTACATAACATTTTAACTCTATTGTTTAGTAAACTTAGGCTAAGATTAAATTTAAATCAATTTTCCTACTGTAGGTGTCTTTCCAATATAAATGGGAAGACACTGCACCCCAAATGACATTCATTAAACTGTATGTATTGAAATACAGTCCTCTTTAACTTTTTTAATGTTTATTTATTTTTGAGAGTGAGAGAGACAGCACAAGCTAGTGGTGGTGGGAAGACAGAGAGAGAAAGAATCTGAAGTAGGCTCTAGGCTCTGAGCTGTCATCACAGAGCCCCATGGGAGGCTCAAACCCACAATCCATGAGATCATTACCTGAGCCGAAATCAGATGCTTAGCCTACTGAGCCACCCAGATGCCCCTAAATACAGTTGACTTTATATCAGTCACTCCCTAGGCACGGAGGATATATCAAGTGTATAAAATACACAAAATTACTGCTAATGAGACAGAGAAACCAAAGAGACGTCATGAAAGAAAAAGCTTTTTTGTTTTTTGTTTTCCTTTGCTTCTTTTCCTGCTTCCATTTCTGCCAGGACCTGCACCTTCTGCCCTACACACACCTTAATGTATATCTTCCTTGTAAGGGAAAAGGTTCAGTGATTTATTTGGAGCCTTCAGCAAAATAGATAATATCCAAGGAGTGACTGGGCGAGGTCATCCTGTGCTATTTCAGACCAGTAGCGCTGGGCATCTGGATGACAAGCACTCCTGGATCCAGGAAATAAGTTCAATATGATGGACACCTGGACTCTGTCCTTAATCTGACGGGTTCCTGGACTCCTGAGAGGACATGTGCATCAGATGACAATCGTCAATAAAAACCCCAGACCCCAAAGACGAGTCACATGCTCTTTTTCCTTTCCAAGTCTCCCAGATGATCTGTCTGTATCTCTGTTTCTTCAAAAAACGCTGCTCTCACTTCCTACTGGCTCATGTTTTATTTCCATCCTGTGCAAAACAATGGACCCTTTAGGCTGGTCCAGCAGGACCCCCTCTGGGTCCTCGGACCAGGCCTGCCCACATCACTATCATGAGAAATACATTCTATTGAAGACAAGTGGACAATTTAAAAAGTAATTAAAATAGAGATTGTTGCTAAAATGAACAAACCAAGAGACTACAGATACTGGCGAGGGTGTGGAGAGACGGGCACCCTCCTACACTGTTGGTGGGAATGTAAGCTGGTGCAGCTGCTCTGGAAAACAGTGTGGAGGTTCCTCAAAAAACTATCCATAGAACTACCTTCTGACCCGGCAATAGCACTGCTAAGGATCTACCCAAGGGATACAGAAATGCTGATGCATAGGAGCATGTGTACCCCAATGTTCATAGCAGCAATGTCAACAATAGCAAAAACATGGATAAAGACTAAATGTCCATCATCTGATGAGTGGATCAAGAAGATGTGGTATATATACACGATGGAGTACTACATGGCAATGAGAAAGAATTAAATATGGCCATTTGTAGGAAAGTCGATGGACCTTGAGGGTGTCATGCTAAGCGAAATAAGTCAGGCAGAGAAGGACAGAAACCATATGTTTGCACTCATAGGTCTAACAGGAGAACAGGAGAAACCTAATGGAGGACCAGGAGGAGGGGAGGAGGGAAAGAGAGTTGGGGAGAGAGAGGGATGCAAAACTTGACTACTGAATACTGAAAATGAACTGAGGATTTAAGGGAAAGGGAGAGGGGGGAAAAAGAGGTGGTGGTGATGGAGGAGGGCACTTGTGGGGAAGAGCACTGGGTGTTGTATGGAAACCAATTTGACAATAAAATATTTAAAGAATTTTTTAAAAATGAAATTTTGAAAAAAATAGAGATTGTTTAAAATATATTAGCTTGCCTTGGCAGATTATGTTTCAGTAAACAAATCGAAAAGAAGAAGACAAAGAAGAAGAAGAAATCTCAGTGGCTGATAAATTATATTTCCTCAGGAAACAGAAAATGGGGCTGAGCCTTGCCCTGAATTGGAGCTTGTGATATTATTAAATAGATGAGTCAAAGGCACCTTACTGAGGAGCATTAGAGCAAAGGTCTGATGAGATGAGGGAGAGAAATGGAGGCCCAGACGCCCAGAGAGGTCCAGGCTAGAGGCCCGGGCGCCCGCAGAGGCCCAGGCTAGAGGCCCAGGAGCCTGAAGCACAGTGAGAAAGGGAGAGAAGGATCCGAGATGAAGTCAGAGGTCGGAGGTCCGAGCTGAACTGCATGAGGCCAATCAATGTGATTTTGTAAATTGATTTAAGGCATTTAACTTCATTTTTATTTCATGTTTTCAGTTCACCATTCTAGCCGGTTTTGTGAACAAAACACAGTTGTCAAGCACAGAGGGAAAGAAGAGCTGGAAGATTATTTTGCCCGCTGGTAAAGAGACCCTAGTGGATTGGGCAGGACAAATATCATGACTGTGCTCAGACTCTGCTTCTGCTTTCAGCATAAGACTGTCAAGTCAGTCTGATAGAAGCAGGATGTTAAGGAAAGAGTAGAGCCAAACATCCGAGAGATTAGACATGAAAGCACATGTTCAAACAGGCAATTAGTCGCCCAGGTCTGGAGTTCAAAGGAGAAATCTAGGCTGGTAATGTGAATATCAGAGTTATATATATTTAAATATAGTTCTACTTTATACATAGTTACATATACTTATAGATGTATATAGAGTTCATAAATATAATTTTTATTTCATTTTTTGTCCCCCTAGTTAATATCTTAGTTAAGAAAGATATGGCTACAGTGATCACACCTTTAAGTAATAAATATTTACTTCAAAAAAGATATATAACTCAAGTTGATATCTATTAAAACTTTCAAATGAAACATTTTTATGGAGAGTGCTACTGACCACCAATACCTCTGTTCTTTATCTACTTGTTGAGAAAACTGTCAGGACCAGCGATCACCCATGATAATTATGGTGAACTACAGATCTGAAATCTAGATGGGGAAATACAGAGTTCAGGACGTGGGCAAAGACCAGACCCGGTCTCTGAAATTATGGAAATTCCCACTATTCAAAAATAGTCCATTCCCAGGAAACCTTTAGTAAACCAAAATGGAGTGAAGCAAAGAGGCAGTTAACATTCATTTAAATGGAAAAAGTTTGGAGCATTTCCAGACCCCCAAAATAACCCCTCGGGTTTTTCTGATACCTCAGGATACATTTTGCTAAAGGATGCACAAATAAACCAAAATAAAGCACAGAGACTCCCGGGCAGGGTTCAAAGCTCCAGTGGCTGGACTCAGATGCTCAGCGCAGCTGGGGGTGTGGCGGGGGCGGGGGCTGGGCAGTGCCACTCTCTCACTATGGTCAAGGCAGGTTTCATGGTTCTGCTGGCTCCAAATCCAACACTGGAGGCTGTTTTCACTTTTCACCTTATTTGCTGAAGGAGAAATTCCCCTTCATATTGATATCAGTTAGTGAAACAAATACTAGGTTAATGTAGGTCTTTCATAAAAGCAAAGGGGTATAACTGGAACTTTCAAAAAGTGGGTATACACGTGCTCCTGGACCTCTGTGTCATCTTTCCGCTTCTCCCCATGCAGAAGTTTTAGTGGAAAAGTCAGGGGATCCGCGGAGAGACAGAGAAGCCGCAGGATGGAAAACAAGCCTATTTATCCTCTTTCACTGACACTGACATCAGAGGAAAAATTAACTTGCTGTGTGAAGCTGCTAAGGACGTGGGTGTTTGTTTCTTAAAGCACCTCGTGGTACCTACCCTAAATAATAAACCAAGTCTATTACATTTTACTCTGAGTATTTTTTTTCTAAAGGATATGTATGTTTTATATTTATATGTATTTCTCAATCAGCATAAGTGTTTAAATTAATTTGCTTTGGATAAAAAAATGTTGATATTACTTTGTTTTTCAGCTTTGAAAAATAAAATCCTTAGCAAAGTGACATAATTTAGAAATAGAAAATGCAAGACAGACAAAAACCAAAATAGCACATTTGCTGGGAACAAGCCTATTTATATATGTGCAAAATGATAAGTGAAGGATTATAGCTCTACATTTTGTGTACTAGAGCACCAATTGTAACTGATCTGTGACGTAAACTTTACAGACTTTTTTGGGATACTTAGTGTTCCTTCAGCACAGCTTCACGGCTTCTGTGTTATTACCACTGGGCAAGTGCTTTGACGGTCCAGATATGCCGGCCTCTTTCCTGTCAGTTTTTAGTCGTAAAGTGAAATGACTTTTGGTTCCCAGTGAATTCACTGCTCTTTTAATTGCCCCCTTGAGGAGCCTGGTGTCAGCAGAGATTCTTACCAAATCTTGCATAATGATTAAAAATGGAGAAACCAAGGCAGCTAACGGAAAGGTCACTGTATAATCTTCTCTTATTGAAACAAATACACTTAATGGAAGCACTCTATCTTTTGTGTATATCTCACTGACATTTTTTCAGTTCTGAAGAATTGATCCTTTCCAGTCCCATTACACTGAATTAAATGTTACATTTTTGAGCTTTCTTTTGTCAACAGTGATGAGGAGAACAACTCTAGCTTCACTTTTTTCTCTCACAAAAATTAACTTTTAAATAAAATTTAATTGTACTTTCCTTTGTCAGGTCCTAAAGAAATAAGTTTCTTTTTTTTTTTTAATGTTTATTTTTGAGAGAGACAGAGTGCAAGCAGGGGAGGGGCAGAGAGAGATGGAAACACGGAATCCGAAGCAGGATCCAGGCTCTGAGCTGTCAGCACAGAGACTGGTGTGGGGCTTGAGCCCATGAACCATGAGATCATGACCTGAGCCCAAGTCAGATGTTTAACCAACTGAGCCACCCAGGTGCCCTGAGAAGTAAGTGTTTCTAAAGTAAAGGGTGTTTATACAAAATACACACACTTTGGACTATAATATAAATATTATTGTGTAGTATTTATTTTAAATAGTTTAAACTAGTGTATGCTATTATAATAAGTTTGTAAATATATATCAATAACAATTCAGCATTTGAATGTCCCATAAATAACTTAGCAAATACTTCTTGTTGGATATTGGATGCTACATTTAAGTACAATAAATTTGACATAAAGCTTAATAGCAAAAGAAATATGTGGTTGAGCCACTATCTGATACCTAACATTAGCTGACGGACAAAAATCATATCATCCCTTTTTATCTCCATTTATATAACAAGGTCCAAAGGAAACTTTCTAATATATAAAATGTCATCTCTTTTGCACTTGTGTTCTTCTTGATTACACTCCCACTGTGGAAAAGTTTATGATTTTAGGCAAAGCCCAAGGTCTGACATTTGTGTTTCCCTGAATATCAGATGGAGTTTATTCTTCAAAAAATATGGTTTCTTACTTCAATTAAATATATATGCTTGTGCTAATCATGTAAAATTACTACTATAATGTTCAGTAGTTTCTTTGTTTTGACAGACCACATTAAGGAATTCAGATTGATTATCAATTTCATCTCTAAACAAACCCTCTTTCGCTTCATGGAGTTTTATTTTATTCTTTTCTTTTAATTTAAAAATGACATGCTTCCTGGGGCAGCCAGGTGGCTCAGTCAGTCAAGCACCTGATCTTGACTTCGTCTCAAGTCATGATCTCACAGTTTGTCAGATCGAGCCCCACATCAGGCTCTGTGCTGGCAGCTTAGAGCCTGCTTGGATTTTCTCTCACTCTCCTTTTGCCCCTCCCCTGCTGGTGCTCTCTGTCTGTCTCTCTTTCTCTCAAATAAATAAATAAACTTTAAAAAAATGACATGCTTCCATCTGCTAAAGCATTTTGTGAATAAACACAGACAATACCACAAATGAATCTTCTTACATTGTCAATATGTGGGAGTCATCAGAAATGGCTATGAACAGACTGTAATAAAAATTCTAATTTAATAATTCATTGTGTTTTGAAATGACAGGATCAAAAATTCTCAACTCAATTAGTTTCATCACTTAGCCAATATAGTAGATATTTGCCTTTATCAAATGCTGTCTAGCACATTCACATTTCACAATGAAATCGAGTTTCGTTTGGGGGAAATCATTTCTCTCTGATTTTGTGTGGTATTGAGGATGATTTATCCCACATGTTTTTCTTCCTCTATGGAATCACAGGAACACCAGATTCCTCCTCTCTCATCTGATAGAGTGAGATGTGGACATGGGGCCCCCATTCTGCCCAGCACATGCGGGCTCCCAGAACTCTGCATTTTAAGGAAGTAGCTTATGGGGAATTCAGCCTGTAGTGTTAGCGGTGGCTGTGGGGACAGCTGTCCATGCAGATGTCACATGATTGCTGTTTGCAATATGAGTCAAGAATCTGAAAAAGTTCCTATTCCTAGAAGTGCCTGGCTCAGTCAGAAGAGCATGCACCTCTTGATCTCTGGATTGTGAGTTAGAGCCCCACATTGCGGATAGAGATTACTGAAAAATAAATTAACTGTTTTCTTAACTCACATGCCTAGACCTTAGTTGCCACTGGCAATCTAGTTCATGGGAGTCCTGCCAGGTATTAAAACCATTAATTCCTGAAATGGTACAGTCATGTCTTGTATTACTAGAGGCTTACCCTGTGCTGTTTTTCTCTGCTAACTATTTTGCATGCATTGTTCCAGGACTTCCATTGCACGTGTTTGAAAGCCTGTAACTTTCCAGAGGCACACAGGCCTCTGGAACACATCTCAGACCTCGCTTCCCAGCTCTCAACCCCTCGCAGCTCTACTGTCAATGTATTCACTGCTGTACCTATTATTTTCAACTCATCCAGGGCTCTTGAGGACTTTATTTCTAGCCAACACAGTACCACAGAGTGGACCTACTTAGCTGAGCTTGATATTTGCTCTGCTGTGTTTGCAGTCTAGAAAGGATAATCCAACACGTAAGCAGGTAAGTGAAGTTGGATATGCTGGGCATTGTGAGAGGTGTCAGGGTGGAAAGAACACTGTTTAATGGCCACGGCCAGTCTTCACGGATCAGGGTCAGGAAAGAATTTATAGAAAAGTGATCTGCTAACACTTTAAAGAATCGGAAGTACTTTCCTGGCAGCAGAGGTAGGAAGAGATTGCAGGAAGAAGTAACACCTTAATAGAATTTTTATAACAATGAAACTGTCATATATGGGATATGAAATTCATGATCATGAATATAGATATAGATTGGAGAAATATTTACATAGTGAGCATCATATGAACTAGTTTAGAGATATGGGCAAAAGCCAGAGCATGCAAAGTATCATATGTTATAATGAGAGTTTAGATTTTTGGCTATATACATATATATTGATGGTTTTCAAAGTAGATAATAACAAGATCAATTGTGATTTTTGGAAGTTCTTTCTAAATATCAAGTTTTAATGTTATACCAAAAAGAATATAAAATTATGAATAAGCCTAGCAATGGTAGCCAAAACTATATCTGATGCAGTGATATACACATTCTAAGAGATCAAATGTAGAGTCAGCCCGAGTTAAGGGCTTTTAAATTATGTATAATGTTGCTTGTTATTCAGACTGTTGGGTCTCTCTGAGGTTTCAAGTTAGCTCTTGGCAAAATGATTGTGTAGATGAACTTTGTCTTGACACTATTTTCATCTTCTGAGTTCTCTGGCAAGGCCTCCCTCTCCACCTTGACCCCTTGTCTTCCTGGAAACCAGTTTTAAGTTAAATAATATCTAGCAGTTTTGGGGTGCGTGGGTGGCTCAGTTGGTTAAGCGTCTGACTTTGGGCTAAGTCATGACCTCACAGTTCATAGGTTCAAGCCCCACATTGGGTCAGGTTGGTGGCTTGGAGCCAGGAACCTGCTTTGGATTCTGTGTCTCCCTCTCTTTCTGCCCCTCCCACTCTCACTCTCTCTCTTTCTCTCTCTTTCTCTCTCTCCCACTCTCTCTCTCTCTGTCAAAACTAAACATTAAAAAATAGTTTAAAAAATAATATCTAACAGTTTTATGCACACCTATCTACACACATGGTGTCATTAGGTTCTTGAGACCCTGTTTATTCCTTAGTGGTAGCAAATATAATTTTAAATACTCAATTTAATAATAGTAAATGCAACATTAATGTAATTTACTGTATCTGGATTTTATACATTTTAATATTGCCTACATGTTATTAACCTGAAAGAAAACTACTAATTGTTGAAATTTCAGGTGCAGCAGATGACCTGGCAAACTGTGACCCTATTTAAAGAAATTTTGGAGCAGTTCTGAAAGGAGTAGATATACCCCAAATTTTGTTTGTTCATCTATGACTTCTGTTTTCTGACATTTATGATTCTTTATTCTTCATTGCAGCCAAAGACAATTTTTTTCAAATGTATTAGTACTAGTTATGGTCATTCTCCTGACACAGAGAGCAACAGATAGAATGACAAGGGCTGAAAGGGAAAATACAATAAAATTGAATTTTGGACAGAAGTGAATTAGTATGAATTTTTTTTTTTAAATTGAAGTGTGTCGGTGTGATGGCAGCAGCATGAAAATTTCTTTCAACTGGTCTTCTTGTTCTTTGGAATCTATTTTCTAGGGGCACCTGGGGGGCTCTGTTGGCTAAGTGTCCAACTTCGGCACAGGTCATGATCTCACGGTCCATGGGTTTGAGCCCGCCTCAGGCTCTGTGCTGACAGCTCAGACCCCGGAGCCTGCTTCCGGTTCTGTGTCTCCCTCTCTCTCTGATCCTCCCCTGCTCGCACTGTCTGTCTCTCAAAAATAAAAAACATAAAAAAATAAAAATTAAAAAAAAAGAATCTATTTTCTAACTCTCTTTGCCCTTGTTGTAGGATGAGAACTGATCATGCAAAAAAGATACAGAAAATAAAATGAAAAACATGGGTTTCATGACAGAAAAGATCATTGCGGTGGGAATCCAGTTTTATTATGGCCCGTTGACACTAACATAGGTGGTTTTACCTCAAATAACCTTTTCATTATTTATTCCATGTAGATGTGGTCTGGACCTTAAGAAAAGGAAGAGTGAAATAGCATTAATCTTGGGAAAATTAATCTGCTATAATTTTATAGAACATTAGCGTTTTGGAATTACGTTAAGATGTCAGCTTACATTTTGGTATGTCTTTCTTTAGAAATTTTAAAATCAAGGTGCCACAGTGGCTCAGTCAGCTACACATCCGAGTCTTGGTTTCAGCTTAGGTCATAATCTCATGGTTTCATGAGTTCGAGCCCCACTCTGGTCTCCATGCTGACAGTGCAGAGCCTGCTTGGGATTTTCTTGCTTTCCTCCTGGCCCTCCCACACTCACACTATCTCTGTCTTTCTCAAATAAATAAACTTTATTTTTTAATTAAAAAATAAAAATTTAAATATTATATATTGCTACAAATATAGTGGCATTGTCTGATATGCCCAAGGTAAAGCTGTTTATTTGTGTTAATTTCTCCCATTTATATAAATGATCTACTTAAATCCATTACCAATGATTTGACTCCAATAGGAGAAATAGGAGAAAAAATAGGATTTCAATGGAGAAAAATATATCATTAAAGAACCTTGTAGTAACATAACACTAACTTAACATCATTAGGTCTTTCCATGATCTTGGTGCCTCTTGTTTGTTATATTAACTTCTCTGCAGATAGAATCAAATAGGACATTTGCTGCCCATTTACTAAGGAAAAAGCAATTTTAAAAACATCATAACTTGCCTTACAACAGACTCTGTGCTGACAGCTCGAACCTGGATCCTCTTTTGGATTCTGTGTCTCCTCCTCTCTCTGCTTCTCCCTCACTCACATTCCGTCTCTATTTCATTCAAAAATAAATAAACACTTTTTAAAAATTTTAAAAATTAAAACACCATAACTGTAGAGTTTCATTAGGAGACCTCAAAACTCCTTGGAAGTGAAGGAATAAAGCATTTGAAAAAGCCATATTGACCTGCTTTGATAAGCAAACTAAAATTAAAAAGAGGAGACTATTTTTAAATCATTTGGGTTGTTACAGACTTTATTTCATTTAAATGTGCTGTCATAAATGCTGACACTTTGAAGTGTTATATATAGGCCTAAATTACAAACATTCATAAGAATCAATCAAAGAAATTTTCTAGACTCAAGCCTTGAACTGGTCTGTTCCAAATATGCTCAAAAGTAAGACCCAATTATACTCCCTTACATTTAAATTTTTATTTTCAGAAAAGTTTGGTTGAGAAAATTATCCAAACCTGTAACTCCATTAGGTTCAAAATGAGATTTTACCTTTCTACGTTTCCGTGCTACTGAACGAATGCCAGCAGTGCCACAAATGCTGGGGAGCACCTGTCTCAAAGGTTAGGACAGCTTTTTGCATCAGAGTTTTATTTCATGTTAAAATGTTCTTGCCATAAAATGGTATTAATTGGTGAGTGTTCTGCTAAGGCATAGGAAGTCCCTTCAAAAAGCAAGGCTGTGTCTAATTGATTGTTTTATCCTTGACATTAACAATGGATGGTGCAGAATGGGTACCTTATTACTATTTTGTGCTTGAATAATACAACCTTCACTTTCTTGATTTACGTATGTATTTCATAAATTCATAAAAGCCTCGGAAGCAATTTTTCTAATGCGTGCATAAATCCATTACTGTAATTATTTGTATAAGTAACCAATTCACCTATTAAAATCATTTCTATTATGTGTCCATTGAAAATGTGACATATTTTAAATGACTGCTTAAAATTTACACATTATTAATTTAGTATATAGTAGAGTTTTTATATTGTTTCATTCATATGCATTTATTATCAGAAATATAATAAATATTTATAAGTACAGTTCTTGCTGATGGGAAATATTGATAATATTTTTAAGACACTCCTTTCTTTAGTCTGTCATATTTAAGATGCACATACTTTAGTTCCAAGCTTTAGCTCCAAGACCTATCTAGCAAATAAATAGTTTTTATCTGATCTTTCTTTAGCTGCCTTTATTAGGATTCAGAATTGGAATATTCTGAAATGTCTTGTATCTATGACAGCCATTCTCTACCCTGACTGCCTCAGAATTCACCTGGTCAAAGTCTCAATTCATCTTTTCCTATTCCCATAATTTCATTGCTATAGTAGACTGACAGATTCATTTTATCTAGATATATGCAAATTTGGTAAAATGGACTGACTGAAGGGATCTAGCGACTTCTATGTACCACCAAAGAACCCATCCCAAGTAGCGTTCAATGTCATGATTCACTGAGAGCTTGGGCTGCTGGTGAAAGGGGTAAAGCCTAAGATGACATTTTTAACAATATTTCCAGAAGAACAGATGCTGCAAGGGAATATTGAAATCAGTGTCTCTGAATTCATTCCCAGTGGACTGAGCGTGATGGGCAGGATGCTCTATTCTATTTAGGAGATAGAATCAACAGGACTCAAGAATCAATAGATTATGCGGGTTGAGGGTCAAAAGCGATGTCCACGATGACGTTTAGGCTTTTGATACATTTTCCTGTGGAAATTACCTAAAAGAATTTACCATTATATGCTGAAATAGAGCCCACGTGTTTTTATAACATGCTATTTACTACACTGCAACTTATCATAATTTAAAATGTTGGGGACAAGGAGTGTTACCTCCTTATTAAGGCATTAGCCTTCTGGAAGAATTCAGGTAGTTTCCTGTAGAAGACATACCAAGTGAGGGAGTGACAGGAGCCTCTTCCAGAGTCAGGAAGTCAGGTAATAAACACAGAGTTCAACTAATGACGACACGGTACAGTATCTACCACAATAGGGCTGTCAGCTCACCCACATACAGTTCACTGCTGGGAGCTGCATCATAGGTTCCGACTACAGCAAAGAGTTCTCAAAGCTTTAGTCTCATGCTCTTTTACAATCTTAAAAATTCTTGAGTTTCCTACTCCAGAGTTTCTGTTTGTATAGATCATCTCTCTTCATATTTCTTACATTTAACATGTTTAAATAAAATTGAAATTGAAAAAACCCCACAAAGATAGATTGCATCATATTTCTCAAAGCTGAGGTCAAAAATAAAATAAATAAGATAAAAGAAGCAGATTACATTTATCGGAGAAGTGAGGTGTTCACACGGAAGAAACAAACAGTAGCGATGAACTTGGTTTTGCCCTATACGGGGAGAAAAAACTGTAGTTCTTCTCTTAATGGAACGGAATTCAGGAGCTGCCAGAACAGATGGGCAGAGCACAGTGCGGGGAGAGAGTGCAGAGCCCCGGTGCCCCCTCCACATGCACTTCTCCCAGCAGTTCTGGGTGTTGCCGACCTAGAAACTTCCCAAACCCCACACTTGCAGGATTTTATCAAGGCTTCATCACCAGTAGGCTCAATTACTGACTCTATTTTCATCCCTTCTCCTTTCTCAAGAGAATGGGGGTGGGGCTGAAAGTCCCAACTTCTGGTCCTCTATCTAGGAGCCCCCTTTCTGCACACCCCCAGTTGCCTAATTAGAACAAAAGACACTCCTATTATCCAGGAAATCATAAAGGTTTCAGGAGCCCTGTGTCAAGAACCAAGATCAAAGGCCAAATATCACTTAGAGAATTACAAGGGTTTTTCCCAAGAAATAGAGGCAGAGACCAATATATATATATTTTTTCTTCTTATTTTATAATAAACCCATAATCTACTAAGTAAAATATTTCTCTCATTCTGTGAGCTGCTATAGCCAATAAACTGAACCCATGGAGGGGGCCTTGGGAACCTCTGATTTATAGCCAGTAGGTCAGAAACACAGGTGACAATGTGGACTTGGAACTGGTATCTGAAGGCTGAGCGGTCTTACAGGCCTGACTCCCTAACCTGTCTGGCTGATCTCCAGGTAGGTGATGTCAGATAGAGTTGAATTGTAGGACACCCAGCTGGTGTCCTGAAAATTAATTAGTGTGGAACGCCACCCCCACCATATTAGAATTGTTACCAGAACCTACATATTTGGTTTTGCCTAATCTTAGTACTAGACACTTAATTTCTGGATATCAATTTAGAAAAAATAGCCAAAAATTATTATTGCTTTATCAGAAATTTATAAAACTACAAAAGGTTTGCTTTTGAGGGCAACACCCATTCCTTCTGTAAATATATATTTGCTGATGTGTATTATATGGTATAGATGATAGGTAAGTAGATGATAGGTAGATGGATAGATAGATAGATAGATAGATAGATAGATAGATAGATAGATGATAGATAGAAAGATAGAAGTGCTCACTTCGGCAGCACATATACTAAAAATTGGATGGATGGAGAGATAGATAGATAGAAAATACATAGATAGATAGATGATAGATACTCTGGAGATTTACTAGTGAGCAAAAGCAACAAACCTTTGACTTTACAAGACACACTCTAGCTGAAGAGACAGACATTAAACTAATAATCACAAAAATAAATACATAATTATTACAGTGGTCATGAATTCTGAGAGATATACTCGGGGATGAGAAGTGGAATTTTCCACCTTATAGAGCCTTTCCACATTATCACATACACCAGACGGCAGATAAAACTTAAGGAGGCGCCACTCTCAGTTCTGAATTCTTATTTATCTGAGAGGCAACAGACAAGCCTTAGCCAGACATTTGCTCTTTGCCTATCTGAATTCCACTTTTGTTTTCCACTTTTCTGTTAACATTCTGCTTTATTATTCATGTTAATTTTTTACCCCTTCCTTTCTGTGACTTGCTTTGGGCAGTGCTCAGGTTTTTAGTGTTATAACTAGCTAATTTTGTATCTTGGAATAAAAGCTTTATCTGACACAAAGGCTCGTGGTGGGCTAAATTGCACAAATGTTTTCTACTCTAAACAAAGATTTGGAGAAGAGAAACCTTCACCACATTCTATTTTTGTGCCCATGAATATATTCAGTGGTTCCGGATCCTAGTTTCCTAAAAACTTATCAATTGCTTTATATACTTTTATCTATATTCAGAAAGAACAAATGGAATATAGAGTCATAAATTACATTTCTATCATGTAGTAGTGATGGAATCTTAAAATTTTTGAAATATGTGAAAAATTATTACAGTTAATGATAATGAGTAGACAGCCTTTTGATATGTATTCATTTCTCTATTGAAAATTATATTGAGTTAAGATTTCTCATATACGGAAAATTACCACTTTTCCTTAGACATATTAATAATATCACCTATGACATTTCATTTAGTCCTTAACTAATTGTATGTAAAGGTACTTTTCCCCCTTTTTAAAACATTTTAATTCCACTTAGGTAACATCCAGTGTTATATTAGTTCCAGGGATACAGTGCAGTGATCCAGTATTTCCATACATCTCCCATCCTCATCAGGACACATGCAGTCGATCTCCACACCTATTTCACCCATCTCTCCACCCACGTCCCCTCTGGTAACCATCAGATTGTTCTCTGTAGTTAAGAGTCTGTTTGTATATACATGTATTGAGTATGTTTCCTGAGTCATTGAGAGATGATGCCAGGGGAAAGGTTTGTGGGCCAGGGGGTAACATCATGGAAGGAAAGAAATAAATCCAAGGAGCCATTGTCAAAATAGGCACTGCTATGGACAACTGGGGTTTAATCCTCACTGGGGTCTTCTTAGGTGCAAGAGTAGGTTCTTATCCATGAGTTCCCCTGTCAGCATTCAACTACCTCACCTTCTCAGATTTGCCCACAATAGAATGGATGAGCAGATTCCTGCAGGCAGAATGGTGGCAGCAGGAGGCCAAGGAGGTGAGGAAGTGAGCTAAACAGGCTGCTGTGGCTGAACTGAGGAGCTGTCCGTTCACCTCCAGTCTCAGGTGGTAGCCATAGCAACAGCTGAGGCTCAAGTCATGACCTCACAGCTCAGCTCCTGAGTTCCAGCCCCACATCTGGCTTACTGCTGTCAGAGGAGAGCTCTGGACTTCAGATTCTCTATCTCCCTCTCTCTCTCTGCCTCTCCCCCACTCACACTTTCTCAAAAATGAATAAACATTAAAAACAAAACAAAACAAAAAAACCAACAAACAAAAGAACCTTGGTTCAATCTGAGGGGAAAAGCTTGTGTTTGGTCAGCAGTGAAGTTAGCCCTCTACTATCTTCATCAGTCTTCCAAATTCTCCTTTACTTCACCCGTCCTGCTCTGCTGGACCCAGGAAGATGATTAATTGTTCTCCCGTTTTGGTGGAAACACTGTTCTTGATGAGGTCTAGAGTTGAGATGGAAGAGGAAATACTGCTGATCTTTTTTTGGCATAGATGTTCAAGGACTTGGTCTCAACACCTTACAAGGACTGGCAAATAATTCACCCTAAGTCAGAGAGAAGAGCAAAAACTTCTGCTCAAGAAATATAAGTCTCTTTTTCACCAAACTGATAATGGAGGTGGAAGTATTTTTAACAGTCTGAAAAATTCTTTCCCTTAATTATCTGATTAATGATGATGATTTCATCTCATACATTCACTCCCTATTGAAAATATAAACATTTCTGTTAACTTGCTTTACATTTGGTGATGATTTTGTATTTGTCTAAAATAATTATTACTAAACTGTGAAAATTTTGATTTCAAGAAATTTAACTTGGTGCTTATTTAATGCATTTTAAAATCTATAGGTTTATTTACATTTCTTATTTTTATTTATTTGTGTATTTACTTATTTATGTACTTATTTATTTATGTATTTATTTATTTATTTTTAGAGACAAGGAGAGCTCAGGAGTGGAGTGGGGGGAGAGAGAGAAAGAGAGAATCCCAAGCAGGCTTCATGCTCAGTGCAAAGCATGACACAGGCTCAATCCCACAACCCTGGGATCCTGACCTGAGCTGAGGGTAAGAGTTGGAAGTTCATCCAACTGAGCTATCAGACCACTTCCATTTCTTAATTGTTACTTTATTTCAGGACCTTCATACATGAAATTTCCTAGCTGTGAACCCTTCCTCCAACAAAATGATCACTATGTCTCCTAGTTACTCCTCATTTATATTTCAAATCAGGGAAGATTTCTAACAAACATGCCCATACCACCAATAAAAACTAGTTTCCCTATACTTCTCTTTATTGTAAATAAGCATTAGCTTTTACATTTTTGATTAATGTTTCCCCTACTAGTGTAAATTCTATGAGAGCACTGTGTATTCCATTCTAAGCATAGTACCTGGAATTTCTTGTTAAGTATTGGTTGAATCCAATAATTAAAATGCAATATACTAAAATACAAAAATGTGAATTCTCTTTAAGCATTTATTTTAATTCATTTTATAAAATCAAAATGATACTTATTTGTAGTATATAGGCAGACCCATTAAATAAACAACTCAAGGCCCTTTCTACATGTTCTTATGTTTATTTTTTATTTAGTATATTTATTAATGTTAATTGTAATTATGTTTGCCATACAGTGCCATTCACTGCTGCAATAAGTTTGGTTTCAAAGTTGGATTGATGAAATAGGATAGTATCTGATAAGGTGACAGGCTGTATGTTTTTAAATTTTCACATTTGTTTTTACAAAGGATTAGAAGAGAGTATCATCCTCAAATAAACAGCTTTCTAAAAAGCACGGTAGGTGACAGTAATCTGTCTACAGATTGTAGAGACCCACAATTACACCTCCATGTATCTCCGGTGATCATTAATTATAAAGATGACATTCTGGAGGTCAATACAGGTGGTTGACAATTGAACCATACTTGACAAACTGCTTCGGTTGAGGCGACAACATTCAAATTAAAATCTATACTTGAATACCATATGACAAAGCATCATTCATAAGTGGTGTAACAGGTCTTTTAGGGTGATTCTAGTGATTGGTGGTTGGAACTGGAGAAAAGAGCACTAACTATCAGTTCTGGAAACACTGTCAATGATGCATGGCCCCTGAGGAAAGTCATCAACATTTCTGGATTCCAATATCTTACTCATGAAAACAAATGAATAGTTCTTATCACGGCTGAATTCAATGCTTAAATGAATTAATCATCATAAAGTCCTTAGAATGAAGCTGACTACTTAGTAAGTACCATATATTATACCAAATAACACGCAAGTTATCTTTTTCAGGAGTGGAATATCATGGACACATTTGTAAACCTGAGTGAACTCATCACAAGGGAGAAACGGTATATTTGCCTGAGTTAACAGACTCTCTGAACAATGACGTTTAGCTTATCACAAGGGAAATTGGCATGGGAAGTAAAGAGCAAATGTATTTTGAGGTCTGCACATGTATCAGACAAAGTGCAGGAAGTACACTTCCAAATGTTTCCAAATGTTTCTATTTCCCCTATCTTACCTCCCTAGAATACTATAAATTTGTAGTCATTAAGTTGATTTTCAGAAGTAAATTAAACTAGATTTTGGAAAATCTTGAAATGATATTGAAGACTAATAATGTGATTAGGTTTATATTAAAGAGTTATACAGAGATAGAACAAGAGAGAAGAAGTGTTAAATATTATTTTATATGTATTTATATGTATATTTAAATGACATCCTTGTCTTTTGGACCATGCATCTTATAACTTAATGGTCTAGCTCCATACAGGGTACCACAGCACTAGGAGTCGGAAGGGAGGTCATCTTTCATTCGAATAGCAATCTGAAGTGATTTTTCTGTCAAAATATTTCCGCCATCATGACGAGGTAACTGAGATAAGATCCAACATAACAAGAAACTGAATTCCCTGTATAATCTCAGCTGACAAAATGAAAGGTGATTTTGCCAATTGCCTTTTACAACCCTAATTTTCCAAAAGAGGATTTAGTTCATTTATATTTTATTTGAATATATACTTTTTGAAATTGTCTTAAATGAGAAACAGTTTATAAGCTATGTTAAGTCTTAGAGAAAACACTCTTCAGTGCTCAAGGGAGAGTATGATTTACAACAGTTTCAACAAAACCACACAAGTCATTGTAGACAAAAGTACAAATCAATAGTCCAGAAATTGGTACTGACATTGTATGGGAAAGAAATCAACTTCTTTTAATCTGAAAAACAGGCATAGCAGTCAAACAGTGTGGGGAAGACCAGGAGAATTTAGAAAGAGAAAGATTCTTGAAATGTGTTTGTTCTCATCAGACGTCATCATGAGCTTCAGCAGTGGTGACAATAGCAATTAACAGCAGTGTTTGTCACTTATCTTCAGTTAAAGATGAGAAAGAAGAGGCACTGAACAGTTATCACTACCTACAACCAGATAGCCTTAAGTAGCAAAGGCAAGATTAAAACCCATGTAACTCCACAGCTTTTAGGCACTACTGCATTCGAAAAGCAGGTGGAGAGACTGGCCATAGATATACATCCTCCACATGACAAGACTGTAGGAAAGAACAAACATGTTGGTAAGCTCCACTTGTGTAAGAGCAAATTCCCCAGTTGGCAAGTTCCTACGAATTCTTCTTTCTTTCTTCCTTCCTTCTTTCCTTCCTTTCTTCCTTCCTTCTTTCCTTCCTTTTCTTTTCTTTTTTTTAAAGAGAGATTTGGAGTGGGAGGAGGGCAGAGGTGGGACAGAGAAAGAGGGAGAGGGAGAGAGAGAAGCCTGAAGCAGGCCTTGATCCCATGACCACGGTTTTTCCTTAGCAGCACTTTTTTGAACCCTGTAGACACGAGAAGAGCAGGTGCTTGGATGTAATGTAGATATAACGTTTTGAGGGATGCACCATGATAGAAGGGAAACATAGAAGCAGTTTGACAGAATCTGATTCAATGTTGGATTAAAAAATGAAATTGTACAGCCACGTATAAGGAAGAAATGGTTAATATGGAACAAAAGTGTTCATTGTACTGGAGTGCCAGTTTGTTTACAGTACAGGTGTCATGAGTCTAATAATTGTAAGGGACTGTGAAAATAACAGAATCAGCAGAGAATAGATACTAGAGAACACTTCCAGATGTTAACAGACATGCTGGCTCTAACTGTGCCCATGGCATGGTGTGGATGGGTTCAGTTTAGATACATGTCACAGGAGACAAGGATGCCAAGAAATTGAGAGACTAAGCCTTTTTAAAGTGTGATGGGCATGGATGTTAAATCTCCCAGAATGAAAAAATATCTGGGTGGAAAGAAAAGCAAAGATGTCATTACTAAGGCTTTGTCAGTGAGTGGTGAGGAGAGTCCTCAGGTTTGAGATATGACATTCAACTGGAGAAGCAGACACTAGGTTTAAATAAAGACAAAGAGAGATGCAGACAGTAGAGTTTGTGAGTTCCTTCACTTTCTTGGGTCCACAGAGAAGTAAGGCCACAAAATACTAGTAATGTTGAGAATAGAACCTTATATGGGGCCTGAGAAGAGACGATGTTGACTCCGAGATGAAAAAAAGAACAGTGATTTTGTCAGAATAATTGAGCTTGTTGTTTTCGTTTGGAAAAGGGTTTACCTATAAACAGCAAATGCTCTTTTATCAAAGAGAGGAGCAATGGTTGGGTCTTCCCTAATGGACTGACAGTTCGTAAGTAAGAGAGGTGTGATGTTTCTCATCTTTTATTTTTCAATAATAAAACCTGGCAACTTTCTTGACAAGGAGAGGAGGAAGTAAATATTTGAATAAGTAAATGAGTGAATGAAAAGCGTGTTCATTGTGCGCATTTCCTCATTTTAGTGATAATGATGGGAGGGGCAATGCATGTGCCTGCACTAATTGACAATGTAGGATATATGAGAGAGTGGGGAAAGTTTCATTCAAAAGAATTTATAATTTATACCAAAAAATAAAATATTTTATCTTTTAGGTCTTTTTGCCAAAATATTTACTTAAAATGAATTTCCAGTATCACAGGTTACTGAGAGACAGACAGAGAGAGAGAGAAAAAGAGAGAGAGAGAACAAAAACAAAAGTAAAACAAAACGTGTAAGCCATTATGAAAAACAATTTGCAGGATCCTCACAAAAGTAAAAGCAGAACTAGCATATGACTCAGCATTTACAGTTGCGGGGATATGTTAAAAGAAAATGAAAATATCCCATGTTCATAGCAGCACTATTTACAATAGCAAAACAGAAACTACCTAAATGTCCATCAATAGATGATTTGATAAAGAAGCTGTTGTATGTATAGAGAAGGCAAGATGGAGTCACTCATGTCAGCCAGTGGTGTTGTTTCTAGGACCAGCTGTTGTGGAAACCAGCATAGGCTGATGACACCCAGAACTGACAAGCAGCAGAAACAGAGGGGGCCTGCAAAAGCTGAAGACCAATTCAATTACTTTAAAAAGAGAAGATTTTGGGGGCGCCTGGGTGGCTCAGTCGGCTAAGCGTCTAACTCTTAACTGCCATAATTTTTGGCTCAGGTCATGATCTCATGGTTCATGAGATCAAGCTGATGGTGTGGAACATGCTTGGGATTCTCTCTCTCTCCCTCACTCTTTGCCCCACCCCCTTAAAATAATGAAACTTAAAAAAAAGTGCTGGGGAGGGGGGTGATACTCTTGCAGCAAAATGTCAGACTCTCCAGACACTGACCCTTTCATATCTAATGGATGTGGTTTGGGGGGTGACAGTGGGGTTCATGGGGATCTGGAGTCAACGACCAATAAAGAATTCTTGAAGATGTCTTTGGTGCAAAAAGGTGATTTTATTAAAGAGCAGGGACAGGACTGTGGGCAGAAAGAGCTGCCCCTGGACCAGGAGGAGAGACCAGTTATATACTATGGAGTTGAGGGGAGGTAAAGTTCAGGGGAACTTTCCAGTGAGATTTTTATGTGCTAAAGAAGACTACCAGGATAGTGGAGGCCTCACAGTTGTCAAGCTGAGTCTGTTTTCCCTAGCAAAGCATTAGCATTAAGACATTAGGGAGTTCCTGGAGAAAAATCCTACTGCTATCCTCAAGTCATCAGGCTGCAGGTTATAAGGAAATTGACTTCTATCTGCCGTTTCTTTCTGCTTTACTATGGAGGCGTGATGTTGGGGCTCCAGGAAAGGAGTCTATAGGTTTCTGGAGATTAGCCTATTGATAAGAGTGCCTTTTTCTTGGGATTTACTAAGTTATTTGTAAATAGATGGAGACTCAGGTCCTGCAGGAATTTGTGCGCTATTGGTTAACCCTTTGTTCCACCCCCCCTTTCTCATGTTCTTGAGCAGCTAGGATGGGGAACAGCACACATGTCCCACCTGGGTGGGGGAGGGGGAATGCTTGCAGACAGTCAGCTCGCCTTATGCTTGGGCATCAGAACCACATCAAAAGGTGCTCTGCCCTCCTGATCTCTGAACAAAATACAGACCCTCCATTGGTTGAATGTAATAGGCAGCACATGCAGAGAGCTGATCTGCACAAGACCAAGTCGTCATCTTGATTGTAAGCTCATAGCCTGACTTTGAGTTTGGTTCCTTAACTTTCTGCCCCCTGTGGTACCCTGTTTGGTGTGTGACTTCGTTTTGTGCCTCACTTTCTGTGAGGTGCATGAAGCCAAGCTAAACGCATAATGAAATATCATTGAGTTTGGAATCCTAAACCGGCTTCACAATTGTGTTAATCTAGCTCTATAGTTGAATAAAGCTGACATTGTGGGAAGACACAACTCATGCGTGTGTCTTCATTACGTGTTGGCAACAATATACAACGGAATATTATTGGGGCCAAAAAAATGAGGAAACCCTACAATTTGCAACAACATGGATGGACCTTGAAGGCATTAACTAAGTGAAATAAGTCAGAGAAAGGCAAATACTGTATTACCTCACTTATATGTAAAATTTAAACACACCCGCACGTGCACACACACATAGACACAGACCTCATAGAAAAAGAGGTCAGATTTGCTGTTACCAGATGTGGGATGGTGAAACGAGGAAATGGAGGAAAGTGGTCAAAATGTACAAACTTCCAGTTGTAAGACAAATAAGTGGCAGGAATATAATGTACAACAAGTGTAAGGACGCAGGTCTGAATCAAACTGACTCCATGACAGGCTTCAAGTGTCCCCTCTGACCTTGGAGGCCCAGTGTTGGTTTCTCAGAATCATTAGACAATAAAAGGGCACAGATTGCTCAACCAGGGACCACCCTAGTAACACCCAATCAGAAGTGGCCAGCTAAAATGCTTAACACTCCTAAGAGCAGGCCTAGAGATAGAAGCTGTAGATAATCACTTATTGCTTAAGGCTAGTTACACCCTACATGAGGGTTCTGGGTCCACTCTGTAACTGGTTAGTACTCTAAATGTTGTGATTGGGTCCCGCCAAAAGTAACAAACACTCTGGACAATGTGTATGGTTAAAGTTACTGCCAATAATGTTATGCGCTAATGATTGGATCACTGTGCCTGTGTCACAATTTCCTGTAACTCCCCCTTCCCAAAACCCATAAAGGCCCTGCGCCGCCTTTGTTCCAGGCTCTCAGCATGGATCCATTGTATTGGTGAAGTCTGTGAGACCGAGTTTAGGCCCAGCAAGCCTAAGCCCGTAATAAAGCCCTTTGCTTTTGCATGCATGACTCGGTCTCCCTGGTGGTTTCTGGTTTTGGGGAATGATATTGAAGTCTGAGCATAACACAGGGTGACGAGAGTGAGCACTGCTCTGTGCTACACAGGAAAGTCATCACGAGGATCAATCCCGAGTTCTCATCACAAGGAACATTTTTTTCTTGACTGCTTTCCTTTCTCTGTATTTATCTATATAAATGATGATGTCAGCTGAGTCTATTGTGATCATGTCACAACAGATAGAAAACCAACCATCATATTGTATGCCTTAAGTTTATACAGGCATGTGTGTCAATGATTTCTCAAAAAAGCCTGGGAAAAAACCTCAATACTTCTTATTCAAGTTTTTCAGAAAAATGACTGCCTCTCTGCTTATGATATTTTTGAAAAAAAATGAAAAGAAGGATCATTTTTCTCCTTGAAGCCCAAATAGCTGAGACTTTGGTATTTATTGTGTCCTCAGGCTTCTCCAAGCCTATATTCATTGGAAAGTTGTATAAAAAGAAGAAAAGACAGAGCTCTAATTTGTATCAGTGTTAACTACTTTGATATATTACCTTCAAGTCTGATTTCCTTTTTAAGGGAGAGAAGTCAGAGAAAAATCAAATGGGCACCTTAAATACGGGGTGATTAAGAAAAAAAAAATAAAAGAGAGTGAGTTACAGTTGACCAAACTGCTGCAGGGTATTCAATTTGTATTCCAGAGGATTCCTTAAAGGAGCCTTTGTTAACAGATGACTGACATAGATTTGCATTTAATTTCCTTGGAGGCACAGAAAATCCTAAACCATGGTTATTTTAGAGTGTGGTGATTGATCAATTAATAATTGAATTCACAAAGACAAGACACAATCTTAGTTCATTGGAATACTCAATGAACAGTCAAAACATTTTTTCCAGTGGGTTTTTAAATGTTATTGTCAATGAGTCACACTAGCGTAGGGCTAAAGGGCTTTCACTAGAACATTTTAGTAAACAATTGACTATCAGGATGTGAGAGCTGATGGAAACGATGATTATCTTTTGACCAAATAAAATAAAAACATAACATAACCAAAACCCCCATATTTTGACATAAAGAAATAACCTATATTAATGAGAGACTTGATATGTTAACAAAATAATGACTGGGGATTTTAGAACAGTTGTATGTATGGATTTGCAGGAACTTTACATCCATACCTGCAGTATTATTCTTCATCCTTGAGTAGAAAAGGCAGTGCATTCTATAAATGGGCCTTCCAGGGGCGCCTGGGTGGCTCCTTCAGTTAAGCGGCTGACTTTGGCTCAGGTCATGATCTCAAGGTTCCTGATTTTGAGCCCTGAGTTGGGCTCTGGGCTGATAGTGTAGAGCCTGGAGCCTGCTTTGGATTCTGTGTCTCCCTCTCTGCCCTCCCCTGCTCACACTCTGTCTGTCTCTCAAAAATAAATAAGTACTAAATTTTTTAAAAAAAATAAAATAAATGAGTTTTCCATCCTGGCAAGCTCTAGTGGAGGAACCTTAATGGGAATCATTCTTACATGTTTTGTTGGATGTACCGCTACACATGCATACACTTTTTTGGTCATTTTTTGTTGTTTTCATTGATTTGTATCTCAAGTTTTACTCCTGTCTTCTCTTAAAGTATTCTTATTTTATTTTCCTTTGATTTTCTAATGATTTCATTCTCTTAAGATTTAAGAGAAAATCTCAAGGTTAAGTGGTAGTCTTTATTCTCCTTATATATTCGAGGGTTTTAAAAGTGTCCTTCTTATCAATAACAATGCCAACCGAAAATCTCCAGTTCAGATAAGGAGACGCACAGAAGCAGTCTGCCATAACACAATAAGGTATGGCCATTTTGTAAGAGTTCTTTTACTTTTGACAAAACCTTCCTACCACCCTAAACACATCATCTTGGAACTGTATCCTACTTTCTAGTACTGTGATGAATTTAAACTAATGCTTCAACCTGATGGATTATCTGAGGTTCACTCCATGTATTTATTAACCCATTTTTTTAATGTGCAATTTCTGTACAAAAAAAAATCATAGGCTTTCATTAACTTTATTTTCTAATGTGAGAGAGTGATAAAAATCACATGAACACAAGCATAGTCATAAATGCAGATATAATTTGCTGTAAATAATAAAAAGGGAAGGAAAGAAGAGAGGAAATATAATGAAATGAAATGAAATGAAATGAAACAAAACAAAAAAGAAAAAAGAAAATGGCCTAATAAAGCCAAACACAGTTGAAGATCAACTCTGAATCATTGGTTGGTTCTGATATGGGCATTTGCACCTGGAGCAGGATTGTTTGAAAACATCCGAGATCTAAATTACACAATTTATATGACACTTTAGTAATCATTTATGCCTCTAAAAAGGCAGTATTTTTTCTATGCTACTTTACCTTAATTATTTGAGCACAACGAAGTTGTATTTGGGATCATCTAATTGAGATGCATAGTTTTATAACCATTCCGTTTTGATGGGTTTACAGAATAATTTGTAGTGACTAAAGAGAATTTATAATATGCAACCCGTAAAACAGTTTATTTAAGAATAAATGAAAATATAAGTTACTGTATAGTATGGTTTCAGACTCTCATTTTCTATTATAATGTAATAAAACCCTGTCATGAGAGAGACCACCTATTTTAATAAACTTTGATTTTTTTAATGATCTCCTCAGCCTAAAAAAAAATCACAGGATAGCATGAGAAATATTCATTTTTGAGAAAAAAAATAGGCATAAATGCCAAGTCTCTGAGCTGTATTATGAAAGAAAAACATAAAAAAACAATGGCATAGAATGATTACCTGAGAAACAGTTATTTCAAATCTAAAATGAAGTGACATGAAGGAAAAAGAAGAAAATATATCACGAATTACTTGAAGGAAAACTTAGAGTACGAGGGAAAATCGAGTCATTTGTATCTCACTTCTGCATTCACTCAAGCTGGGGTTGAGAATATTGGAAGGGCAGTGCTTGAAACAATTGCAGAGAACATAAGGTGGTCAGACGCCAGATCATTCCAGAAAGGTTTAGTGCACCGCATTCTCTATAACCTTCATCACAAAGGATGCATGAAGTGCCGCCTTGGCCAAGGTCATCAGTGCACAACTGGGAAAGCGCGGAGGTAGACTTGTTACTCACTGAGATCCTTTGGTGAATAAAGGCAGATACTGTAGAAAAGATCCTTGCTGCCCGCCCCAATGGGAGGGCGTGAACAAATGTCTTGTTTTTAATATTTTTCAAATGAATGTTTACTTAAAAGTTGTGTATGAAAATAATTTTGATTTATTGAGCTGTTCTTTGCTAAGCACAATGCTAAAGGCTTGTCCCTTATTGACTCATTTAATCTCTAAAAGAACCCTGAGAGGTATTAGTATGTCCTTTGTTTTTTGTTTTTTTCATTAGTGTAGAAGGCTTAATGTTTTAAATGAAGTCATTTGTTAGTTCCCTGACAAAGACTAAAAAGCAAAAAATGAGTGTGGTTGGGAGAAGACTACAATGGCCAGGCATTTCATAGCTCAGACTCCAGCTACTTCTCAAATACTGAGAAGTGGCAATGACCAACTCTGTATTTAAATGTGGAGGTTACAGTACTTTCTTTTTAGTTGAAGTTCACCCAAAAGCTCCTATTTTGATTTCCCTGTTACCAAGTCCACACTGTCCCAGTGTGAAGATACAATAAATGCACTTTTGTTGGTTATAAATCAGTCAGATTGATAAGGACTCTTAAAAGGGAAAATGGAAATTATCAAAGGGAAAAATAGAACCACCTCATAATTTTAATTCATGTCTGGTGTACTTTTAATTTAGCCAGCATGATTCACTCAATATCTATGTAGGCAGCCAAAATATTTTTAAGTGTTATGGTATTCTTAGAAAATCTATAAAAAATATCTGAGTCTAAATTATTTTCCCCCTCCTTTTTGTTAATATTTTTGTTTTAATTCTGAAGTTTGGGGGACTTTGTAGTTTTTCTTCTAGAGGAAGAAATTACTAGTGTCCCAAGAAAATTGCCCCACATAGCAAATACAATTTTACCTGCCTAATTTTTAATAACCAGATATGTAAGCATACTGTAAGGATACATTGTGGTTGATGCTAGACTTATTCTGCATATTCAGAAATTAAACACCTTTATAATTCTTCTGGTCACTGGAGTCATATGTTTCTGTGATCTTCCAAAAGTAAATAATGAAGGAAGGAAGAAAGGAAGGAAGGAAGGAAGGAAGGAAGAAAAGAAGGAAGGAAGGAAGAGAGGGAAGATGGGGGATGAATAAATGAAGAAAAGGAGAGAAAGTTTTTCAAAGCCATTATACAAAAAAACAGACTACTGTCTTCTACTCAGGTTTTTTTCCAAGAACAGAATGCAAGACTGTCACATGGTAACTGCATAATACTAGACATGCTCAAAAAAGCAAATGTCAGAGCTACTAAAAGCAACCTGGAAATCAGTTATCATCAGAAACTTTGTCTTATAGAGAGAAAATACATTGGCTGGCCATATGTAGAATATATTCAGAATGCTGATGATTAAAATTAGCCCACACTCATAAAGTCTTTCCTTTAGAGCAAGAAAGTCTATATCTCTAAGCAACCGATGCTTATCCAGAAGAAAACCAAAGACTTTTCTTTTATTACCATGTAATGGCTTATATAATCTTAGGTTAGTTTTGGAGTTTTTTGTTTTTTAATCAATATCTAATCCAACAGAATAAAATGCACATTATTAAAAACATAAAACTGAGGGATTAAGCCTAGTAATTAAGTGTACCAGACTCATAATTTGACACTGAAGTTACAGGTTGACACTGCGCTAACATTTATGAAATATTGTTGCAAAATGCAAATTAGTTCTTGAGAGGTGAACAATTTTCCCATTGAATTACCCCACATTTAAGAAATGATATATTCACATAAATCCAATCCCATTGTAAATTTATTTAGAATCAATTAAATCAAGTAAGTCATAAGTTGGTCAAACTACATGTCAAATTCCCATTACCCATTTTTTTTGATCAAATATACAGAAAGTAATCTAAAACAAAGAAAGAAAGTTGAATCATATATTTAATAAGAAAATGACTTTTAATGTTTATTTTTGGGAGAGAAATGGAGAGTGAGTGGGGAAGGGTCAGAGAGAGAGGGAGACACAGAATCGGAAGCAGGCTCCAGGCTCTGAGCTGTCAGCACAGAGCCTGACATGGGGTTTGAACCACGAAACATGAGATCATGACCTGAGCCAAAGTCAGACACTCAACCGTCTAAGCCATCCACGAGCCCCAAGGAAATGATTTTTTAAAGTTTATTTATTTCTTACGAGGGAGACCGAGAGATTATGAGTGGGGGAGGCACAGAGGCAAAGGAGAATCTCAAGCACCGTCTGCACTTCTTGCACAGAGCCTGATCGAGGTCTCAAAGTCACAAAACTGTGCAATCACAACCAGAGCTAAAATATCTGATGCTTAACCAACTGACCCCCCCGCACACCAGAAAATGATTTTGTTTTAAAATAAAGATAATGATTAACTACAGCATTAAAATTATCTTTATCTTGATCTTAATGTTTTATTTAAGATTTAAAAAATACATATAAACTGAAATTCCCAATTGTTTTATCCCTAAGATGTAGCTCCCTAAGATCTATTTTATTGGGTTGGGTATCTATTTATAACATAGTCTAAGATCTTACCTGCCTGACCACAAAAAAAATTTGTGTTCCTTATTGAATCATTCCCCATCCAGAAAATTTCTGAAGTTGTCAGAGAGCATTTCTGCAAATCCATCCTGATTGTCATCTGTCACCTTTAATTTAAAATAGTTTCCCTGTGTCTTTGGTTAGGTTTATTCCTAGTTATCTTATCATTTTTGGTCCAATTGAAAAATAAATTCAAAATGCATAAAAGACCTAAATATGAGACAGGAAACCATCAAAATCCTAGAGGAAAACACAGTCAGGACGTCTTTGATAAAGGCTGTAGCAAATTCTTACCAGATATGCCTCATGAGACAAGAAACACAAAAGTAAAAATGAACTATCAGGACTTCATCAAAATAAAAAGCTTCTGCACAGTGAAAGAAACAATACACCAAACTATAATAAGGCAACCTTCAAAATGGGAGAAGACATTTGCAAGTGACATATCTGATAAAAGGTTAGTATCCAAAACTTATAAAGAACTTATCAATGGGATGCTTGGGTGGCTCAGTCAGTAAAGCGTCCAACCTCAGCTCAGGTCATAATCTCATGTTTCATGGGTTCAAACCCTGTGTCAGGCTCTGTGCTGACAGCTCAGAGCCGGGAGCCTGCTCTGGATTCTGTGCCCCTCTCCCCATCGTCTGTCCCTCCCCAACTTGTTCTCTCTCTCTCTCTCTCTCGAAAATAAATAAATAAACTTAAAAAAGAAGAACTTATCAAACTCAACACCCAAAAAACAAATAATCCACTTAAAAATGGGCAGAAGACATGAATAAACATTTTTCCAAAAAAGCCATACAGATGGTTAGCAGACACAGGAAAAAAATGCTCAGCATCACTCATCATCAGGAAAACACAAATCAAAACCACTAGGAGATACCACCTCTCACCTGTCAGAATGGCTAGAATTAGCAACTCAGGCAACAACAGATGTTGGCAAGGATGTGGAGAGAGGGAAACCCTCTTGCACTGTTGGTTGGAATGCAAACAGGTGCAGCTACTCTGAAAAACCATATGGAGGTTCCTCAAAGGTAAAAATAGAACTGCCCTGGGATCCAGCAATTGCACTATGAGTTATTTAATCAAAGAATACAAATATACTAATTCAAAGGGATACACGTACTCTGATGTATATAGCACCTCTGATAACCAAATTATGGAAAAAGCCCAAATGTCCACTAACTGATGAATGGATAAAGAAGATGTGCTGTGTATATTTAATGAAATATTACTCATCCATCAAAAAGAATGAAATCTTGCCATTTTCAATGACGTGGATGGAGCTAGTGTATTATGCTAAGTGAAATAAGTCAGAGAAAGACAAATATCATATGACTTCACTCATAGGTGGAAATTGAGAAACAAAGCAGATGAACATAGGGATACGTATATAGAGAGAGACAAACTGTAAGAGACTCTTAACTACAGAGAACAAACTGAGGGTTGATGGAGGGAGGCAGGTGGGGGATGGGCTAGATGGATGATGAGTACTTGTGGGCACTTGTGATGACCACTGGCTCTTGTGAGTGAGTGATGAATCTCTAAGTTCTATGTCTCAAACCAATATTACACTGTATGTTAATTAACTGGAATTTAAATAAAAACTTGAAGAAAACAATCTTCTGTGTTTTCTACATTCTATGTCTTTTTCATAACAAATGTTATGGTTCTGCTCCCAGAAACTGTCCCCAAGTGTGCGTGGGAGCTGTCTCCTTTAATTCTCCAAAATATAGGCAACATGAGGCTGCATTAACCAGAAAATTTGAATAGTGATGTGAAAATAACACAAGATCAGTACAGTGATTTAAAATTGAATTAAAAATAACAATTAATTTTATATTTAATAATGATTGAACAAATTTTTATGGTTTAAACAAATAGAACACATGACAGAAAATATAAAATATATCTCTTCAGCCATTGGGCCACTGGTTTTGTAGGTCTATGGTCCCTGATAGGAGAAACACATATGATGAGTTATATGATTGGTCCAGTTTCTGTTTGGAGGTAATGTCCAAATATCAGAATGGGAATGGATATATGAACAGATCCTGGTGGTAATATATTTTGTCTTTTATTTCAATGTTCATTTTTGAGAGAGTGCAAGTGGGAGAGAGACAGAGAGGGAGGAGGACAGAGGATCCAAATGATGTGCACTGACAGCAGAGAGCCCAAGGTGGGGCTTGAACTAAGAAATCACGAGATCATGACCTGAACTTAAGTCAGATGCTCAATCCACTGAGCCACACAGGTTCCCCCTGGTAGTACTTTTTAGTGGAGACAAAATTTGAAGCTGGAAGAGGTCAAATTGGATAAAATTTGTGGGACAAAATATCAGAAAGAAGGGAGCTAGAGAGGAAGAAAAAGAGAAAGAGAGAGACAGAGATGCAGATAGAGGTTCACAGGGGGGACCCTTTATTGTTTGAACAAATATTTATGTGTACATGAATGAGCGAAAAATACTAACACTGAGGAAATAACTGGAATTCAAACATCTGAATTATTTTGTGGGTTGACCCGTGGCTAAAAATCATCCCTGTTTTGACCACTTAGAATGCAATTCATGGAGCATCGGGCAGGTCCTCAGAGTATATCATTTTAGCAATAGAGCAACTTGGCCTTGGAATAAAGTCTGAATATTACCTACTAAAGTGAAATAAATAAAGTGAAATATTACTGAATATTACCTAGTAAAGCATAAAATGAAATTTGAACGACAAAACTCATTTAATGGAACTTAAGTGTGAACCAGAACAAAGCCCCCAATACTAAAGGAATATAAGAAAATCTAGCACCGTACCCATATATCATGTCTGACATTAAATAAAAAACAAATGAACAAAACAAAACTGTCAGGCATGCAAAGAAACAGGAAAACATGACATATAACAGAAGAAATTTCAACTATTAGTAATAACATGGATAAATAAATTACCAACCAACCAACAAAAATATGATGTTCAAAATACTTATTATAAATATGGTGTATATGTTCAAAATTCTATAAGAATCATGAATATGAGGAGCACCTACGTGGCTCATTCAGCTAAGTGTTGGACACTTGGATTAAGATCAGGTCATGATCTCGTGAGTCATGAGTTCAAGCCCCATATCAGGCTCCATGCTCTCAGTGCAGAGCCTTCTTCTATTTCTGGCCCTCTCCCACTTGTGCTGGATCTCTCTCAAAAAAATAAATAAACCAAAAAGAAATCATGAATATGATGAAGAGGGAAAAAAAGGAGTGTATAAAAAAAATCCAATGAGACTTCTAGAAATTATAATAATATCTGAAATATGAAGGGATTATCAGCACTTAGATACAACTGAAGAAATAGGAAAACAATAGAGTATTCAAAATGAAACACAGAGAGCAAACGCCTGAAAAATGAAATAGGCAAGGATGATTGATTTGTGGAAAATATGAAGCCATCTTTCCTATGTGTGCCTTGAGTCTAGGGGAGCCAGGAGGAGGAGAAGTAAACAAAAATATATATTATGGAGAAAGTACAGTCATTTTTTTCAGATTTTATGAAAATTATAAGACCACAGATCCAAGCTCAATGAAGGCCACCAAAATCAAGCAAAAGGATAAAGAAATCTACATAATCCATTTTATATGCAGATTGTTGTCAACCAATATGACAAAAGCAACAAAACACAACAAAACAAAAACACCTCAAAATTAGGTACAGAGAAATAGCAGTAAGAATACCCATAATTTCCTTGCCAGAAAGTTAACAAGACTGAAGACAATAAAGGAATATCTTTAAGTCATTGACAAAGAAAAACAAAAACAAGACAGAAACAAACAAATCTTTTCAACCCAAATTTCCACACACAGTGAAAAATACCTTTTAAAAATGTAGGTGCAGGGCACCTAGTGGCTCAGTCAGTTGAGTGTACAACTCTTGATTTTGGCTCAGGTCATGATCTCATAATTGGTAGGTTTGAGCCCCAAGTCACACTCAGTGCTGACAGTGCAGAGCCTGCTTGGGATTCTCTCTCTCTCTCTCTCTCCTCTTTCTCTCTCTCTCTCTCTCTCTCTCTCTCTCTCTCTCTCTCTCCCTCTTCCCTGTGAAAATAAATAAATGGACTTTAAAAAAATATATACAGGTGAAACAAAGACTTTTTCAGGCTAAAAGTGTTGAGAGGATCCATTGCTAGGAGACTTTCTTGCCTAATTAAAAAAAAAAAAGCAAATTCTTCAGGAAGAAACAAAATGTATGTTTAGATCTACACAAAATATTAGAGTGGACCAGAAATAGAAAATATATTGGCGAATGTAGAAAATGCTCTCATTTGATAATTTCTTCAAAATATAATTAAGGGAGCCTGGATGGCTCAGTTGGTTGAACATCAGACTCTTGGTTTCAGCTCAGTAGTGATCTCACAGTTCTGTGAGTTCAAGCCCTGCTAGCAGCCTGGGACCTGCTCGAGATTTCTTCTCTCCCTCTCTCTCTGCCCCTCCACCACGCACAGTATCTCGGTCTCTCAACCATAGATATGTTTATTTATATATAACATTTTATGACCACAGTAACAACAATATTTGGGAGGAGTAGAACACAAAAACAAGTGAAATGCATGGTAACAATATGGCAAAAGAAAGGGCGGGACATGAGAAATGGGTATATCTTGTTGAAGGTTTTTAAATTCTTGGTTAAATGGTCCAGTAGGACTTCTATATAGACTCTGAGAAACTACATATTGATGACCTCAGGATAACCACAAAAATTTAAAAAGATGGGTTAAAGATGATAATCCAGAAGAAAAAAATAATCATAAAAATATCTGTTCATTGAAAAAAATGCCGCAAAGGAAGAAAAAGGAAAAGAAATAGGACAAAGAGAAAATAGGTATGATGATGGTGGGTTTGAAATCAACTATATTGTTTATTACTTTAGGAGAAAATGGTTGACACATTCTAACTAAAACACAGATTGTCAGATTGGAAAAGTAAAAGCAAAATATCCAACTATATGCTGCATGTAAGGTCTGCCTTAAATCTAAAAGCACAGATTCATTAATACTGAATAAATGATAAAGACAAACAGTGCCATAAATGAGCAAAAGACAGATGCAATGATTCTATCAATATCTGGGAAATAAACATGAGAAAACAAAACATTACAAGAGAAAAAGAGATACAGCCTAAAACAATAGAATGGTAAAATTATCAAGAGGATGTGAAACTCCCAAAGGTGTAAGATCTTAAAAACATAACTTCAAAATACGTATGGTAAAAACTGGCAGCGTTTAAAAGGAGAAATAAGTACATACACGCGCTTCCCCCTCCCTGACTGAGAGAACAAGGAGACAGACGGAAAATGCGTAGGAACATGAAGACTCTAACACTATCCAGGAATTTTTGTGATCGATATTTGGAGAACACTCTACCCAATGCCGGGCATATGCACATTTTTTACAGGTGCATACTGGCCATTCAGCAATTAGACCATATTTAAGACCATAAAAGAAGCTTTTCAACATTTGTTTAAGTGACTAAAATGATGTAACTATGTTTTCTGACCACCACACAGAGTAGAAAATACTCAGACACCCGAAAAAGCCCTATCGTTCAGATGCCAAACAACAAATTCTAAATAACACATAGGACCAAAAAAGGGTTATCACAGAATATATTTTAATTCAAAGCAAATCAAAAGAAAACATTCAGATTTGGGAGACAAAGCCAAAGCAACAGTCAGAGGGCAATTTATAGCATGATATGTTTGTATGAAGAAACAAAATGTCTAAAACTTATGATTGAAGCATTCATTTGAGAGAGTAGAAAAGTCAAAATAAACACAAAGCAAACTGAAAAAAACATCTAAGAAAAAACTCATTGAAATAATATTAAAAATAAAGAAAAGCAACACAATTAAATGGTGGATCTTGACAAGGCTAATAAAAGTAACACTCATTCAGTGAAACTGATCACCAAGACAAAAGGAAAAGATCTGAAAATACAAGTTACCCCTATCAGGATAGAAAATGGAAGTACTATTTTATGTGCTACAGCTATGAAAAATAAGTAAATATTATAAACAACTTTAAGTTAATAAATTCAATAATTTACATAATGGGACATATTTCTTGAATGACTCAAACTAACAAAGCATTTTTAAAAAATCGATTAACAAAAATAGCAATGTATGTATTTAAAATTGAATTTTAAGATAGGGATTTTTAATTTTTAAGGGATTTAATTTTGAGGGAGACTGAAGTCTCCCAGGAATTCACTTCATGGTCAGCTAATAATGGAAGAGAACCCTTGAACGCTTAGAAAAGGTAAATCAGTGTGCAGGGGTGGGGCTTGCCGTCAAAGCTGAGACCGGCCATTTACAGCTGAGCCTGAGTCTTCATTGACTGCGCGCCAAGGGACTCCAAACCAGCAGACGGTTTAGAGTCAGCTTCAGCACGGACCCAACCCCGATAAACATCTCCGTCTCAACATTTCAGTAATTCTGTGGGTATCTCATTTCTTATCTTCCCTTTTAAACTTTTTGAAAACATGTGTTTAGTAGCCCCCCCCCCTCCCCCAGGGAGAGATCTCTGAATCAGGCCACATAAAGATGCGTCTTTCAGATGGGGTCTTCGAGGGAAACCACCAGACATGTTGAACGATAATAGTTATTTAGAAGTGAAGCTTTCTAGGGGTGCCTGAGTGGCTCAGTCAGTCTTTGGCTCAGGTTATGATCTCATGGTTCATGAGTTCAATCCCCACATAGGGGTCTCTGCTTTCTGCTGCCAGGGTGGAGCTAGCTTAGGATCCTCTGTCTTCCTCTCTCTGCCCCTCCCCTGGTTGCACGTGCTCTCTCTCTCTCTCTCTCAAAAATAACATAAACATTAACCAAAAAAAAAGTGAGGCTTTCTAAAAGCAGGAGCTCCATTTTGCTCCCCAAATACCAGGAATGTGTAGGCAATTTTTCAAGCACCCTGAAGAGCTAGAACAGGTTAAAATGGCCCCAAACTCGCTGTTTTAATGATCCCTTCTCATTTCTTGAGTAAACATCCTTAGGTTGTGTCCTACTTTTGGCTAATTTCTAGAGTTCTGAAAAAGTTGATTCTGATAAAAGTGACTTCTGCAAGGTTCTTATTCTGCCACCATCCCTGCCATCATACAATTTGCCTTCTTGACGTTATTAACGTGATATTTTGGATATACCTTCTGTTGCTTGATCTTCACCGCGAATTCTCACTGCGTCAGAATGTATTTCTAAATTTCTACACCACTGATACTTTCCCACAGCAGAGCTGTGGCAAGCCTGTGAGCAAACTATTTTGGAGAGGACAAGGAAGACTGTCAATAGCCCTGCCCGTTAGCTGGAGACTTCTGAGTGACATTAAAAGGACATGTAAATATCAGGGCACCTGTGTGGCTCAGGCAGTTGAGCATTTGACTTCTGCTCGGGTCATGATCTCACAGTTTGTGAGTTCGAGCCCCGCAGCGGGTTCACTGCGGTCAGCCTGTCTTCAGCCTGTCCACTTAACGCCCACTTTAGATCCTCTGCCTCCCTCTCTCTGCTCCTCCCCCGCTTGCTTTCTCCCCAAAAATAAATAAATAATTTCAAAAAGGACATGTAAATATTTATACTTTCAAGTATGGGTCATATGTAAATAAACCTAATCCTGGTGTATTGCCAAATGAACTGATAGAAACTAGTAACGCTTTTCTTTCAAGAAAAAATTTTTGGATTTTGTGAAAAAGAATTGACATTGATGTAGTATGTTGGGTTAAAAGATAAGAATGGTCACTCCGGTTGATTTCTTTTGTATAGTTACTTGTAGTAATTGATGTATTTCCAAGTACTTGAGCCAAAGGGTAAACAATGCTTTTGGTAACTTCTTGTTTCAGAAAAATTCTAATTATAAATTGTTTTGCAGTCATGGATGTGAAGATACTACAAAATTTCAAAGCACAACATATTTATTTATCAGTCTGTAGAAAAGTAGCTGTTCCACTCAAATTTTTGTTTATTTCTACTGCATTTATAGCCATAGCACTATTTTATTTTATTTTTTAGTGTTTATTTTTGAGACAGAGAGAGACATAATATGAGCAGAGAGAGAGGGAGACCCAGAATCCAAAGCAGACTCCAGGCTCTGAGCTGTTAGCACAGAGCCCAACGCAGGGCTCAAACTCACAAACCACAAGATCACGATCTGAGCTGAAGTCGGACACTTAACCGACTGAGCCACCCAGGTGCCCCGACCATAGTACTATTTTAAAAATAATTTTATATATAATGCAGGTAGTTCATAAGAACGAATACCTTCTTTCAATTATGATAATATATACTATCTTACATGGCTAGCTCCAGGATAACTTAAAAAAAAATTGAGTAGCCCACATATCTTATTTTGCTCTGGTCAGATTTCCTCCTGGAAATAGTATTCTAAAAGGTATAAAATGAATTATTAATGTACATGAAGAAACCGATAAAGTCTATTTGCAAAGATCAGCTATGCAGAGTGGCGTATGAGCTCACAATCAATAAAGAAAGGAGGCCTGAGTAAATGTCCGTAAAGTCTGTAGATGTGGGTATTGAACACAGGACATTGATGATGGTGCAGTTTCAGCAGCAGAGTCAGAAATGGTCCCTCATGGTGAAGGAACATGCTCTGGAAGCATCTGAAGAGAACTTCTCAGACTTCTTACTGATCATTGTGTAGCTAGTTTACTTATGGGTGTGGCTTGATTCCAAACTGTAATAAAATAGCAACTTTTAATAACTCCTAGAGAGATACAGAGTACATGGTTTTTTATAGCAAAATCTTAGATACTTATTTGGAGTTCAAAATAACATTCACATCTATATATTTATTAATGTGAAAAGCATGAATTTTCCTTTTCAGAGATTTCTTTCATTAAAGTCATATGAAATTAAATTGGCTGAAACACGAGATTTATTTTTAATGCTGGCTTTATTTTTTAGTGCTAGGCATTTGATAATAAGAAAATAATCTTTCAAAAACCTCTAAATATTTTTTTTTCTTTCTTCATGTCCATACCTCTGACTCAGTGACTCCCTATTTTTTTAAATCCTCTGTGTTTTATAAACAGACTGCCCTGCATGTCTTTTCTTTCTCCCTCCTAAATATTACCCATCCTTCTACGAACATTTTAGTCCTGGGGCACCTGGGTGGCTCAGTCGGTTAAGCCTCCGACTTCAGCTCAGGTCAGGAACTCGCAGTTCGGTGGGTTTGGGGCCGTGCTGAAGGCTGGGAGCCTGGAGCCTGTTTCAGATTCTGTGTCTCCCTCTCTCTCCTCCCCTCCCTTGTTTGCACTCTGTTTCTCTCTGTCTCAAAAATAAATAAAAAATTAAAAAATCTTTTAATAAAAAAAATTTTTGTCCTGTCCCATAAAACTGCTTCATTTCTTCCATCACATATCACCTTCAGGTCAACATCATGCATGCTCTTCATTTTTGGAAGAATCAACAAGAGGTAGGTCAACACACCAACACTAGTGTGGATCCTTCTGAAACACCAACCTCCCTTGAGTCCAGGCATCAATGGGTTATCGAATTCTCTGTTATTAAAGCAGAGAAAGTATCCATAGACATTCAATTATTTCAGTCACCACTATTTCTAACCTTTCTAACATCACTGGCTATTATACACCCTTCACCCCTTCAGTTGATTTCAGAAAAGACAAAAATCTATGCATTTCCAAATAAGAACACTTACACAAGGGCTAACTTAGCCTGCCAACATGTTAACGGTTTTCGTGGCTTCCTTAACTTTCCTTAACCTGGTCTCCCATTGGAATGAATCTATTTTCTCTCCTCACCTTCAGATCCAAATCTCTTGGAAGTTTTATCTGTACTTACCAACTTCTGTGCGTAGATTTTTTCTAAATCAATATATTATTTTCTTCTATTCACACCAAGACCATTAAGGCTGCCATTGACATTTCAAGATTCAAATCCAATTTATGTTGTAAAACAATCATTTATTGAGTGATTACTCTTTGCTCTATGTTCAATAGTGAGCAAATCAGAGATGTTCTCTTTTTTAAAAGGTAAAGTCTGATTGCAGAAGCGTTAGGTAGAAGCTAGATATGAGTGGAGGAAAGAACACTCAGATGCAGAGTCCCAAGTTCTTCAGGAATGATAAAGACCTGAGCTGGAGACAAGGAAGGTGGAAAATAGGCTACACATCAGAAAGCTCAGGTGCACAACATCCTGACCTCGTGGCTTCTCAGGCCCTGGGGCTAACAGACCAAGAGCCGCAGGTGCAGGGCCTGTGCTCTCTTCCACCTCTGACTCAGAGTAACTCATTTTAATAAATTTGTATTGTGGTTACAGCCCCCCACCCCCCCGCAATTGGGGAAGGCTGCCATGATGGTCCAGTACAAACCTAATCAATCGGGTCAAAAATTCCTCCTCCCAACCTGTGCGAAGGGTTCCCAAATGATTGCAACCAGCTTCCCTTCGAGAGCACCAGGTCCCTGATGCAAGACTCCATCACATGCCTGGAAGGGACCTGTAGCCTCAAGCAGTGGCCGCCTCCGGGCTTGCCCTTTCTCGCACTTGATGCGTTAGGGCGGTGGCTCCAGGCTTTCACTTTGGGTGGAGAGCCCTAATCCTTTATTGCTTTGGTGCTAAGAGCCAGGACACAATGCTTTTCCCACTGACAAACGGTTTGAGAACACAGGATCACAAGTACACTTAAATTAAAGCAACTTCGTCCCAAGATAGTTGTATGGAAAAGATCCTAATTTACTTCTCCATCACGGCAGATTAAAGTATCCCTACTCTGGTCTTTCAATGAATAAATATATTCATTCATTGCATTTCAGAAGCAATTATTTTTTTCCTGACAATACTTTAACTTTTTAAAAATGTTTATTTATTTTTGAAAGAGAGAGAGAGAGAGCTTAGGTGGTGGAGTGACACAGAGAGAGAGAAGGAGACACAGAATCCAAAGCAGGCTCCAGGCTCCAAGCTGGCAGCACAGAGCCCACCACAGGGCTCGAACTCAAAACCATGAGACCATGACCTGAGCCTCAGTAGGACGCTTAACCAATCAACTCAGCCATCTAAGTGCCCCATCCTGATAATAGTTTAAGGAACTATTTAAATCCTCAAGGAGAGAGAGGGATGCAAAACTTGAGAGACTATTGAATGCTGAGAATGAACTGAGAGTTGAAGGGGAAGGGGGAGGGGGGAAAAGAGGTGGTGGTGATGGTGGAGGGCACTTGTGGGGAAGAGCACTGGGCGTTGTATGGAAACCAATTTGACAATAAAATATTATAAAAAAAATAAATAAGAAAAAAAAGAAAAATAAATAAATCCTCAAGGAAAGGAAAAATGTCCCGCTCACGTCTGAATTATCCCCAAATAGCCAGAATAACATCCACACAGTGCAGGATACAATCCAAACTTAAACAACATATGGGAAAAAAAAAAAAGAAAGAAAAAGAAAAAGCCTGAAAATATGACCCATTCACAAGAGAGACAGAAAATTAAAAACAAAAAGTAGACAAATGAGGAGCACATACAGAAGCCAAGAATTTTTCATCTATCTTCTACATTCTGCATATGGACATTTCAGCCCACAGATTGGGTTGACAGCACCGCCTCAAGTAGTATGCAAATTTAGAAACATCTGTGATCTAGTCAAGTTCCTTTGGAATATTATTTACATTCAGGATACAATATACAATGATTTGGTAGAATAAGGAATGATTTTCATAAGTACTCTTTTTCCCCTCATTTGTTTATTATTTATAATTTGCTACTTATAATTTGCAAACATATATATGACCAAGTTTGCTAGAAAAATGTCTTCATTTTTCTTTGTGTTATTGACGTATGCGTTAATGATATTTAAAAGTTTTTTTTAATGTTTATTTACTTTTGAGAGAGAGAGAGAGAGCAAAAAGAGAGAGGGAGACACAGAATCCAAAGCAGTCTCCAGGCTCTGAACTATCAGCGCATAGCCTTAGGCAGGGCCTGAACCCACAAGCTGGGCTCCCCAACGTGGATTGATATCTTGAAAAATACTTACTTGATCGGAGTGATTGAGATGAATCAAACTGAAGTACCAACAATTAAAGCATACCTTTTTTCTTTAATGAGGGATATTTATTTTCAGAGATTCATTCACAGTTTCCTGAATTAATAAGATAAGAACAATTTGATTTCTCTGTGCTGACAGCTAGCTCAGAACCTGGAGCCTGCTTCAGACTCTGTGTCTCCCTCTCTCTCTGACCCGCCCCTGCTCATGCTGTCTTTCTCTGTCTCTCAAAAATAAACAAAAAAAACTAACAAGTTTTTAAAAATAAATAAATATAAAAATTAAAAAGCAGGCTTGAATAAAATACATTCTCAAATACCACCCTTTAACAATTACAGTAATGCATATAATTTGAATCTATCTACAAAACTTCCTTTGATATCCACAGATGACTTAAACTTGGCACTAAAAAATCACCACACACTTTCTAAAATTGCATAATGATAATGCCAGACACCCAAATGCTGCACATTGTCCTAACATTAAATCAGTAGCATATGTTATAGACCAAAGTTGTGTTGTTACACTAGAAAGGATTCCTAATAAAATTGTTATCATAAATATGTCTCCTCATTATCAGTTGTGTAGTGTAGCATTTAAATGACAAACACAATTTTATAGCCAATGCCCTGACTGTTAAACAATTATGAAAAGTTTCCTTTTCTGAGATCACAAGTACAATAAAAGTTTACATGCAAAGTAAACAAACTAATTGATATAGTTTTGGATTTGTCAGAGAAAATTAAAAACTAACAAATTCTTAAACAATAGAAATAATTTAAACTGACTACTTCCCTGTATAGTAGAGCAAAATAAATGCACAGCTGTATGTAAATGCTATTAAAAAGTAACTAAATAATTGTCATTTGGAAGTCAGTCAGAAATAAAGATAATTTTTATATCAAGCCAAAGTGGCATACATGCTTACGGGTATATTGATAGGTAAAAATTAATGCAGATCTGATGAAAGATCTAATGTCAATGTAAAATGCATCATGTTCTTCTTGTATGTGAAGCACATACAATTATTTATTATATTGGTCCAAAGTCAACCTCGCATCCTTTTGGCTCTTATTTATTCCTATCTTTTAGAAATACTGTAACAAACCAATTAAGTTAGCTTTGTCTCTGTTAAAATAACACTATTTTTTTACATGAATACTCATGGTAACATATTTATAATAGCCAACAACTGCAAACCACCAAAAAGCCCAGTAGCAAGTGAACAGATGGACACATGTAGTATATCCATACACTGGATTACTAGTCAATAGTAAAATGCAAATGAGCTATTTCTGAATACACATAAGAACATAGGTACAACTCAAAATAAGTATGTTGACTGAAAGAAGACAGACACAAGTGAGGACAAACACAAGTTTTATCATTCCTATAAAACTCTAGAATATTCAAACTAATCTGTACTGTCAAAGTTGACCAATTATTGGAATGAAAAGTTGATGTGGTTGTCCGAAGGGGAAGAGGAAGGGGCTGGCTGGAGAAATTACAAAGGGGGCAGTCATTTTGTTCTCAAATATCATGTGCTTGATGTTGAGACTATGCTGTACATGTTAAACACAACTGGATAAGAATGTAAGGCAACCTACATGATAGATCCAGTAGATCAGTCCACAAAGGGTTAAAGATTGTATTGGATAAAAATAACTTTATTATCACTCAGAACAATGTTAACAGAAATTTGAATTTTTAACTATCAATTTAAGAGACTTTATGAATTAAATTGAAAGACGAAGATTGTAATCTTGAGAAATTTTATGATATATTTTTTAAGCTAGTTAACTTTCTAACTATCAATATGTCTTTTTGTAATCCATTTCCACACAATATATCTTTTAAATGAGCAGATATAAGGGGTATTGTATAATAAAACAAGATTTTAATTTTCCGATGTAAACTAGATTGACAGAAATGGATGGAACCAATCTTATTATTCTTAATCTAAAACTAACGCACAGTGTAACAGTGCTGCTAATATGAATATGTAGTTAAATTGTCTGTAAACTAGGAACTTCTCTAAATAGTTATTGAAAAATAACATATAGAAAGTGCAATGATGAGCCAGATGAGTCTGAATCTGATTTGTACAAACATTCTGCCCTGGGAAAGGAGTTTTCCATTCTTTTTGTTTGGCTATTTGCAGATCTGGTCTAGCCTTCCCCTGAAAACAATAAACCATGGCTAAACTGTTCTAAACTTTCTTGACCGTGTTCACAATCTGGCAAGAAAAAAAAGAATATTCTCTCAAAGACAAAGTGATGATACATACAGAGAGATAACTACATCATTGAAGCATGAACTTCCCTAGAAGGTGATTACAACACAGTGGGATTTTGAGGTTTGGATTATAAGTCTTGAAGATTCTGAACTGAAGAGAAAAAGCTAGGCTCATCCTAGGTGATAAGCATGATAGGATAGTCCCCTAAATGTAAAACCTCAATGTAATAGTGAACTAGAAATAAAGTACCCCCTACCCCACCAAGAGGAGTGTTTAGAAAATAGCCTTCATCGAAGCATGGTCATGAGTGGAAGAGTGCTACTAGTAATAATAACAGTAGTAAGAAAATGAGAAAATGAAGAAGAAAAAAGGGAGAAGGTAGAAAAAAAGTAGAGGAGTAAAAAAAGGAGAAAGAAGAAAGGAAGAGAAAGAAGTTGAAAGGAGAAGGAAGAGGAGGAGGAGAAAGTTATGTGCAGCTGAGAAATTGTCAACAAAGCCAGCCAACTCTCTTAGGTGTTTGACAAATAAATGAAATCTTCTTAAGTGGATTTTTAAAACTCAGATTAGTAATTGAATTTAAAATAATTCCAAGTGCTAGTGAGCCCAGGCTGCTGAGAAAAAAACAATTACAGATTCTCTCTAGAGAAATCCACTTTAATACAAAGAATTCTCACACCTCAAAGAAAAGTGAGAAATGCATAGTTGAAAAACTGACAAAATACACAAGAAATCACCATATGTAAATACCAGTAGGAACAACAGAAAACAGAATCATACTCACAAAGCCTTTGTCAATCAGAATTAGTGAACACAAGAGAAAAACTGAGTATAAGTGATGTGATTCCATAAGTGAACTAAATGGTTTAAATATGCTCAAATATTAAGTTCTTTAAAAATAAGATCTTTAGAGGTAAAAATAAAATGTTGGAATAAAAAGAAAACCAACAAGCATATTTAGAAGTTCAGACACACATGAAAGGGAAATTGTTAGTTGGAAGATAAAACAATTACCATCATCACCATCATCATCATCATCATCATCATCATCACCGTCACCATCAGAATGCAATTCTGTAAACATGAGAACTTACAGGAAATTTAGACATTTAAGGAAATAAATAAATGCAGTGGATTTGAGAGATTCTGAGTTCTAGAGAGAAAAAAAGAAACTGGGGAAAAGAGTATTTGAAGAATTGAAGGCTAAAAATATTTTCAAAATTGATTCTAAAAATCTCAGGTTGGGTTCCCCACATGTAAACCAGAATTCAATCCATTGAATTCTTTTTTGTTTTATTTTAATTTTGAGTTTATCCCATGATACTCTTAAAGGTGAATGGAAAAGCAAGGTAGAAAAGCAAAGGAAGTCGGTACGGTGTGCCTTAGTAAGCAGGTTCCCAGTGTGGATATATGAATTCTCGCTCGCTGGGGCCTTTGGGGATGGTGTGGATCAGGGGTAGCAATCTTTTCTGTAGAGTCAGATAGTAGATATGTTAAACTCTGTCAATCATACAGTCTCTGTTGTGACTACTCAGTTCTGTTGTAGTGCAAAAGCAGATATAGGGCATAGTAATAGAATGAGAGTGGTTGTGCCTAACAAAATTGTACTTAAAGAACAAGCAGCTGGATTTGGGGGCTCCCAGCACCCAGAGCATAACATGGCATCTAATACCAGTGAGTATATAGCATTATCTTGTACAAGTAAGTATATGGCATTATCTCATACAAGTGAGTACAAATCTGCCTCTCAGAATGGCATTCAGACAGTGAAGGTGGTGATGATGATGATGGTAATTGTTTTATTTTCCAACTAAGAATTTTCCTTTCAGGTGTGTCTGAACTTCTACACTTTCTTATTGAGTTTTTAAATTTTGAATATTTTACTTTTAACTCTAAAGATTTTATTTTTTAGGAAATTATTATCTGAGGATATTTAAATAAGTATTTACCCTCTATCTCCTGCTCTTCACAGGCTGCTGATGAGTTGATCCCAAGGTTGTCAATTCTCCAGCCTCCTTCGTGCCCTGTGAGCAGCTTGGGAAAACAAGGACAGAACAGAACCCTTGGGTAGCAGGGACACAGCGGCTTCCTTAGAAAGCTGTCAAATTGCCAGGGACTGGAGTGCATATGGATGTGGCTCTGACAAGGGTCTGAGATACCATTCAACCAACAAATCAGGATGCCCATAAATGCTAAGTTTCACAAGTGAAAAAGAACCAGTCATAAACAAAGGAGTCAGCAACACTCAGGCACAAAGAGCAGAGTCTACTCAAGTCCCAGAGGAGTGAATGCACAAACATGTCGAAGACTGAGTATCCAATAGTTGCTCCAGTGTCGGTGTGACCAAAACAGGAGGCTACATATACACCTGCCACCACAACTATGATACTAGGTAGGAGCTCTGAATTCGGAGTACCTGAAGACCATACCATGTCTGACAAAGGTGGCTACTGGAGTCATGACCTCCAAATCGTAAAGCCTCCACTTCATTGTTCACATGCCACATTTTCTGCAAGTTCCTCTCACTGGTACACTCCGGAGTTTTACCAAGAATTGGATTCTGGGAAGTGCGATCTTCACTAGTGGAGCTGGGTTGCGATGGTAAAACACGGTAACAGACAATTCAGCATGATAAGTGAGGTCCATCAGGGAGGTGAGCTTTGTTTCTGTGGTTCATAAGCTCACCACTTCTCCTTTCCTTAAGACACCCCAGAAAAAATGCTGTGTGCATTACCAAACTTCAGTTCTTCAGTAAATGTTCACAGGTAGAGTAGCTGAGGTATATGACCTCACATATCTAAATGCATAGACCTGTTGTCTGTGCGCAGCAGACGACAGTGAAGCTCTTTAAGATCAGGACCACTTGTCCTACTAAATAAGCGCTCCTTTTTATGTCATGGAAATTGGTCCACACGACTGGGAGGCCATAACAAATGACAGATACGTGGCATTGGCTTTGGGGCCAAAGTGTTGAATAAACCATTAGCAAAGACTGGAAAATAGTAAGAAATTTACCTTTGCAGGCTGGAATAAAAGGTCATCTTATTATCTAATAGCCATATGATTGGCCCAATTGTTCCCCCCAGCAATTTGGGAAAAAAAACTAATGAATTTGCTTGTTTGCCTATGGTTATCTCCTGCTAAATGTTGGAAGTGTTATTCATTTACTGTAGCTCTATATCATAAGGAAAAGAAAGAAAGAGATTAAAAAAAAAACTGTTCTATTAACAAGCCAAATATAAAGGAAATACAAAAGTGATGAGGTTTGTTCAGCTGGGGAATGAAGGGAAAAAAAAAACTTTTTCACATCCTTAATCTCTCCACCAGCAACATATCCTCAAAGTCAAGTATAACCTGTACATACAGATCAAATAAGATGTGTGGTATGCGGCTCAAAATTTCTTTCCTAAGATTCTTGAAAGATTTAAGCAGAACTCAGCAATAGTTGACCTGCTCAGCAAGGCAGAGAGACTGCTCAAATTCTTTAGGGTCTTATCTACAGAGATGAGGCATGACAAAAGTAGTAACAGGCCTGCAGATCTTGAAAAGAATTATGGATATGTATTTGGAGGCATGAAATGTGGGGTGAATCAGGTTTCTAGGTTGGCTGTACTGGCAACCTAACCTGTCCAGATGAGACTAAAGAAACTGAGACCTTCGAATAACGTCCTGTGAAACCTCGATATTTTTATGGGAATTAAACAAGCTGAATTATTTACTCAGGTGCTAGCACTGATGGGAATCTTTATTATGTACAAAGATGGAAGAGCCAGAGGTCTATGCCTTCTGAGATCTATGCTCTAAGATCTCTGGAAGCATCTTAACTATCTGGGGAAGTGAGTGGGCGTTTGTTGCTCAAAAAAACCCAAAAAAAGTATTGTATGTTTAAAATGTTATATTAAAAAAGGACTATGCAATAGAAATATGAGGCCCACAAAGCCTAAAATATATAGTATTTGAGCCTTTATAGAAAATGTTTCCTGAACTCTGACCTTGGGAGCCACACCTACACAGCAACAAAGAACCTCAGTGCGGATTTACTCCCCAGGAGAAAAATCCTTCCCTTCCAAAGGAACACTATCTCCCCCAGAATACTGAGTTCTGGAAGAAGATGCCTAGTTATTTTAAAATTGCTATGAGTCAGTTACTGGTGTGTTCCTCTAATTCATCCTTTCAAAGAAAGAATTTGTGGCCATTATTTTCTCTTCCTGTCTCTGTTGTCTAGAGACAGAGAACTGGGTATTTTGTTCAGATACCTCTGGAACAAGAACCTCTTCTACATCTGGGATATTTCTACCAGAAAGAGCACACAGTGGGTGCCTAGGAAGTACATGTCACAAGTCCTTTGCTTTTATGCACAGATGGAAACCCATTCAACACAAGAAGTTTACCTATTTTTTTTTCTTGGAATTCTCAGTATCGTATGCCATTTATTATTTGATATACTTATCACGTTGTGTCTTTAACTTACTTCTCAGGTTCATAAAGATTCAAGGAATGCTTGTCATATAATTTAGCTAATCTTTGCAATCATGAGAAAACGGAATATACTAAATTAATTAAAATAAGAATTAAAACAATTAAAATATATAAATAAATGTGGGGGGGGTACAGAAAGAGACAGAGACAGAGACAGAGTCACAGTCACGTGAGCACAGGTAACCAAAACGCATTAATGATGAGTAATGATTTTCTTCCTGTCTTTCCACCACAGAGGATCAAACCTGAGTTTCAGAATGCCCCATCAGATTTTCCTCGAAGGAGACAACGTGAACACTTTTGTCAATGCGTGTCATAGTGTGCCGTGAGGGTTTCTATGGTATCTTTTACTTTTCTGAGGTAAAGAGAGGAATGTGTGTCTTTATGTTTCCTTTTTATTTTTTTATTGAAGTTTAGTTGTTGCATAACATTGTCTTCATTTCAGATGGACAGAGTGATTTGAGAATTCTTCACAGTATATGATGCTCTCTGATAAAAGTATGGTTACGACATATCACTACATGACATTATTACAATATTATTGACTAGGTTCTATAGGCCGCGTTCTTCATCCCCACAATTTATTTATTTTATAACTGGAAATCTGTACCTCTTACTTCCCTCCACATATTTTGTCCATCCCCCCAGGCTCTTGCCTCTGGCGGTCACCAGTTTGTTCTCTGTATTTAGGAGTCCATTTCTTTTTCTTTTTCTTTTATTTTGGGGGGGGTTGTCTTATTTTGTTTATATTCCAAATATGTCTTTTCTCCTTTTCCTTCCAAGGATGTACAGGTAAACCCAGAGCTGTGACAACCTACTCGCAACCGTTATGCAATAAACGTGGGGACGAAAGCCATGCGGTCAGTCGGATAAGCGGAATGAAGGAGCCTCCTCCTGCGACGGTTGGATTGAGTGGCTGAACCAGTCCTGAGACTGTCTGGCCCTCGGATATCCATAAGCGGGGGAAAAAGAAACACCTATGTGTGTATTCTACTTCTAGTCAGGTTTTCTATTACTTGCAGTTAAACACATTTCTTACTTATACATATATTTAGAGAGAAAATCATTGAGTATTGATTCTTGTTTTTATTCTTCAACCCAATGAAAGCAACAATTGCCTTCAGGAAAATAAGAAAGCAGAAACAGCATACCTTTTCGTCTTCCTTTCCTTCTTTTTCTATGTGCTTATTTATACCCCACAAATATAAGTTTCCCTTAGATGAGCCTATTAATTTAGGTCACCCATCCTTGGTCGGCTCTCTTAATTTAAATCTTATCTCTGCCATGACCCAGGGTTGCCCAAATCAATAAATAACACGACTATGTTCTCAGGCCTCCAAACTTTACAAGAACCTTAATTCACGTCTTTTTCTTACTCCTGACACCTGATCCTTCAGCAAATTGTTTCCCACATCTGCCTGCCTTGTGAGACCTTCACGTGTGTGGCTTTCTCATCTATGCGACCTGTTTCCTGGACTATCGAATTTCCTTTTAACTACTCTGTCTACCTTGACTATGACAGTATTGTTTTAAATTAAGAGTATGATCCTTTTACAACATAAATCAGATAACGGCATCGCCCTACCATAAGCCTTCCGGTGATCTCCCTTCACGATAGAAGGAAGTCAGGCAACATAACTATGGGCCATAACATCTTACACCCTCTGGCTCTGACGCTACTTACTTTCTTAAGGGTCTTGGCTCCATGAGTCTGTCTGCTTACCACACTGTTCTTTAAACACATCAAGCAGACTTTGTTGAGGAGAAATAAGTGAAGAAATGAGGAGTGTCTCTCCAATGGGACACACTTTCTATGGAGACATGAAGCCAAGGAAAATATTTCATGTTAAACTGGGAGGTTTTAAAGGGCATTAATGCAGTGAAATAACACATGTAATTCAATGACATAATGTCCAGTAGGAAAAACTTACAGAATTTTAGAGTTGAAAATGAAACCATAGATACAATTAATATAATACTTAACTTCAGGCAATCTAGTCATACATATATGATGTTAGATATTAGAGCACTTTAATATTTACAGAGAATTGAGCAGACAGAACAGAATGCTCTCAGGTAACTCTACTTCCCCTGTTCACGGTTTCCCTTGTTATTAACATTTTGCATGAGCATGGTACATTTGTTACGATAATAAACCAGTAACGATTCTTCATTATTTTTAAAAATATTTATTCACTTACTTTTGAGAGAGAGACACACAGAGACTCATAAGCAGGTTCCACACTATCAGTGCAGAGCCTGATGTGGAGCTCAAACTCATGAACTATGAGATCATGACCTAAGTGGAAATCAAGAGTCAGACATTTATCTGCCTGAGCCACCCAGGTGCCCCAGTGACTCATCATTATTAACTAAAGTCTATAATATACATGAGGATTCACTCTTTGCATTATACAGTCCTATTAATTTTGAGAAATGTGTAAAATTATTGTTTTTCACCCTAAGAGTTCCATGGGCTCTACCTGTTCATCCCTCCCCCCATCACCATACATCCTGGCATTCACTAATCTTTTTGGTATATCTACAATTTTGCCTTTTCCAGAATGGCATAGATTTGAAATCCTGTAATATGCAGCTTTTTAATTCAATCTTATTTCATTAAGCATTATGTATTTATTTTCCCATGTGTTTTTGTGCCTTTATATAGCTTAGTAATTTTTATTGCTGAATAATATTCTAACACATAGATGTATCCTAGTATCTTCATGCATTCACCCTTTAAAAAGTTTTTAATGATTTAGTTTTGAGAGAGAGACACACACAGGATGCAAAGCAGGCTCCAGGCTCTGAGCGGTCAGCACAGAGCCCAAGGCAGGGCTCCAACTCACAGACAGCAAGATCATGACCTGTGTTGAAGCTGGACGCTGAACTGACTGAGCTACGTGTCCTTATCCATTCACTTTTTGACCAATATCTTAACTGCATCCAGTTTAGGGCAAGTATAAATAAAGCTGTGATGAAATGTTCATGTGTGGGTTCTTATGTGCACCTGTTTTCCACTCATTCATATAAATGCGTAAGAGCATAATTGCTAGATCCCGGGGCAAGATTATGTTTAGATTTGTTCAAACAAACAAACAAACAAACACAAAAAAAATGTCTTCCAGAGTGTCTGTACAATTTGCATCCCCCCCCCCCGTGAATGAGAATTCCTGTTGCTCTAAATTATCGCCAATATTTGATATCACCCATTTTTTTTTTCTTTTAGTCTTCCTAACAGATGCCAAGTTGGTTTAGCTTGCAATTAACTAGTAACTTATAACACTGTGTATCTTACATGTATTTCCCTTTTGTATATCTTCTTTTTTTCTGGTTCTGTCTGGATCTCTTACACACTTTAAATTCAATTGGTTGATTTATTATTATTTAGTTTTACAAGTTTTTGGTACATTTTGAATACAAGTTCCTTATCACATCATGGATTTTACAAATGTTTTCTATGTCTGTATCTTGTCTTTTCATTTTCTTAAGTGTCTCCTACAGAGCCGTAGTTATTAGTTTTAATGAAGCCAATGAATCAGTTTTTTTTCTTTCATGTATCATGCTTTCAGTTTTATATTAAAAATTCATTACTGACCTCAAATTTATGAATAAAGTCTGTAAATTATAAAGACAAAAGAACCAATCATCCTAACAAGAAAAACTGTATAATTTTAGAAAAACTTAAGGTGTAGGTATACTTCAAAACTAGGTGTGTGATGCCTGAGTAGCTCAGATGATTAAGCATCCAACTCTTGATTTTGGCCCAGGCCATGATCTCACAGTTCATGGGTTTGAGACCCTGAGTGGGCCTCTGTGTATAGTCTGCTTGGAACTCTCTCTCTGTCTCTCTCTCTCTCTCTTTCCCGGTGCAACCCCCCACCCCCACCTGCCCTCTCTTTCTCTCTTTGTCAAAATAAATTAATGTTTAAAAATAAGGATAATTCCCATTCCTCAAAATGGATATAGTATGAAAAGAGAGTTGGGTCATGTATTAGATTCCAAGAACTGCCTTAAGGAATTTCCAAAAATCAGGTGGTTTTCAATAACAGAAATGTATTGTTTCACAGTTCTCCAGGTGAGAGGTCTGAAATCAAGTTGTCCTCAGAGCCGCATTTTCTGAGGCTCTCAGCGAGTCCGTATGCCATTCTAGCTCCTGGAGGCTGCCAGCCATGCTTAGTGTTCATGGCGTGGGGCGGCATCCACAGCTCCTCCTGCACATGGTGTTTTCCCTGTGTCCCTGTGTTCTTTTCTTATAAGGATGCCAATCACTGCGTTAGTGTCTATGTGGGTTGCTGTGACAGAATACCACAGGCTGGGTGGCTTACACACACTCCAATTTGTGAGAACACACTGGAAATCATTTCTGAACTCACTAAAGTTGAGAAAACTCTTTGTGAGGTTAAGGCAGGTTTTCAAGGCCTCCTGCCTTCAGATGGTGACTGATGTCTACCCCTCTACTCAACTATTTTTGCTTGAGCACCAACCCCCAAGGCGCCTTGTTGACTGGTATCAGGAATGACTTATCCCCTTATCTTAACTGACTAAGCCACCCAGGTGTCCTCCCCTTATCTTAAAATATGCTGATTGCACCTTGTGAAGGAACTTATTGTAGGAATTTCTTCTTTTGTGATTATAGGAGCAAATATTACATTTCTTGAGAAAACTGTTTTTCTTCCCCTAGAGAAAACAGGCTATAGATCCCTGCCCACAAAGAACTAACTTTTGTCTTTACTATGCTAAAAACATTGTTTGTATTTGAATGCTGAAGATACCTTCCTTTCCCATGTGTTAAGCATCTAAATCACCTGCAATCAATCACTACTGATAAAGATGATGCATGAGTCTTCTACCAAATTATGTTCTGGGAAATTTTTACATACCAAAGAATGTGTCATCAGAAATCATTGTCTAAGGCAAATGCCACTTCTGTGCTGGCCCCATACATTTTTTCCATAAATAAAGCTGACTTTCCGGTCAGTGTAGAGATGCCTGCCTGGTGATCAGAAAGAATCTCAAGGATCTCTGACTCCCTTATGTCAACACCGTCCATCCTTCAGGGAGGCCTGGACCTGCTGGAGCTGGACTCCAGCAAGAACACAGTTTTGAAGACTGGAAGTCTAAGATCAGGGCACCAGCAGCTTCCGTTTCTTCCTGGTTCACAGATGGCTGTCTCCTATTTCCCCACATGGCAAAAGGGCCAATGGAGCCCTCTGGGGGTCCTCTCATTCATTAAAGATGCTACCCTAATTACCTAATCAGCTTCCAGGGGCCTCATCTCCTGAAACAGGCTCACACTGGTGGTTAGGAGTTCAATATATGAAATCTGGGGGCACACAAACATTCAGTCTATACATGTAGAATCCACCCGAACTGAGTGTCCGCATCTTAACTAATGACATATGCGTAGGCTGATTACATTTCCAAGTAATGTCACACTCTGAAGCTCCAGGTGCTCATGAATTTTGGGGGGATGTTATTCAACCTAGCGTAGGTCATAGAGGTACATTGTGTGCACTTTCCTTTGAATATGCACAAAGTAAAAGGGTTTAAAGACAATGGGAATGGTAATAAAACACTGGTCATAAGCTTAGTAAAAATAAACCCTTCATAAATAAGGCCCATCCATATTTTTATTAATTTTTTTTTTTTTACCAAACAGAAGGCTTTATGAAATGAAGTTAGCTGATATGTGAATTCTCTAGAGGGAGGCAGTAGTGTTTGCGATGACAGCTAAGTCCTGTACAGCCTCCTGTGACCTCAATAATGATCCACAGAGACGTTGCACACGTTCTCCGTTGCGCAAGCAGCTAGGGAAAGGACAGAGGATGTGCTCCGGAAGTCACATTGCACATCCGCATTAAGAAATTCAAGGAGAACCTGCCTGTAAATCATCCTCATCAATCCTTCTACGGGAGATACACTTTGAAGTGAAAGTGACTTCAAGAAGCCTATTTTGTTACCAGATGTTGATGTTTATGGTCATGCTTGGCTTATTCTCCTTAATATAAGTTAACAGTAGGCATGGTGGTTCTGTTATTTAAGTAAAAATTTTATTTTTGGCTTTATATGTGTTTGGCAACTATATTTATCACAGGCACAATCTCTCTACCATACTTGTGTCCAAAATCAGCCAAGGAGTGGAAGCAAATTCACAAACATATTTATATAAAACGTTTACATTTAAAACAGCAATTCTTAATTCCTATGCTGAACCATTGGAGGAAAATTGAAGAATTCACAGAATCAATAAAATAAAATTGGATTAAATGTTTCATACACTTAGCTTGATTTAAAAGATGAATTTTAGTAGCTTGATTTAAAATGCAAAATTTCTAATTTTGAAATGTCCAAAGTACCAGTTCAATGGCGGATGATTATAAAATTGTTTCCTTGCAGTTATGAAGAGATTATACGTGTCAACAATACTCAAATGAGAATAAATAAAAAGGGAAATTACAAATATCACAATATGTGTAAGTGACAGAATGGAAACAAGAGAGAAAACGTCCATCAATCAATATGAGATGACACACCAAGTGTGTGTAAGTTACCCACGTCTGAAGATTGGACAAGGCATCATGTGGCAGATAGATTGTGTTTTAATACCAGACGGAGCCGCGTGTCCTCAGTTATGTCTCTATGTTTCTTCATCTTTAAACTCAAAATAAGAACTTTTTCTGCGAAACTGGGAGGATTCAAGAAACAGTGAGGGAAGCCAGTGAGAGGAAGGTTCAACATACGCTGCTGTGAATGGTTTGCTGGTGGTTGAGTGCATGTCCCTGGCTGGATGGTGTCTACATGAGCATCTGAAATTCCGCATGCCTTACACTTCATTTCCTTCTATTACAAGGAGTCGGGGCTGGGGAAAGGATGTTTCTGAGATTCCATCATCATCGTGCTGCCAGATACCATTTTAGGTCTAGAACATAAAATGTACTTTTCTGAGATAACTATAGATGAATGTGAAAGCCTGACCTATTTCCCCAAAGCAATTCCTTTTAAGATGCCTTTTCCATAGACATTGGCACCGAAATAATATGCCAGATGTACCATCAGTTTTAAAATTAAATATTTAATCATTTCTCACATCTCTCTTCCTGACTCCGATTCCAAAAGAAGGAACATGAGTCTGTGGTGAATACCAAAGGATTAGCGGAGGGGCAGGTACATCTTCCGGACTTAGTAAACATTAACTGACTAACAATTAATCAAAATAGCATCGTAAAAATGAAGTAAAATCATACGGGGAGATATAAATGCTCTCTTTGCATAAATCCTGAGTGTAAAACCTCTAGGCCTATACAATTCTTTTTTTTTTTTTAACATTTATTTATTTTTGAGAGACAGAGAGAGACAGTGTGATCAGGGGAGGGTCAGAGAGAGAGAGAGAGAGAGAGAGAGAGAGAGGGAGCCACAGAATCGGAAGCAGGCTCCAGGCTCTGAGCTGTCAGCACAGAGCCCGATGCAGGGCTCGAACCCACGAACCATGAGATCATGACCTGAGCTGAAGTCGGACACTTAACTGAGTGAGCCACCCAGGCTCCCCAGCCTATACAATTCTTTACTTTCTGAATTCTCATAAAATCTGCCTAGAAATCAGAGTAAGAATGGCCCACAACAACAGTGACTTTGAGGGGTTAAAGGCTCATTCTTATACATGGGTGATTAAAACAGATTATTGATTTGGAATAAAGAAATAAACTTATGATAAAGGTATGAAAGGGGATTATGAATAATCTTATTTTAATTATATATCACTAGAGAAAGCCCTCAGGAAAGTATTTCCCAAAATATTAGTTGAGGTATTATTACTTAATCAACTTAATTCACTTCTTCTCTACTATAGTAAGAAGATAAGTTAATTTTATCTTCACATGTTTACATTTGGGTTTATATTAAATTTACATGATTCAATAAGGGATATTCCGAACTTCCAGGCATACTTAACATCAAACACTGATTGTGGTATTTTAATTTAAAAATACCACAGAGGTTACTAAATAAACGTAATGGTTAAATATTATGTTTAGGATTTGGAATCTGGGAAGATAATATTTTTGTGTTGTTCACTTATAATGGAATATTTTTTTATGTCAGAAGAAAAATCAAGTTTTAATATGCATAGAAATATTCCTGATATGTTTACATTAACATTTACAAAGAGATACATTGTTTTTAGGTAAAAAAATTTTTATTTTAAGTACTCTTCATGCTTTATTGATAAAAACTGTGGAAATAGAACTCATGTTGTCATTTTATTTTGTACTTGATTACTTGTATTGGTTTTTAATTTACAGTTATGAAGTCAGAACTTATTTTGACCAATTTATAAAATGGTCATCCATTAGTTTTTCACACAGTGAAATAAGAACTTGACTTTAGTATTTAGCCTAAAGTATAGTTATACCCCCTGTGATCCATAGAGCTAATAGAAATAGAACTCCCAGATAGGAAGCTGGATGTTGTCTGTCCTATTTACTGCTAAGAAAAAATATATTTAATGGGGTGCCTGGGTGACTCAGTTGGTTGAGCATCCGACTTTGGCTCAGGTCATGATCTCAAGGTTCGTGGGTTCTGGCCCTGCATCGGGCTCTGTGCTGACAGCTAGCTCAGACCCTGGAGTCTGTCTTCAGATTCTGTGTCTCCCTCTCTCTCTGGCCCTCCCCTGTTGATGCTCTCTCTCTCAAAAATAAATAAAAAACTTAAAAAAAAATTTTAAAGGAGAAAACAGATATTTATTATTCTGGTTGTCAATAGCTATGTGTAAAATATGTTAACTTAAAATTTTATCCTCAGGACTCAACATTTATAAAATGTATGACGAGAAGGAGGTTTGGTTTTATAAATAGAGATAGGGTGTGATTTTCTTTATACTCTTTTTAGTATAAGATACTAAAAATTATATTTTATGAAACTATGATTCATAAACATCAGTCAAAAGTATATTTCTTACCTCAAATACTGAGGGCAAAATGTTCCTGTTTTTGCTGGGGCACCTGGGGGGGCTCAGTCGGTTGAGTATCTGACTCTTGATTTTGGCTCAGGTCATAATCCCAGAGTCATGGGATTGAGCCCCACCGTGGGCTCCATGGTAAGCACAGAACCTACTTAGCATTCTCTCTCTCTCTCTCTCTCAATCTCTCTCCCCTCTCTGTCCTTCTCCCGTGCTTGTGTTTTCTTTCTAAAATAAAAAATAAATAAATACATTTTAAAAGATTCAAAAATGTTCCTGTTTATGCTGAAAAAATCATTTGGCAAACTCAACCTTTCCAATCAGACCATAATGCAGCATCTAATGGAACTGACTGCCTTGAACAAACATCACATTTTCTCCCTTTCTCTCTTTTTTTCTTCACTTTTTATTCTAATTCATTTGCACATTTACCACATCCTGAGCAACCTATATATTAAATATAACATCATACCTGGGACAAATATGTAATATGTAGTAAATAAAAAGACAATATAAGAATCTTAACCAAAGTTTTCCAAATTGTACTCAAAATGTTTTTTGTAGTGACATATTAGATCTGAAAGATAGAGTTGTAACTTATCACTACATTTTCATTTTTAGACAATTTGATATTATAGCCATAATAAATAATACAATTAAATACCCTTTCATTGGACTTTCCCCATATATCAAAATATACAGATATTGATATCTACAAAGTAGATTTTGATTAACAAATTTAATACATGCACCCTAAAATATAGAACTAAACTAATATTATATAAAATGAATAAACATGAGAACTCGGATCTTTCCCCAGATCCATACTGTTTGCCCCTCAGATAGACTCACATATGTTCCAACTGTAAGCTTTATTCTAATTAATCTCATGTTTCTGAGATAATGGATCGGAGAGGACAGTTGTGAGAGTGCTTGTTTGGGTTAAATGATCATAAAATTGTTACTATACAAGCCATTTAGGTATAAAAATTTTTAAAAATACTGCTGACATCCTTTTTATCCTAAAGCCCATAGATCTTTATCGCTGCTGCAGTCAAAATGCACACTTTGATTGACATTTTCCAGGAAGAGAATTCTGAGAATAATAATTGGATATTCTGTAACATTGTTCTCTAAGAACCATTCGCTTTGTTGCATTTTCTTAGTTTGACATTTCCCAAACCCTCCTGTCTTTATTTGCAGGATAGAATGGAAAGTTTGTGGAGACTTAGGCAACATTTTTGGAAATCTGCCAATTAAATAAACAATTGAGATTGGAAGTAGTGTTGTTTCTGATACATTAAATTAAAAAAATGAAAACATAAAAAAATAGTATGAACCGTTCTCTATCACCCCCTAGAAAACAGCATATTCTGGGAATTTCTTTCTTTCTTTCTTTGGTTTCTGCTTCAAGGTTTGGTATGCAGTCATATTTTTTATACAATAAAACTCCCTTCCATAATGATATGGTTTATGTTAGTAAATGTCAAATATAAATATGGCTATTATATTATCCATGTGTTCAACAACCAACACTTTCAATTTCATATAAATCTGACTTTATATTTCTCTTTAGATGCAGTTTAAAACCCAAACCAAACAAACATGTACTGTGTGTATAATTTATGCTATACTTCATGCTGAATGCTGGAAATAAAAATGTCCATATGACAGAACGCCTGTTCTCAAAGTATCTCACATCTAGCTAGGAAGGAAGAAATTTAACAGTGAATACACCATATGATAAGTACTATACTAGATGAAGGTAAAAAAGAAGTGTATGAATGCCTTAAAACAGGGAGGACCATTGTGTTATATTGAGAAAGTTTAAAATGTTTGCTTATGTTCGGGCAATGATAACAGTACACATAGTTACTGTATTCTCGTTCTGTCAAAACTTGCAATTAAACAATTTGATTCTTCTTGTTGATTTGACAATATTCATGCAAAAGTCATCTCTTCTCTTTTACCTTAGATAGTTATTTTTACTTTCACCTCAAACTTGCTGGACCAAGAGAACAAATCTTGCTTGTTATTACATTTAGCTTATTTATTCCCTTACATTTGTGTTTCCAGGCTGGTCAACAGTGAGATAGAATATTGTCGAAGATTTCTAATATAATGAAATCTATTAGGAAAAATGTACTGGTACTTAGCAAAATATCCTCTCTTCTAAATTATTTCATTCCTTTCCAAAAAACAAATAGGTGAACCCTTTTTATATTCACTTCATTGATTTTAGGTAAAATTTACAGAATGACCATTATCATTTGTAGCCTATAGAAGACCAGAATCAAATTGGCACCTCACATTCTTTGAATACCCTGGAAGTAAAAAGAGAGCAAAGGACTACTGTCATCCATGTTAGGGACAGACCAAGTGAGATGCATTCCAAGTCATATCTCCCAGAATAAGATAGCTAGGTTTTAAAGATCAACCTGGTATTATAAGTATCTGTCATGTAACCAAATTATTCCTCATTCAGTTTTAGTCCAAATGATGTCATCTAATGAAAAACACTATAAATATCTTGAATTCACCTGTCACTGTTTAGATATTTGTTGAATTGTGCAGAAGATGATGAGAGTATGGAATAATCAGATACTTGAAATTAAAAATATGCTTGCTTGTGTTATTTTTCTCACCTGTTTTGTGCTTTGAATCACTCTGCACTAAAAACTGTTACCTCAGAAAACAGATCTTGAAACCACTTTACGGGATGTACCTACAAACACTGCTCACCATTTGTCTTTTTTTTCTCTAATTTTTAAGACTTTGGCCAAGTGCAATATGTGATATATGTTATAAGCAGATAGACTTTCACAACTGAGAAACCAAGTTGTTTAACTTATATGTTATTTTTTCTTGCCTAGTGAGACAAATGTGCTGATTTCCAAAGAATTTGTTTTCCTAAATGAAAATACTAAGAGAACAAAATGTTACGGTCAGGGAGGAGGCCCTTCCTCTGCCCTGTCTAGGGTCCTTCCAGATGGACTTAGAATCAAAATGACACAAGACAGATTAACAGGAGAAAATCAAATTTAATAGCATAGGTACTGGGAATCCATACAGACAAGAAATTTCACAGGCAATGAGGCAACATGAAACTTCTATGACCTGAAGCGTGGGATAAGGTTTGAGGATACAACAGGAAGAAAGCTCATTAGCAAGAAGGTGGAAAGAGATGTCTGGGAAAACAAGGTTGCCCTATTATGCAGATAGGTTCCTTAGGTAAAGGAGAGTCTTTATTAATAGCTCTCTCCCTGGTACAGACTCTGCTTCCCAATGTAAATGTAGGCAGTGTTAGGGGAGGCACAGAACTTGTCTGCATCTGCTGGGTTTTGATTACTTTTAACTCCAAATAATCTTTATGCCAAAGTGGCTCATCTGTGGCAGACGGTCTTGGGTCCCTACACTATCTTAATATTGTTTATCAAAAATAATAAGCTACTGCTACATCCCTATTAAAATGGCTAGAATCAAAGACACTGATAATGAGCATTGCTAGCAAGTATACAGAGAACCGCAAAATCTCATTCACTACTGATGGAAATGCAAAATGATGCATGAACTTTGGAAGATAGCTTGGCAGTTTCTTACAGAACAAAACATAGTCTTAACCTATAAGCTAGCAAATGTTCTCCTAGGTATTTACCCAAAGGATCTGATAACTTGTGGACCCAAAATACCTACACAGAGATGTGTACAGCACCTTATTCAAAATCTCAAGAAAGCAACCAAGATGCTTATCCTATGTGCAAGAAGCTCCCAATGGTCAAAGCTGGAACAATTTTAACTAGAAAATAAAATAGCTTTGGATTATAACCCCAATGATTAAAAAAACATTTCCATGAGACCAAAATGATATAAATAAATGATTGACTAGATTAATCAATAAAGAACAAACTTTCTGTGCAATCAAAATTCCAAATAATCTACATAGGTTCTGCCATCATGAAAGTGGACCAAAACATTCTCCCCTTAAGCATAGGTTTCCAAAGATTATGGTATAGGAAAATGCAGATTTGCTTTCCCCACCTTGAGCGCCAATAAGGCTCAAAAACAAGATGGCGTGAGAACATGTCAGCGAGGTAAGAAGGAAGTCAGGAGGTTCCATCAACTTTACTGCTTAAGGATCTCCTAGCGGCCAAACATACTGATAGTGAGGGATGTACTGAGGCTATCACTTGTAAACATTACCAGGGCATACTCCACACAGAATGTTTAAAATATTGTTATTCAAGTAACATACATAGGTTGTGTTTAGAGTTTATATTTAACATTCCACTGACACCAAATATCTTTCTAAATTTTCAAAGGAGAGATTATTGCACAACTCAATTTTCCTCCACAGTCACTCAAGACGTTAGTATGTTATTTTATTTTTTCTTTCCCTGTCTCCTCTATCAGAGGCAAGCACAGCGCTGAGTCACCAGGCATGGCATCCTTTCCCCGAGTAACAACCTAATTCCCCGGCAATTACGTCAATTTCAGGTGGCAAAGTTTGCAAAGGCAGAGGTTTTTATTGTTTTGCTTTGAAGAGGAACAGAAAACACGTTTTGAAGTCCAGAAGCATTTCATACAGCTAGGTCAAAGTTCAATGCAAAAATAGTTTCTCGGAACATCTGTAATCAGATAGCTTGTGATGTCTGGTGTTAAGTGTTCAAGGCCATACTGTGTTTAAACTCAGTGCAGGGAGAACGTTTAGGCCCAAGACATCAATTTTACAACCCCAAGTAAAATGATGATGTTAAGACTCACCTTCGAGTCTTGATTCTTTCAGCATGAAGCCCAGTGAGTCTCTCTAGTATGCTTAGTGTGTAATAAAGTATAGAAATGGGGCACCTGGGTGGCTCAGTCACTTAGGCATCTGACTCTGGCTCAGGTCATGATCTTGCTGCTTGTGGGTTCGAGGCCCACGTTGGGCTCTGTGCTGACAGCTTGGAGCCTGGAACCTGCTTTGGATTCTGTGTCTCCCTCCCTTTCTCTCTCCCCCTCCCCCACTCACACTCTGTCTCTCTCTCAAAAATAATCATTAACACGAATTTTTTCAAAATATAGAAACTCAGTGTCTTATGAAACTTCACTGATAGGCACAAAACTATGCAGCAGAAGGAAGTCTTAATGGTGCCCAAATAAAAAATAAAAGAGGGTCTTTTCAGTCATTTGAATTGTGTCACTATGGGATTAGACACAGAAGGAATCAAGGCTGCTTTTCTGGAACCTAAACCAATCTGGAACAAAAGACATTCCTTTACCAAAACTGGTGATTTTGGACTTAAGCTGATAAATTTATTTCACTATGGTTTGATTTTATATGAACACCTGTGTTTACAGACTGTCAAGGTTATATGTTATAGTCAGCCTGCTGATCACAATGCCAACTTTTTCCGGGAATATTTTTAGTATATTTTTAGTAGAGCTGGTCTCTTCATTCTCCCACTCCCATACATAGCACTCTCCCGGTGTCTCACTAAAATAACCCAGGAGGCATCAGATACGTTTTTATTTAGTCAAGGTAGCCAGTTAGCTCTTGCTCTGTGGTTTTTGTTCGTGTCCTTTTGTTTTGGATCGAAGAGAAAAAAGGCATCAGTAAGTGAAATGATTGTTCAGCGAGGCAATCCAGCCTTTGTTGGTGCACACGTGATTTACTAAAACATGTCAGGCCCCAATCTGTCCCAGTGTTCCTTCCCGTTGGTGCCATTTCCTTTACCTCTATTCATAGAAAAGTGGCCCTGTCTATTGATGAAAGTTGGGCAAGTATGTGAAGTTCATGAATTTAAGTTTATTTAACTGGGTTTGCCAAATAACTACTTTCTTTTAGCAGATCGTTAAATTTGTGCTTGGCTTTAAAATGAAAATTCCTATTCTCTCAGTGGAATTCAGTTACCTGTTAGTATCTACTTGGATTCATTCATTTCAGGCATCAAATATTTGTTGAATGCTTGCTCTGCTCTTCTAGGGCCTAGTAATGTAGTAAACAGTAAACAAATCCTACAGAGTATGGATTCTAATGGGGCTTAACAAGGAGGAACAAACATATTATGAGTGCTAACATTTATTAAGTATTCACAAGGTGCCATCATTGTTCTGATTTTGTTTATTTAGTAACCCATTTCATCTTTAAAATAATCCTATCAAGTTGAAAATGTTATAACCTTCATCATACAGATGGAGAGATCAAGGCATTCAAATATTAATTAAAATCTTCCCACTTTCCTACGGCAATAAAGCAGCAGAGCCTCTGAACAATACAGTCTTAACAAAAGTGATCTAGGAAATGGAGTTATATAGTAAATATGAATAAAGGTAGATTGATAAAGATTAATCTATGAATAAAGAGAGAGAGTTCTATTCAACTAGAGAATCATTTGTCTTAATATTTTAGCGGGAGTGCATTGGGAGAAACTCCCGCCCCGAAAACTGTGGCATTTGGATATAGACCTGAGAAAACGAAGACTCATCCATGTGTCCACATAAAGGAAATGTGTTCCAAACAAGGGAAAGAGCAAAAGCAAAGACTTAAGAAGGATGTGCTTGGCAGGGCACCGGGGTGGCTCAGTCCGTTAAGTGTCCAACTTCAGCTCAGGTCGTGATCTCAACGGCTTATGGCTTCGAGCCCTGTGTAGGGCTCTGTGCCGACAGCTCAGAGCCTGTTGTCTACTTTGGAGTCTGTATCTCCCTTTTTGTCCCTACCTCCTCTCTCTGTCTCTCTCTCTCTTTGAAAAGTAAAAAACATTAAAAAAATTTAAAAAAGAAGGATGTGTTTGGCTTAGCTTATGGACAAAAAGGATGGGGATGGGGAAATGGCAGACTGGTGGCCAATGGGACTGACTAATTCATGAAGCATCTCGAGGTGAAGGACTTCAACTCTGAGGTAGGAAGCCACTGGAAATTTCAGAGGATCAAATGAAGGTGACATAACTGAATTTAATAACAGCTAAAAATCATCACTGTGTACCCACTGGGAAGGAATTGAAGCAGTAAGATCATGACGAGGCTGAGTAATCCATAAGTGATGGTTTATGTCACAAGGTATCAATGTACATTTCCCTTCTCTTGTTATTGTACTCCCATGAGCTGTTTTCTCTCTCTGACTGCATATTTAACCTAAATAAATTTTCAAAGAAACTGTCTTTATAATTATAATGTGAACTGTAATCTCTTGGAGGTAAATGTGCAGGGATTTGGCCTTTGGAGACACACCAAGGTTTGCATGATAGGATGGTGATGCACTGAGGGGCAAACTTTTAAATTGGCCAATTTAAAAGTGGTTTTGGGTGAAAGCCACATTCCGTCTGATTCAAAGTAACTCACGAAATGAAATTAAGGTAAATTATAAAAGTTCCATGAATGTTTTGTGAAAACAACAACATCAATTATGATGGACCCTCATTGATGCCCTCAATTTTTTCTCTCTTCCGCAGTACTGGAGTTACAGCTAGATATATGGTAGATTCCCTTTCTATGGTTTCTACACGAATAACTGGCCGTGGCTTCTAGATGAGTCTGTGTGGGTTTGTGCTAGAAGGAGTTAGGCAGGGGTCATCTTTCTGTAACAATAGCTGTTTCTGCTGTCTTGCTTCATTATGATTTCCTGCAGCAACTAGAAAAACCGGACCAGGTTTGCTACAATGATTCACCTAGAGGGCCTTTCTTTGGTTTGTTTTCAGCACTTCCAACAATTTTGTAAGCTCTTAAGTCCCTGTATTAAATCTCTTACTGATGAAAATACCTATAGTGGTTTCTATTTCCCGTGTTATCCCCTGACTAATGGAGACAGACAGTGCTTACACCTTATCCGAAGGGTGCCTGGTACAATGTGTTCTTTGTGCCCTGGAGGTGAAAAGAACCATCAGCAGGTGCATAAGAGTAACAGACTGTGCGAAACGAAGACTAGTCCTGACGTCCCATTCCATTAGGTGTTAGTTCTTCTAATAACATTCGTACATGAGAGATAGCAGTTATAAGAATTATACTTGAAAACAATAAACGATATGTTTGTTTTTCCTAATTTTAAATATTGTGAAGAAAAGTGATGAGCAAGGAAAAAGATGTATAGGCCTAGGTATCAAATAAACCCAGGTTTGTAAATAAACATATTTTAAGAACATATGTGGTATTTTGCAGGTAACATTTAGAACAAGAGATATTGCACAAACAATCTTAGGGAGGAACAAGGAAACTGTCAAGAAAGAGGAGCAGGAGAAGAAGCAGCTTTGTCGTTCGACCCACTTCAGCCTCCGGAAGTACTGGCTGCGGAAGAGGGTCTGGGAGACAGAAGGGCGGGTCCCCTGCCTGGTCCTGGTCCTGGTGCTTCCCAAGGAGATGACAGGGTGCTGCAGGCCAGAGCCCAGGACCAGGGCCACAGGCCACACTCTGAGAAGCTCCGGGCTCTATCCCTGGAGGGACTCTAACAATCTCTTTGCTCTCTTTGCCCTCTTTGCCCTTAGAGCCCCCTTCACAATACCTGTGGGAAAGAATATTGGAGGGTTCTGGGGGCATCCGGGGTCTAGCTGGTAGACGAACGTCCCCACCCGATCAGATCAATAAATTGCTTCCTAATCTCTCTCTCTCTCTCTCTCTCTCTCTCTCTCTCACACACACACACACACACACACACACACACACACACACATACAATTCCACAAAACACAATTGGGTAACTTTCCTAATAAATATCAGATGGCGAGATTCAATGAGTATTTTAGCTAATAAATTAAGCTACAAAATAAAAAGATGTATAAATCTAGCCTTGTCTACAAAGAGAACTGCCACATTCCTAACACTTTGAACCTAATTTAGGAACATTTTTACTTAAATGTATAAGCAACATGGAGCTAATGTATTCTTTATGTTAAGCCTCCATACAACTGATAATCAACCATAACTATACCCAAATGTAACATGAAACAGTTGATGGCAAAGAAGGTGAAGTTAAAACACAGATTTTTTTTAAATGGTAAAGGATTCTAATTAGCTAGTGGATTTTAAAGTTATATAAAATATTATAAGTACTGATATAAAAATACATACATATGATAGCACTCAAATTTAGTCACACAAATATTTTTCTTCTAATTTAGACAACCACACCCTGATTACCCAACGCTTCATTAAAATAGAAACAAAGGAGAGATTTAATTCAAGACCACATTTTGGAAGCTGAGAACTATAATTTCTCACTTAATTGTCAAAATAAGAAAATACATTGACAAGAAAAGCCTAGAAAGGTTAAAACATGCATATTATACCTGTGCAGTAATTACAATTACTATTGGATATAACCAAGGAATGGGCTGTTTGAAAACGCCCACATTGTTTGTCACTCAGTCCAGGGTGTAATCATTCCATTGATGTTCCTATATTCTGCACTGGACACTGAAAAATGCAAAGGGGAAGGCAAGACATTTGATAGAACTCTGGTCCTCAAAGAAGCTATAATTGAGCCAAGAGTTCAGTCATGGTGTAGTTGAACAGAATGTGTAAGTGTTTCATTAGCCTCTGACTTTCAGAGGGAGTTTATTCCATCAGGTCCCCCTGGTGAACTTCACGGAGGAAGAATTATCCAATCGGAAAGGGCTCCACCTATAACGTTACGAGCATCCCTGCTACCCCTATCATACACTTCATTTCTCAGACAAGACTGCCTTTTGAGAGGCAGAGTAGCAGAATTGTTGACAATGTATACAACAGAATCTATTTAGATGCAAACCCCAGACTTTCTGCTTACTTGCTTAGGCAAGCTGCTTAACCTCTTTGTTTTTAGGGGAATGGCATCTATTTTAGGAAGATTAATCAAACTTAACGGAATAGGATAAATTGGAGCTTGAAATGCATTGTCATTTGTGAGAGCTGCCACCAGCTGTCTTCTGGTGCCGAAGACCTCAATGGCCCTGTTATACAATGATTCCATGTAAACATGGAGGATATTTTATCAAACACAATCCTCTCGTTAAATATTAGAATATATACCTAAACTTGAATCCTTCCTAGATACAATAGATATTATTTTTGTATTCGTGTGTATATAACCTGTGCATTCAGGAAATACATTGCCATGTTTTCTATTATTAGCCACATTAGTAACTTAAATTTTATATTAAAGGTCATCTGATAGAAGGGAGATACAGAGATATTCTAATCATTAATTTTTCATGTATTCAACATTGAATTCAGTCTTTGCCAAGCACTTGATTGGTGTTTCTTGGAAAATTGGTAAAATGGTAATCTGATTCTGGGTAGAAATAGAAAAGAATGTGTATTTAGCTCCTTGTGGTAAAAGTTACGCAAATCTTCATTAGGTCATGTTGAATGTTGTTCAAGTCAACTATGTCCTTATTGATAGCCTATTCTTCCATCAATTATTCTGATCATAGTTGTGGATTTTTCTAATTCTTCTTATAGTTCTATAAGTTTTTGCTTCACTTATTTTGAATCTCTATTATTGGGTGCATAAATACTTGGGATTACTATATCTTTTGGATGAATTAACCCTTAATCATTCTGAAAATGCTTTCTTTATCCCTGGTCATTGATGTGTAATCTACTTAGTCTGATCATTTATCCACTCAATGTTCTTTGGCTTGGTTATAGCATGGTAGTTTTCTCAGTTTACTTTTAAACAGTTTGTGTATTTACATTGAAGTTAAGGTTTTTTTTTAGGCAGCATATATTTGGTCCTTGTTTTTTATCCAATCTGACACTCCTAGGCGGTGTGTTTATAGTATGCTCATTTAATGAGATTATCATTATTATTTATTTTGATTGAAACAAGTAAATAAATTTAAAGATATTATTAAAAAGGGAAAAATGATATTTGCCCATGAGTTTACAATTAAACATGTTTTTAATTCCTGGTTTTGATTTCCTTCTTCCAGGAGGAGGGGGTCCTTTCCTAGTGACTAGCACAGAAATTCCTGTGATTGACTGTTTTCGCCTTTGTATATCCGAGGACATATTTTACCTTTGGTTCTGAAATATATAGATGCAGACTCTCAATTTGATGGTGTTGCTTTTGGTGTTAGTGTGGCTCTCGCTGTTTGCACATTTCATAGCGGACAGCCCACCGTCCTGGGCCCGGACACCTGCACTTTCTCCCATCTTTGTATTTCTGAGTAAAATGTCTTCTCTCTGGACACTTTTAATCTGTTTTTTTAATCATGATTTTTATGCAATCTGATTATTAAATATGCCTTACCGCAGTTCTCTTCATGTCTTACGTTGAACTGATTGATCTTTGTTCTGGGAGTTCAAATGACTCTTTAAAGGTGTGAAATTTTATCTGTTTTTTTCATTATTTCCATTTACTGTGTCTCTCCTTCTTCTTCTCTGTGGGCTCCAGCTTCACATGTATTTAAACCACTTAGTTGTCCATTGTTTGTTTGTTTTTTTCATGTTCTGTTAACCCTCTTTGTTTTGAAGTTTTTTGTTCCTAGGTTTTGGGGTTTTTTTAAATGTCATTTTCTTTTTACACTTATTGATATTTTTGTCTCCTCAGGGTCACTAATGTTGTCGTCCGTGGTATTTAATTTGCTGATAATCCCACGTGGTGCATTTTTCATCCCAGCCATGGTAAAGGTCATCCCTAGATATTACATTTTGTCTTTTTTCACATTGTAAAATATTTTATCATGAGCAAATAGAAGTTTCTAAGCCCCCGTCTGCCAATTCTATCACCTGTGTCATTTACAGTTCTGTCTCTATTGATTGTTTTTGTTCTTATGGTGGCTTGTCTTTTCCTGCCTTGAGAATCCCTGGTGGTCAGTAGTCTCTCAGTACTTGTCTTGCATCTTATGTATTATGCAATTTTCCACTCTGGTCTTTTGTCGAACTTTAGGAATTATGAGCACTAGGGGCGCCTGGGTGGCTCAGTCACTTAAGCGTCCGGCTTCGGCTCAGGTCTTGATATCATGGGTCGTGGGTTCGAGCCCCCCTCGGGCTTTGGGCTGACAGCTAGCTCAGAGCCTGGAGCCTATTTCAGATTCTGTGTCTCCCTCTCTCTCTGACCCTCCCCTGATCGTGCTGTCTGTCTCTCTCTCAAAAATAAATAATTTAAAAAAAACATTAAAAAAGGAATTATGAGCACTAATTATTTTCAGTAGTTATTTTTCAGATCCTGGGAGTTTCTTCATGTGCATGTGCTGATCCTTTTCCTGACCCACCGCCCAAGAAAGACCCCAGCCGGTCTCCAGTGATCTCTCTCTGTCTCTGCAGTTTCCTCCTCTCTGGCACTCCTCCCTGCAAACCACCGCCATCTTGGCACTATCAGTTTCCACTCCTCAAGCAGGGAGTCTGCCGGGTCTTCCCAGGTTCTTCATGCCTGTCCGGGGGCCTGGAAGCTTGCTTGGGGCAGTAGTTTGGACAACTGTAGGTTTTGCCACTTGTGTAGTGATTTCTAAAAACCTGTCCTCCTATACTGCACCATTTTAACATTTTCCTATATTCTGTTAGATTTCTCTGTTTTCGTTTTTCTTTCCCCCAGTAGTTTCAGTAGAAAGGTACAAGTGGTTTGTGTTACTCCATCTTGTGAGGTATCAAATGTTTTATTCCTTTTTTAAAATTTTATTTTAAGATGATTTCAGAGCAGTGTTGTAGAAGATATATTGATGGAATAGGAAACTTTGACAGAGTAACAAAGAGGATGCTCTTTTGAGAGTAACGTCCAGGGAGAACACAAGAGGCATCCTTGAGTTATACCAGAAGTTCGGTAGGTAGGATCAGATAAACAATTTAACATTTATTATTTCTTCCACATAACTTAGCACACTGTCTTTTAACCAAATTTATGCAGTGTTTATAGTAAAATTTATATTTTATGCATTGTTATTATCTATTTGATATTTGTTGACCACTAATAATATTATGAAAATAAGATCATTTTCCATTTCCCATGTGCCTGACATCATTTAATGCATTTAGGTAAAATCAGCTTATTGGAACCCAAGCAGAGCCAATATGGAGGGAATCAAAGCTCAAAGAGGTAAAGTAATCTGACTGATTTCTTGAAATTTTGATACGGCAGAGCCAGGTTATAACTCCTTTCATAGTTTTCCTAAACGAACACATGGACAAGGTTTCTATCCATTCTGTATATATTTTTACAAGAGTCAGTATTATAATATAGTCTTGAAATTTAAGGAGTTGGAAAATATATAATTGCATAAAAACACAAAGATTCATTTGTCAAAATAACAAACAAGGAGAATAGAGTAGAATTTACTCAGCGTTTATTTGGCAGTTGCCATAATGAGTAAATTGAGGGCCACCTGGGTGACTCAGTCAGTTAAGCATCCGACCTCAGCTCAGGTCATGATCTCAAGGTTCATGAGTTCTAGCCCATTGTCAGGCTCTGTGCTGACAGCTCAGAGCCTGGAGCCTGCTTTGGATTCTGTGTCCCCTTCTCTCTCTGCCCCTCCCCTGCTCATGCTCTGTCTCTCTGTCTCTCAAAAATAAATAAAAAACATAAATAAATAAATAAACATTTTTAAAAAATGAGTAAACTGAACAGCTGGTTTTAGATTATGATTGTAAAAACAGTTTACCCCAGCATTATTAACAATTAATAATAATAATAAGATTGAAACTATAAGATATGATGTGGAAAGCTTTGCAAATTCTATCAAATGGAATCTTTTCTAATAACAACTTTTCCTAGGTGGTATTATGCTTATATTATCAATGAGAAAATGGAGGCATAGCTAAATAAATGACCCAACATCAAAAGTTGTAAAGGTCCAATTTAAATTCAGCTTATTTTTACTTTGTTTTCAGTCTCAACTATCCTCTGGAGATTTTGTGTCAAAATATATAATCTAGGAATATACCTTGTGAATTTGCTTTTAATTTTATTTTTATAAGCATGCCATGGTTTATAAAATAGTATGCTATTTTATTGGTGCATAAGGTGGTAATTAATTATAATATTTCAATAATGAGGTGAATAACTTTTCTACGTATCAGAGAGACTGACAATTAAGCAGGGTCTAATTTAGTTGCTACCACTAAAGCTCTATATATGAATAAAACTGGATATATTATAAAATGTGATGAAGATATCATTAATACCTTTATAATCATAATATATATAATTGCACAGTCCACATATTTGGTAAAAGTTATTTTCTTTGCAAAATCTTTATTCCCTTGCTATATTTCTTTAATTTAAAATGCCTCAAAGTCCAATCTAGAGATTTTTCAAAATGCTAGGTTGTATTTGTTGAATGCAGATGAAAATGTTACTGTAAAAATAGTAACATTAAATGAGATATTATATCACATTTATTATATCACAATTATTCCTCTATCCCTTGCCATGTTCCAATTATTTGCAAAAATGTGAATTTTGTGTTCTCAACTCTGTTGGTTACTATGTATCTTATTCTCAGTATTTTTAACAGCTGAAAATTTAAAAAATCAGTTCTTGAGTTTAGAAGAAAATCTCTAGATTTGAAAGTTGACTGCCAGAGTTACATAACAATACTCACGTGTCATAAGCTACATCTACAAGAACGTTACAAGGAAAGCCGTCATTGTTTGGGTTCTGAAAGACTGTTTTCTAATCAAGTACATAAAACCTTAGGTGCGCACTGGAAAACATAAGCTTCGCATAGATAATAACAAGTCATAAGAATCTACCAGAACTAGAATGTGAAGAAAGGACACAGGACTACATGATATCAGATCAAACAATTTTGGTAAACATTTTCCCTCACTTGGACTCAATGACTTCTGTTCCTTGGAACACCATTGTTGTGAAATAATTACATAGGCTATTAAGTTTGAGATAACATGTGTACGTTTTTCAAGTTTTCATAATTAGCACTCCTGGCCACATACATTTTTAGACATTCTGCAATAAAGGCAACTGAATATGCTTGTTTAAACTGGTGTGGTCCAAACAATGACAACTGTTTATTGCTGAAGATCATAAACTGCAACTTTTTGGTGTAAAGCTAGAGTTTAACTGAATCCTGTAACATGTAAGGTGACCTAATCGCCTTTTGGTCTGAATCCAGTATAGAACCATAGTACGTCTTTTCATCTGGAATATGTAGTTCCTTAGTCTGGATTGTGATTGATTGTTTTTGATTCACCATCTCTTAGCAAAGTGCCTGATACAAAATACATGCTCAATAATTACATAATTTTCCAAATTTCAACATTCACTGGGTTCCTCTTTTCCTATGTTCTCAATATAATTATTGAGGGTAAATAATCAAAAACAACGGAAAAAGCACCAACTTCGTTTTTGACTACTTTTTTTTTTCCAAAAAATACATTTGAAAGTTTCAAAGCCACTGGACTTTACAAATAATATGGAAGAATTATCATGATTTTTGTCTCTGTTATTATTTCTATATAAATACAAGTAATATGTGCAACTTGTACTAATAAGGAGGTTTATTCCAGGGAATATGCCTTAGACTAAGATTATGGCTTTCAAACCTAGTTGTCTAAAATGAGGGAGTCCTTCCTTGGGTGAAGTTATTCAAATAATGAGTCCTAATTTGCCTTGTTTGAAATGGGCACATAATTTTGTGTCAACATGTCAGAGAGAGTTTTTGGAAAGAACCTTCAAAACAAAAAAATATCAATGGAACTCTCCTATGACCCAGCAATAGCACTGCTAGGGATTTACCCAGGGGATACAGAAATGCTGATGCATAGGGGCACATGCATCCCAATGTTCATAGTGGCACTGTCAACAATAGCCAAATCATGGAAAGAGCCTAAATGTCCATCACCTGATGAGTGGATCAAGAAGATGTGGTATATACACAATGGAGTACTACATGGCAATGAGAAAGAATGAAATATGTCCATTTGTAGCAAAATGGATGGACCTAGAGGAAGTCATGCTAAGTGAAATAAGTCAGGCAGAGAAGGAAAAATACCATATGTTTTCACTCATAGGTCTAGCAGGAGATACCTAACAGAGGACCATGGGAAGAGGAAAAGAGCTGGGGAGAGGGAGGGAGGCAAATCATGAGAGATTTTTGAATGCTGAGAACAAACTGAGGGCTAAAGAGGGAGGGGGGAATGGGAAGGGGGAGTAATGGTCATGGAGGGGGGCACTTGTGGGAAAGAGCACTGGGTGTTATATGGAAACCAACTTGGTAATAAACTATTAAAAATCTTTTAAAATTATTAAATGTCACATGAAAATGTGCTAAGAGCAGAGTGACATCAGTGTCATGGCAGCGTGAGTCATTTCTTTTTTTGTTTCTTTTGACTTGAACTAATTGGCATCCATGAATGAAGAAGGAAAGAACGGCACCTCTGTACAGTGTATCAGGACAGCTGAGAGACCCATCCATCTGTGCTCCCAAAGGTGGGTGCGCTGGACTCTGACAAAGGTGGTGCGGGCGGGAGGGATGGTGGCAAACCAGCACAGCCTTTATGGCAAAGACAGTAGCAGGGCACAGGCTGAGTGGGGGTCTGCTGGTTATGCCGGCGGCAGCTGGGGAGACCTGTTGTTCTTACTGAAAAAAAGATCTCAGTGACTCGCATTGAAGGAAAGGAAATGGGAAGTAGCAAAGAGAAGTGACGGGAGTGTCCCCGACTCTCTGCCCCAGAAGCAAGGGGAGATTGCCCATATCTCTGGCACATGCCCTCCACCCGACCTGCGATCCCCCTACTGGGCTGTGGGTACATCCAGAGTTCTAAGCACACTCCTCCTCCTTCTGCCCTGTGGCCATCCCTTGCCATTCCTGTTAATGCCCACTCTTAACCCTAGTAGTGAATTAGCTCTCCTACGTGAAACTACAGGCACTTCTCGTCAAACACCATGAAAACTCATGGTAATACAAATAAAATGTCACAAAAAGAAAATGACAATTTCCTGGCAATGGAACCCCAAAACATGGAATATCGCACTCTAACTGAAAAAAATTAAAATAGCTGTATGAAGAGGTTCAAGGAATTACAATAATAAACACTCAGAACTGCAACACAATAATCTCAGAAATAAAATTAATGAGTGGAAGACAGAAATTCTAAAAGAACAAACAAATTCTGGAGCTAAACAACCAATAATAAGATAAAGAAAATAGATCATATGGAAGAGAGAATTAGGAAGCTCAAAGTTAGATATATAGAAATGACTTGGGTGGTAGAGGAACAAAAATAGATATAAGAAAAAGTAAAGAAGCCTGTGAGAAATGCCAGATTCCATTAGAAAAACCAATATAAGAATAATGGATATCCTGGGGCACCTGGGTGACTCAGTCGGTTAAGCATCTGACTCTTGGTTTCAGCTCAAGTCATGATCTCATGGTTTGTGGGATCAAGCCCCACACTATAACCGCAGAGACTCCTTAGGATTCTTTCTTCCTATCTTTTTGCCCCTCCCCTGCTTTTGCACTCCATCTCCCTCTCTCTCAAAATAAACAAATAAATAAACTTTAAAAAAAAAGGGGGGGAGAGAGAAGGGAAGAGAAAGCATATTTAATGAAACAATAGCTAAGAACTTCCCAAACCTGGGGAAGAAACTGTATTTACAAGTCCACAAAACTAACAGAATACATTATTACCTCAATAGGTCTCCAAGACATATTAAATAAAAACTGTCAGAATTCAATGATAAAGAAAGAATTTTAAAGTAAGTCAGGAGAAAAAAAACAAAAAACATAACCTAGACAGCAACCCCATTAGGCTATCAGCGGGTACCGCACACACATTGAGAGAGTAGAAGGACATATTCAAAGTACTGAAAGATAGAAACTTCCAGCCATGAATACTCTAGCTATCAAAGTTACCCTCCGGATTTGAAGGGAAAAAATGAAGGCTTTATCAGAAAAATAAAACTTGAGGGAGTTCACCATGTCTAAGCCTGCCCAACTAGAAATGTTGAAAGTAACTCTTCATGCCAAAACAAAACAAGAATGTACACAGAACTGAGTAAGGTGATAGAATTAGAATATTGTGACTCTTCTAGACTAATAAACTCTTAACCACAACATGAAGTTAAAAGAAAAGAGCATTAAAAATAACAATAGCTACTACAACTTGGTAAAGAATCACAATATGGGGGCACCTGGGTGGCTCAGTCAGTTAAGCATCCAGCTTCGGCTCAGGTCATGATCTCATGGTTCATGGGTTTGAGCCCCATATCAGGCTCTGTACTGACAGCTCAGACCCTGGAGCCTGCTTTGATTCTGTGTCTCCCTCTCTCTCTGCCCCTCCCCCGCTCTCTCTTTCTCTCTCTGTCCAAAATAAATAAACATTTTTTAAAAAGGAATTACAACATAAAGAGGGATTCTTTGTGGCATCAAAAATATGAAAAGGGATGAGTGAAAGAATTGAAACTTTACAGGCAAAGTTAATTGCTATCACCAGAAAAAAAAAAAAAACTATTTTATTTAGGGGTTTTATGTAAACTGCACAGTAACCACAAAGCAAAAATCCAGAGCAGAAAGACACAAAACATAAACAAAGGGAGGGGACATGGAGTGGGAGACAGAACAAATCTCCAGGGAAAACAGCAGTTTGCAAAATTAGAAACAGAATAAAAAAGAAACAATGGAGAGACAAAACAGCCAGAAGGCAATGCCCTTAGTAAATCCTTACATATCAATAATCACCCTAAATGTAAATAGATTAAATTTACCCAACAAAAGACAGAGAATGGCTGGCTGGATTAAAAGGCAATACAAAATAAAATAAGACCCAGCTCTGTGCTGACTGCAGGAGACTCATTTCAGCCCTAAAGACACACAAAGGTTCAAAATGAAAGGACTGAAGATAATAATCCAAGCCAATGGAAATGAAAATAAGTCATACTTATCAGATAAAATAGACTTTTAACCAAAAATGGTAACAAGGGACAAAGTATGTCATTACATAATGATAAAAGGGCCAATACATCAAGAAGATAAAACAATCATAAATATATACACATAAATATATACACAACACCTGAGCACTGAAAAATATTACACCATTAATAAAAGATCTTAAGTGAGAAATAGACCATACGGTTATCATAGGGGCATTCAGCACCCCACTCTCAGCAATGAATATTTCATCTAGACAGAAAATTGACAAAGAAGCAATGAAACAGAACCGTACTTAATTTTTTTTTTTACATTTTATTTATTTTTGAGAGACAGAGAGAGATAGATCGTGAACAGGGGAGGTGCAGAGGGAGAATCTGAAGCAGGCTCCAGGCTCTGAGCTAGCTGTCAACACAGAGCCAGAAGCGGGGCTCAAACCCATGAACTGTGAGATCATAACCTGAGCCGAAGTCGGACGCTCAACTGACTGAGCCACCCAGGCACCCCAGCAATGAAATAGAACAATCTATTTCTAGATTTGCTTTAGAACAAATAGATTTAATTGATACATACAGAAAATCACGTGCTACACCAGCAGAGTACATACTTTTGTCAAGTGCACTTGGAACAATTCCCAGGATAAATAATATGATGGACTAGAAAACAAATCTTAGCAGATCTCTGACCACAATTTTATGAAATTAGAAATCAACAACAGAAGAAAGTGAAAAGATCTACAAATTGTAGAAACTGAGCAAAAACACTTTTGAACAATGTTTGAGTCAAAGAGAAAATCAAAAGGGAAGTAAAAGATCTCAAAACAAATGAAAATTAAAAATACCTTAGCATTTCAAATATTGAGAGGTGCAGTAAAAGCTGTCCTAAGAGAAAGTTACAGTGTAATAAATACATATATTAAGAAATTATAAAAATCTCAAGTAAATAATCTAAATCCTACACCTCAGGAAACTAGAAAAAGAACAAGTTTAGCCAAAAATTAGTAGAAGGAAGGAAATAATAAGGATCAGAGCAAAAATAAATGAAATAGAGACCAGAACACCAATGGGCAGAATGAACAAAACTTAAAACTGGTTATTCAAAAAGATGAACAAAATCAATACACCTATAAGTAGACGAAGAAAATAAGAGAGAAGGCTCAGGGGTGTCTGGGTGGTTCATTCAGTTAAGCATCTGACTCTTGATTATGGCTGTGGTCCTGATCTTAAGGGTCCCTGAGATTGAGCCCTGTGTTGGGCTTCATGCGGAGAGCCCAGAGCCTGCTGGAATTCTCTCTCTTCTTTTCTCTCTGCCCCTCCCATCGCTCCGATAAGCTCTCTCTTTCTTACTCAAAATAAATAGATAGACATTTAAAAAGAGAGAGAGAGAGAGAAGATTCCAATAAGTAAAATAAAAACGAAAGAGGAGAGATCACAACTGAGCCAAAGAAAAAATACATGGACTTATAAGAGACTACTGTGAATAATTATATGCCAACATATTACATAACCCTAAAAATGGCTATTTTCCTAAAACACAGAACCTACCAAGACTGAACTGGGATGAAATATAAAATCTGAACAGATTAATAAATGACTAAGAGTTTGAATTAATAATAATAACTGAAAAACCCTCCCAACACCGAAAATTCTAGGATCAGATAGCTTCACTAGAGAATTCTACCAAACATTTAAGGAATTAATACTAATCCTTTTCAAATTCTTCCAAAGTATCAAAGAGGAGGGAATGCTGCCAAACTCATTCTATAGGACCAGCATTATTATGATACTGAGATGTGATGAGTATACCATAAGGAAAGAAAACTGTAGACAAATATCTGTGATCAATATAGATGTAAACACTCTTAGCAAAATATCAGAAAATTGAATTCAACAATAAAAGGGGGCACCTGGGTGGCTCAGTTGGCTAAGTGTCCAACTTCAGCTCAGGTCATGATCTTATTGGCTATGAATTCAAGCCTCACATTGGTCTCTGTTCTGACAGCTCAAAGTCTAGAGCCTTCTTCACATTCTGTGTCTTCCCCTCTCTACCCTTCCTCCATTTACAGTCTGTCTCTCTCTCTCTCAAAAATAAACATTAAAATTTTTTAAACAATACATTAAAAGGATTGCACACTATGACCAAGTGGGTCATTTATCCCTGGGGTGCAATAATGGTTCAATATACACAAATCACAAACCTACTTTATTACCCAATGAAATGAAAGGTAAATATCACAGGGTCATCTCATTAGATGCAGAAAATGTATTTGACAAAATACAATAAACTTGTATGATAAAAACCCTTAACAGACCATGTATGGAAGGAACTTGGCTTAACACAATAAGGCCATATACAACAACCCACTGCTAACATTATATCAATGGAGAGAAATTGAAAGCATTTCCTCTAAGATCAGGAGCAATGTAAGGATGTCCACTTCTCCACTTCTTATATTATACTGGAAATCCTAGCTAGATCATTAAGGACAAAAACTAAAAGGGAAGGGAAGGGCAAAAGTAAAATTTTATCATTTGCTGATAATATGAAGAATTAGTCCAGAAATAGTTGACTTTAACCAATAATTTCAGTACAGTGGTAGGGTACAAAACAATATCCTTTACAAAAAATGATGAGCATCTGAAAATGAAATAAAGAAAACAATTCTATTCACAATAACATCAAAAACAGTAAAATACATCAGAATAAATTTAACCAAGGAAGTAAAAGATCTACACAGTGAAAACTACACTGAAAAATTACTACTTGCTGAAAGAAATTGAAGACACAAATAGATGGAGAGACATCTTGTATTCATCGACCAGAACAATTGATATTGTTAAAATGGCCTTAATATCCAGAGTGATCTATAGATTCAATGCCATCCCCATCAAAATCCCAAAGGCATGCTTCACAGAAATAGAAGAAAACAACCCTAAAACTTGTGTGGAAGCAGAAAAGGCCCTAAGTAGCCAAGGCAAATATGAGAAAACAAAAACAAAAACAAAGACCAGAGGTATTATGCTGCCAGATTTCAAACTAAACTATGAAACCACAATGATAAAGACAGTTTGGCACTAAAATAAAAATAGACACGCTAGTTAATGGAACAGAATGGAAAGCCTAGAATTAAACCTTGGTAAATACAGTCAACTAATATTTGACAAGGGAATAAAAAATATGTATAGTGAAAGGATAGTCTCTTCAGCAAAAAGGGATGGGAAAACTGGGGACATGCATGTAGAACAATGAAATGGAGTGTGATCTCACACCATTCACAAATACTAATTCAAAAACGGACCACACTGAAACATAAGGACAGATGCCATAAACTTCTAGAAGAAAACATAGAAAAGAAACTCACTGATATTGGTTGTGGCAATAATTTGGGGGGCATAAAGCCAAACACAAACAAAAGAAAAAAGAAGTCAACAAATAGGATTACATCAAATTCAAAGCTTCTGCATAGTAAAAAAAAATTAACAAAATGAAAAGATAACCAACAGGATGGGAGAAAATTTTTATAAACCCAATATCAAATAAGGGTTAATATCCAAAGTATATAAATATTTCAGTCAATGCAATAACAAAGAGACAAACAATCCAATTAAAACTGGGCAGAAGAAAAAAACTGGGCAGAAAAACTAAATAGACATTTCTCCAAGAGGACATCTAAGTGGCCAACAGACACATGAAAAGATGCTCAACATCACTAATCATCAGAGAAATGTAAATCAAAACCACAATGAGATTATCCCCTCACATCTGTTGGAATGGCTGTCATAAAGGAGACAAGAGACAGTAAGTGCTGCTGAGAACTGGGTGAAGAGTAGAAATGTAAATTGACCAAAGCACTATGGAAAACAATATGGTGATTCTTCAAAAAAAAAAAAAAATAGGGGTTCCTGGGTGGCTCAGTCGGTTGAGCGTCCGGCTTCAGCTCAGGTCATGATCTTATGGTTCCTGGGTTTGAGTCCTGCATTGGGCTCCGTGCTGACAGCTAACTCAGAGCCTGGAGCCTGCTTCAGATTCTGTGTCTCCCTCTCTCTCTGACCCTCCCCACTCGCACTGTTTCTGTCTCTCAAAAATAAATAAAAAACATTAAAAAAAATAAAAATAAATAAAAATATATCTACCATATGATCCAGAAATTCCACCTCTGGGTATATACCCAGAGGAATTGAAACCAAGATTTCAACAAGATATACACATTCTCACGTTTTTTGCAGCATTATTTACAAGAGCTAAGAGGTGGAAGTTACCCACATGTCCATCATTGGTTGAACCAATAAAGAAGATGTGGTATGTATACACAATGGAATATTGTTCACCCATGAGAAAGGAAGATATTCTCCCCTTCGTGACAACACAGATCGACTCTGAGCACATGCTAAGTGGGGTTAGTCAGACAGAGAAAGACAAACACTATGTATCATTGATATGTGGCTTCTAAAAAAGTTAAATTTGTAATAAAAAAAAGAGTAAACAATTAGAGAGATGGGTGAGGGGGGGATAAGAGTGGGGGTGTTTAAGGGCATAAACTTGCTGTGAGTAGTAAAAAAGCCATAGAGATTTAATGAATAGTATGGTGAATATAGAAAACAATATTGTATACAATTATGTCATATAACTAATATGTACTATTGCTTTATTGGCCATCATATTACAGCATATATATGTATCAAAGTAACTTATACAATGCTGTGGGTCAAACTATTCAAATGTGCTAAGCACCTTTAAAAGGATTAATGGGCAGGCTCAAGTAAATTCAGAAAAACTATAATGACTATTCAGTTCCAAAATTAGGATACTAGCCTACATCACCTGGGCGATTATCAAAATTGTTTCTTGAATCCTTGACTATTTTGCCTACATGGAAGTGGAACGAAGAAGACAATAAATAAATAGCAATTATATCTGTAGAATCATGATTTATTATTGACATGAGCTCTGAAAATCAGGTTTGTTTGAATGGCTCAACTGGACCAGAGTTGCTTTTAATTTGTTTGTGTTACCGTTAAGGCCCACTAGGACAACTGGATTTATCTGACTCACTGCTATTCCGAAGTCACATAATTCCAACTCTGCTGAGAGCACTCATGAATGCTGCAGCTGCTGTTTCTTACCTTTAGAACTCAGAAAAAACATGGAGATAGTTGAGAAAAGTGAATTTAAGTTGACTCTAAGTTTTTGATACCTAATAAACTAAAGACTACTATGTATTATTGAAAACAGTAAAAACCATCCTACATTTAGAAAGCATGGCCTGTCAAGGTTTCCTAATCCCTTTAAAACTAACAGTGCGATACTGCCCCCACTGCACTATTTAATTTCAACTCTTGAATATGTGGTTTGTTGTTGTTTTGTTTTGTTTTTTAGGAATCCAAAAGGAATGAGTTCCTAGAGGTCTCCTCTACTGGCGTTTGGATTCTGGGAAGGACAGAAGAACAAATGCTTCTCTTACTCCACCTTAGTGAAGCAATCTCATATTTTCTTGTCATCATATACAGTTGTTTTTATTAAAATGCCAGGAAGAAAATGATGAAAGTGAAAGTAACATTTATTGACCGTCTTTTATATTTCAGGCACAGGGTTTGTTCTTTCCATGTAGAATCTGGTGAAGTGTTCTCGCTCACTCTCTAGGTTAGAAATCCTGTTTTGGTTTGTTTGTTTTGTTTTCATATGAGAAAACTGAGATTCAGAAAGGTTATATAATCTGCTTAAGGTCAAGCAAATAAATCTGTTCATGAGAATAAGGATTGTCAACTGGGAATTCAATCTCAACATTTTTAATTGTAGAACTCGTGTTATTTTTAATAAAGTATGCATCCTGCCTCTGATCACCTCTAATGGGAATAAAATTTAAATTGTTTTATACCAATTTCTTATTTTAAATATTTATTTTGAGAGAGAGAGAGAGAGAGAGAGAGAGAGAGAGAGAGAGAGAGAGAGAGAATATCCCAAGCAGGTTCTGCACCGTCAGTGTGGAGCTTGCCACAGGGCTGAGCTCACGAACCATTAGATCATGACCTGAGACAAAATTCAGAGTCAGATGTTTAATTGACTGAGTCACCCAGGCACCCCTAAATTATAAATTTCTATGAAACTAAAAAAGTAATAGACTTAGGAACTAACTAAAGTCACCCAGACACCCCTAAATTTATAAAGTATAAATTTCTGTGAAACTAAAAAAAGCAATAGACTTAGGAACTAACTAAAATCAGAATTTTGCACACTCTTTTTTCAGATATTTGCTACTTATTAGGCACAGGAAAATTTCAAATTTTAAATCATTACCACACTGGTAGTTGAATCATTTAAGATTGATTTTGTGTTTATTTGTTGAATAAAGAAATCAGCTACCATAAATAGGGAAATTATATGAGAAATATCTCAAAAAATAAATCAAAAAGATTTCAATTGTATACGAAGACTTAAAAAAATCAATTGCACAAAGAGGCTTTGCCTGTAGAGGACAAAATACCTGAACAGTTGCACATTAGAAGAATAAACCAAGATCACTCAGAACCTCTGCCAAGATATTGGGAAGGCAGAGTTGGGGTGCTTCTCCCTTCGGTGGGGCAGGTTAGAGAGGAAGGCTTTGCGTTTCACAGAGAAGGTGGGAATAACTAGATACGCCTGCCTGTTCCTACTGGGATGGCAGAGCTTGGACAACAATCTGCCTTATTGGCACCCATGCAGTCATGTGTACACTTACAAGGGCATTAAGTATAAACATCTCCATTTTCAGGGCACCTGGGTGGCTCAGTTGGTTAGGCATCCAACTTCAGCCCAGGACATGATATCGCAGTTCATGAGTTCAAGTCCCACGATGGGCTTGCTGCTGGCAGTGCCAAGCCTGCTCCAAATCCTCTGCACCTCTCTGCCCCTCACCCACTTGTGCTCTCTCAAAAATAACATTAAAAAACATCTCTGTTCTCCAATGTTGAAACCATTGGTTACACCGGCACTGAGGAATGATGGTAGGTCTTTGCAGTGATAACACTGTAGTCTTTCTAATTTTCTTCTTCATTAGGGAAGTCACGGCCATTGAGAAAATGAGCAGGGTGTGCTCATTGGTTTCTTTCCAACTGACCGCAATGTAGTAGTCACTGAACTGTTCACACAGCTTCCCCCTTTTCAGATACATGGTAGGATTGTATTGCCCATGGGACTGCTGAATGTAGGTGAAGCTACAAACACTTTGGCCAATGAAATATGAACAGACATGGAAAGCATCATATTTAGATGGAAGAAATTAAGAGCCAATCCTGATTCATCATGTACTCTCTTCTAACCCTCATAAACATAAAAGCATATGTCAAGAAAAAACTTCCATAGCATAGTTCTCTGAACATTAAAAGAAAAAATAACATATATTTGTGTTAAGCTAGTGATTTTGACACTATTTGTTTTTGCGGCATAACCTAGGCTGTCCTGATTAATACAGTAGTATAATCAGTACATAAAGACACCAAAGCAATGGTGAGAGAAATGTTAACATTTGGCTTTGCATTTTCTGTTTTTTTAATTTTCCCTTTGATCATAATAAAATAGCCATCATTTTTAAATTGTTATATTTTTCAATTTATATAGACATATGCATATATATATAAATTCATATATATTTATAAATCTCTGTATATATAAATTATAAATTAAAAGACCATTCCACTGGTCCCCCTCTAAACTTGTAAATTATAACTGGAGGGATAAGACAGGTCATAAGCACATGTTCCACGCAGTGATAATGTGTTTTTTATATCTGACGGCCTTCTCTGAGTAATATGAAGAGTCAGTAGCTTTGGCATTTTGATCTGTATAGTATACCCTATGCATCTGATACTTCTTTGTGGTATATTTGTGTGATGCTCTCTAGGTACTTAAACCTGTGCATTTATGGAATAAGGGAATATATTTGAAAAGTTTCCATCTAAAAACCATCTAGGATTTAATCACATGTGATAGAGTTATCCATCATTCACAATCCATAATTCTGCTGTTATCTTTAATTACTTTTCAGCCTCCAAATATTAGCTGAAAACTGTGTCTTCAGTGTTCAAAATAGGCACAAATATTTGCTTTTAACTTATCAACTTCTCAAGGAAAGGGAGTAGATGGAAGTTGTGTTACCATTCTTTCAACAAGGCATCTGTCATGATAGATACATTGTATAGTCCAAGCTCAGAAACCATGGGAGGATTTTTAAGTAGCACAAATCTATCAGCGAGTCCATTACCTACTAAATGAAGCATAAAATGAACAGATAGTCTTCAGCCTGTTATCCATATCATTGTTGCTAATATAGTCAGCATAATAATGAAAAGTACATGGCTGACTTCTATCTACACTAGACATCATGAAAGAAAAAACAAACCTAAGGAAACATTGCTGCCAAGGATTTTATCATTTAGACACATGCAAAACTCTTGAGAGGATAAATAGATATCTTAAATATTCTCTAGAAGTACATAAAGGCATAAATCAGGGCCACTCTTGATCATTTTTAACTTGAAAAAGGAGAAAGAAAAGGAGCAAAAAAGAAAGTCTACTCATCAGCCAGTAGGTGGCACTACCACGGGAGGGGAATTTCCGCACTGTGGTTGGCTTTTCCATTATGAAAGGGTCAGTGTAGACACATTTCAGCGCATCCACAAGGAGAAGCAGCACAGACCTCCAGGAGGACCGCAAATCAGGGGAGGCCTGGGAATTCTCAACCAGACTTAGGGCACTGATGAGATTCATTAGCGAAATCAGAGAGGAACTTGTAGGGATCCCACCCAGTCTTGGGCCGCCTCCACACCTTCACGTGATTTCCTTTAATGACGCCCCCCAGCCCTCACACAGACTCTTACGATGGAGAACCAAGGATAATTCTCACGTGGCTCTGGCAGGAAAGGGAAATGCAAATCAAAAAATAAACATATTACGAAATAAGATATCTAAAATAGAACATTTAAGTTTTTGCCTTAGTAAACTAGAGAAAGAGTAGCAATTTAAGCCTAAAGCGAGCATGTGAAAGAAAATAAAAAGTAGAGCCCAAACCAGTGTGATTGAAGAAGTAATAGAGAAAAAGCATCCGAATCAGAGGCAGTCCTAAAAAGATCAATGAAATTGATAAACTTATATCCAGGTTCATCAAGAAAAAAAAGAGAGAAAAGGCAGAAACTACTCATATCAGAAATGAAAGAGGGGCCATCGCTATAATCTTATCGATGTTAACAGGGCAATAAATAAATAAATAACCCCCCCAAAACAACCCAGACCCCCCCAAATCAGTAAACATTATGGTCACAAATTTGATAAGTCATGTTTAACGTAGCACAGATATAAATGGTTACATATAAAATTATTTATAAATATATATGAATATATGCACCAATTTCTTTACCGTGTCAGCTGAAGGCCTATAAGCAACAACCCAGTAGCAAAGAGCACAATAGAGCCAGTTTCTTCATTTCTCATGCCCTTCTCCAGCACAAGGGCCCAGGGCCCTGGGAGAAAGTATGAATTCTAGCACGTGGGCAGGGAATACCCAAGATGAGCCTGAAACACTTTGTATTGCCAGAAATTGAGGAACTTCTAACACAGACATGCCCGTGCGCGCACACACACACACACACACACACACACACACACACACAGGCAGAAGTATGTCAGAGGCGTAGGAGCTAACTGAAAGTGCCTCCAATAGCCATATCTGGAATAATCAGAGAAAGATGAAATAAAGCAGTGTTGGTTTCTGAACCCAAAGTGTAAGATTAATATTCGTTTGTCCATATTGATATAAATAAATAATTGAATCAATAAATGGAAGTAGAGAAAAGCATCCTATGCAGAAAAAAAAAACAAAATAACATTAATAATAATGATTAATAGTATGTGACATATATTCTGAATTGATAAAATATGTTTCAAACAAAAGGATAACAAGGTAACTCCTACACAAGTAGAGGAGGGATGTGAGTTTAAGGTCAACAACCTCTAATCCATTCCTCAGCTACTAAAGGCCCATGTTTTGTGGTGATAATACCATTTTCCATTAAAATTTAAAAGGAATTTCTTTTAAAAATTTTTATGTGTTTTATTTATTTTTGAGAGACAGAGAGAGACAGCATGAGCAGGGGAGACAGAGAGAGACACACAGAATCTGAAGCAGGCTCCCGGCTCTGAGCTAGCTGTCAGCACAGAGCCTGGTGTGGGCTCCAACCCATGAACTGTGAGATAATGACCTGAGCCGAAGTCGGACGCTTAACTGACTGAGCCCCCGAGGGGCCCCTAAAAGGAAATTTTTTGGGTCGTGCTATCCTAGGAATATGGCTTGGAAGTCATATGTGTACCTGTAAAATATTTTTTAAAATTCTTGAATAATTATGGAAGCAGCGGAGAGTATGGGCTGTGGGATGGCCAATGGCAGGTGCTGCCAAGGCAATTTCTACTGAAATCAGGGCTGGGTTAATAACAGCAACTAAGAAATAAATGTTAATGTTTGGGGTGCCTGGGTGGCTCAGTTGGTTAAGCATCTGACTAAGGTCAAGATCCTGGCTAAGGTGAAGATCTCACGATTTGTGAGTCGGAGCCCCACATGGGGCTCTCTACTGTCAGTACAGAGCCTGCTGTGGATCCTTGGTCTCTCTATCTGCCCCACCCCCTCTCATGTTCTCTCTCTCTCAAAAATAAACATTTAAAAAAATTAAATAGATATTAATGTTTCAGTTCTACATCCTTTTCACTGAAAAAAATATATATTGAGACATAATATACAGATGTATATTTTTTTAATTTCTTTAATGCTTATTTATTTTTGAGAGACAGAGATGAGCAGGGGAGGGACAGAGAGAGAGAGAGAAACACAGAACCTGAAACAGGCTCCAGTCTCTGAGCTGTCAACCCAGAGCCTGATGCGGGGCTCAAACCCACAGACTATGAGTTCATGACCTGAGCTGAAGATGGATGCTTAACCGACTAAGCCACCCAGGTGCTCCAGAAGTCTAATTTTTAATAGAGGTAATTTCTTCCCGTCATATGTTTTTGGCATTGCTAGTTAAAATATCATAAACCGGGGCACCTGGGTGGCTCAATCGGTTAAGTGTCTGGCTTCGGCTCAGGTCATGATCTCACAGTTTGTGGGTTCAAGCCCTGCATCAGGCTCTGTGCTGACAGTTCAGAGCCAGGAACCTGTCTTCAGATTCTGCATCCCCCTCTCTCTCTGACCCTCCAGTGCTCACACTGTCTTTCTCTCTCTCTCTCTCAAATAAATAAAAAAATAAAATAAAATATCATAAACCTTGGACTATGTGCTTGCTGCAATTTTTTTAAATGAAAAACATCACAAAATAATCAGTTTGGGGTTATACAGAATCGGGCATCTAAATTTCATTTCAAACAGATTTTAACCAAATAGATTATACATTAATTTCAGATAAAATTTACTAAGAGATTTGCAGATTCATGAGAGATTCACATATGTGTATTATTTAGTGGCTATATTTCTAAAACTTTTTGAGCATAAAAATAGGACACATTCATTTAGGTATTGCAAGTGAACATTTTGCCAGGAAAATATAGTGTACCAACTTGATTCTGAGTCAATAGAGCAAAGATGAATTATGTTTAAAGGTGTTGCTTCATTGCACAGAACAATTTATTTGTGGTACAAAGAACTATTTAAATGAATGAGTTTTTAAATGATATTTGAATAACTGTAATATTAATAGTTTTTAAATGACAGGAAAATTGTCTAGGGACTTCTATATCTTATAATCCTTGGTAAAACTCCCCAAGTAATACATGGGAATTGAGAACAGTGAATGCACCGCACATTTTCCTGAGTTGTCACATATATTAGACTCAAAGAAGCATTTTGCTTAATTCAAAAGCAGTAGACATAAATTCCCCAATAGAATATACATTAGTAATGGTCTATTCCCATGGCATTGGCTTTTAAAAGCACAACAAGATATTAAGAAACTTTTTGAATAAAATGTCCTTAAAAATAAAATTTATTTACATGCATATTTTTAAAGCATGCAAATCATTTTTAAAAAGCCATATGACTATTTTCCACTGAAGAATGAGTTTGTATATAGTGATAATCTTTAGATAGAAAGACTCCGGAAGAATATATGCAGTTTTGTAAGTTATAAATTATCTTCAAATTCATAACGTTTTCATCATTATATTCAGGGTTTCATAACCTCCATATCTGCCTTATAGGAGACCCTGTTGTGAAGTTAATATTTTTGGAAAGATTTCCCAATGCTTTTGGATTCTTGCCGGATGTTCATAAAAGGACCCAGATGAGCAGAGAGTTAGACCACAGAGATTTTATGTGTGTGTTAAAGTGTAAGTCATGCACTTGATTAAAGAGGGGAAAAATCGCAAGAAGCAATCATGTCTGAAGATGCTCAGGGAGAAAACATGTGGTCCCTTCTCCACCGTCAGAAGGATGTACTCCCAGGAGTCAACAGCATAATTGCTCAATATCACAGCCAGAGATTCTACACATCTATTTGCTAAACTAGCCTTTCTTGTGCAGCCTTACAGAGCCCCAGTAACAGATTTCTACCCATCTCCACGTCTGACATCGGCTGCCATATGTTATCATCATCATGAATTTCTTTTGAAAGGCAACATGGATTTCTTTTCAATGTGAGGAGGTTTTAGAAGAAAAAATTCTGATAGGTAAAAACAAACCTTAATATTTGACTTGTTATCTACTACAACAAGTCTGTTGTACACAAAACCTAGTTTCTCTATATTTACATAGGTCTGTGCCCAGATTTATATCTCAAAATCCCATAGTAAGTGAACTAACATAGCAATGGGGGAGAGGGATTGCATTCTTACCAGTCCACTAAACCCATTCAGATGGGGTGAAAAATATAAAAAGAAAATCAACGTCTAGGATATATCTAATGATACATTTTAAATTGAAGATTAGTCTTCTTGAATAGGGAAAACAGCATGTGCACATTCAGATAATTGTATTTGAGATGAAATACATTTTGGGCTTAATTAGTAAAAACATATAACACTTCTTATCTTAAAACGTGCCTGCTAGGGAACTCCACAGTCAGAAGGAGTGTGAAGATCCTTCACTTACTCGTGATTTTACAATAACTTTCTCTCAAAACCACTGTCCAAATAAGGACTAAGTTCTCACCGACTTTGACATTGGTGTGACTCTCAGGGACCCCTTTGCTTTCATTTCCGTTGTGGAAATGAAACAGACCAAACCCGAATAGGAGCATAGAGAAACTGTTTATTTGGACCTTGCCATGATTCGGTACCATCACGTGCGTCTGGAGGACAGCTGCAGAAAGCCCGAGAAGGACAAGAGGGAAAGCCTTCACCTGTGACCTGAGACATTCGGCGTCAATGAGGTGTTGGCGTGTCTCCTGGAAGCACACTGATTTGTCTGCAGGTGACTTTGAGGGGTTCTCGCAGAGATGGAGTGAAAGAAGATAGTGCAAAGGAGAGACAGCTAAGCCAGGAATATGGTCTCAGTGAAGAAGAGGTGTCACTTGAGTCCACTGAGAAGGTCTGTAGATGAACTGCACCCCGCGGCTTGGTCCAGCTTGCAGCAAGCTGGAGAGTGAGAAGCATCCCCCCCAGGAGGGTGTAGTCTACGGAGTGGGGCTGCCCCCCCTCTGCCAAGGTCGTGTCTGCACAAGAGAGGAGCTGTGACCGGTTATCAGTCCAGGACAATGGCCGCAGCTGGGGCTGGGGGCCCGGGGCTGGGGCATGTGAAGGGACCAGAGGGACCCCAGCCCCATCTTCCACCCGCGCCCCTTGCAGTCATCTCAACCGTGACTCAGCTTTACCAGCTCTGATTCTTGCTATAAAATGATCATTTTACGACGGTCTCTTGGTTTGCCATTTGAATAGCAGTTACTCTCTTTGGCTTAGCGCTAGTCCACATCTCTGTTTGGGTTTGTTTTTTGATAATTTAGATCCACTTCCACTTTTTCCTCCTCCGTCTTTCATTACACAATTGGCACATATACATGACACGACTATCCAGCACATTCTACCAAATTAAATTTACTAACTAATATAGAGAATGTTGTGTTCAAAGTGCAATTTACCTTCACCACAATCTCTAAGTAATAACAAGAGTAACATAAAAATTAATGCTTATGGTTTTCAAGCTTCATTATTAGCAAAAGCATTCCTAACAACTACTCTACACTGTGCCTATATCCTATGCCAAAAACCCAGAGTACTTATCATTTGTCAAACATAAAGTTTTTTTTTGTTGATCTATATTTTGTTGATCTATATTGTTGTTGATCTATATTTTCTGGTCTTTGCATGTTCTATATTTATTAAATTAATGTGGGCATGTACTTAGTAACCTTCAACAAGACTAATTATAAGCATATTAACTTTGGTTTATGGTTGCAGATCAAGACAAGTTCTCCAGTATCTACCCATTCATTACACATGATACAGGTATCTGTGTTACATTTTAACTATATTGTAATATGTTGAAGAATAAGGAAGTGTCCAGGCTACAAGTTTAGTCTCCAAAATGCAAAAATAGCACTAACTAACAAGTTATCAGTAAACATTTCTTAACTGAGTTAAGCTGAATGTTCATTAAAAATAGTATTACCATTGAGTTAATACAGTGAACAAAATATAGAAAGGTAGGAGACAAAGATGATAAATTAATACATACTATAGCTAGGGAACATACTAATCGTAAGTGTAGCAGAGACAACAGTTAGGGCAAAGACAAATATAACTGAAATATTTTAGAGGTAGGATATGCTGGGTTAAACACTACTTGTCCCTAATTATTTAATGTGTCTATTTGAATGACTTTACCTTGGTTTACCAAATACAAAAGGTTAAAAAAAGTGTCACATCATTTATGCAAGAGTGGACTCCTACTGAGATCAGCATAAATGGGGAAAATTGTCAGGGAGAGATCCCATTATTGAGAACAGTCAGACTTGCACAATTGATCTACAACCCTCATTCTTTGCACTGAAATTCTCTTTTGCCGACCTTAGTATTTAACTGTGTTTTGTTTATTTTTAGTATATAAATGTGCATGATTACTAAGGACCTGTTTTTGTGAGCAATTCAAAGAAAATAGATCTGAAATTGACAGGGAGCCATGTGCTCATCTTTCCTGAGTGTAGATAACATTGTTAGCCATGCATGAGAGAAGGAAAGAAAAGGATACTTTTCATAAAATATTCTCAATAACCTGCTATGTAAAATTGTTAGTAGAACAATTTTTTGGTGTGGTGAAAAGCTGATCATAACACGATTCTCTGTTTCTCTTAGCATGCCAGAAAAAATTGCATTTTCATGCATTACCTTCTACCAAGACTAGCTTGAAACTGAATTTTTGCAGAATCCTGTAAGACTATTCTGTATACTAGTTTTTACCATGGGTTAACCTGAGATTTCATGTTATTTTACTATGAAACTGTTTGAGTAAGAGCATTCAGCAAAATGAAACTAACAGAAATCAAACCCTGGAAATCTTCTTGTACAAAACTACTACAAACCCTATTCACATCAGTTGTAGAATGAGCCTGCAAAAGGAGGAATTTCATTGCATGCGTGTGTGTGTGTGTGTGTGTGTGTGGTTTCTTTTCTCCGAATATTTCCCTCTTCAATTCGATTTCATCTATTATATCCCTAGAGTAGAACAAACATATGATGGATGCTGTGTGAAGAAAAGAAGCTTTACTGAAATATAATCTGACTAGTTAAATGTCAAGGAATATCAAGTTTGTTTCAAAATACTGCCGAGGAAATGAGGGGAATATGGTTTGGAGGCGTGGGTGAAGCCAACTGATGGCGTTTCTTCTGTTTGTCCTCATGGGTAGTGCTCCCCGCACGGATGGCTCAGTGCTGAGCTGCTCACCCATCCCAGGTCAGCAAAGAGCAGACAGGAGGCCTCACTTTCAACAGCGAAGCCACAGTGGGAAGTAAATGACACTTTCTGTATCCTGTGAGCAAAGTATTTAAAGACTGCTGACCTGAATACATTTGAGGTACATAAGGTCATATTAAACTATTTGTAGTAGAAGAAATTGGGGCTGGAAGTCAATCCTTAGAATAAATTTCCATTAGTTATCCAAGTCCCCAAGTAGTGTGTCAAACTTTCATCTGGGAAGTGGGAATTCTACTCCTGGTTTAGCCAAATTTTATATTAATAGATTTCTGTAAAAAAAAAAAAAAAAAAAGAAAAGAAAAAAGAAAGAAAGATGAAAAAAAGAAAAAAAAAAGAAAAAAGATATTGGGGCATCTGTGTGGCTCCGTTGGTTAAGCATCTGGCTCTTGGTTTTGGCTCAGGTCATGATCTCCTAGTTTGTGAGTTCAAGCCCCAAGTCAGGCTTTGCATTGACTCTGCCTTCTTTCTCTCTCTCTCCCTCTCTTCCTGTCCCTCCCTCACTCCCTCTCTTTCAAAATAAAATAAACTTTAAAAAAAGAAAAAAACTTTTTGTACACTGAATATGTAAGTAAAGTATAATTGATGTGACTTCTAGAATGAAACTCAAAGTGATCCATAATAGAACTGGGGGAGTTTTGCTAGACTGGTTTTTCGACTAATTTTCCAATGACATAAACAACTCACACTCATCTCTTTACTAAAGCACAAACATAATGAAGAGACAGCACACCAATTTTTGAAGATTTGCTAAATACCTATTGCCCTTCTCTGTGTCTCACACCTCAGCATAATCTGAGTAATGTATTCTCATCAAACACTCGCATTCGAGAAATATATTTCCACTTTTACTTAATTGCATAGATAATCACAAAGTCAAAAATATGAGCAGATTCAAAAAAAAAGAAAGGATAAAAACGGATAATATGTGCAGATTTAATAAAAAATTTAGAGTGCAGGTCCAGAAGATTGATTATGCACCATTTCCAATTTTGTCTCCATGTTCCTGTCAGCTCCTTCTCCTTTCTCCTTTTAAGACATTCTTTTCATCCACCCTCAACTCAATAGTGAACCCACTTTCCATACAAGGGATGAGCTATGGAGAATAGGAAACAAGATCCCTCTCAGTTTCTCTCTTCCACTAGTAATTTACTCCAGAGCAAAACATATGAAAATATTATCAAGTTAAGCATTATGGTATCCTTAAGACAATTAAGGGAATAAACCATCAATTGATGGAATACGATTTACCTGTAGTATCTTGAAGAAATTACCTTATAAAAATACCTTTTTTCATTTTCTTCTTTGTCTAATTGCTCCTAGTAAGATGTAGCTCAATCAGATATTTGCTTGGTTGGGATTCTGTCTTCTGAACCTATACAGATTTTAAATGAAATGTAATTGATGTTATTATGTTGTTATGATGCTTTGTATATATGTTATTTTTTGTGCCTTTTTTTCCCCTGGAGGATCACAAAGAGGAAAATAAAAGACAAATTTTGATTTCCCCCCCTTTTGCCAGGATAGTGATCTGTGAATGCTCAGAATATCCTAAGATATTCATTTACAATCTTCTAGGGAGAAATGTTCCACTAAGAGGCTTTGATTATACTTCTTACCATACCTGGAGGAAACAACTATCAAAACAAACATTTTGTAGTATCTTTCATAGTCCAGTCTTCTGAAAACTGATGTTTTTCCTGGCAACTGCTCTTTCATGATATCTTATTCTTCTTCTTAGTGACCAATCTGCATATTAAAGATCTCCTGTATTCATGTCTCCCTTGAATTCCTGATTTCATGTGCCACGTTGCTAAGCTGAATGAATTCTCATTGTTCAAAAACAGCATCTACTCTCTCTTGATATTAGGGACCTTAAATGTTGATCTTGACTGAATCTTGAGTGTTTGATATAGGCTCCGTATCTCTCCAACCTCACAAAGAACTGAGACTTACTTAATATTTCAACATAATGAGTCAGTCTTTTTTGCAGGAATTCCGAGTGTCTATGACTTCCTTCCTCCAGGGTGAAATGGTCCCTGGTAGAGACAAGGCTAGATGAGACTTGTCCTAGCTGGAGAATCACATCCAGGTATTTCTGACTGAGGGATGTTACTGAAACTTCCAAAATCTGTGTCCTTAGGAGCCTCCATGCCTAGATTTTTTTTTTTTTTTGCTCCTTCTCCCCTAAAACTTTGTTTTCCTCTACTTTTTGAATTTCATAGGATGGTAATTGCAAAAGAAATTCCTCTCTCCCATCTGTATTCCAGCAGCAGTGAGGCCCCAATGCCGCTTCCTCTGATGTCCCATTTCCATTCTGCTCTTCTTTAATGTAGACCTGCTGAATTTTGAAAACCTTGAACTGCTCACTGAATGGTTTCCTTTTCTTCTCTACCACATGGAGGGATAAAACTGTTAGCTCTGCTTTCATTTGTTTTCTTACATGCCCTTCCAAATTGAGCCCAGTGAAACTCCTTATGAATCTATGAAATTAAAATTTCTGATTCTGATAAAATTAACTATTTTTTTTCCAAATAAACATTGCCATTGTTAAGAGCCTTGTGTCTCTAAAACAATGTCTTCTATTGGTCTATCACTGCATCCCCATTTTTCTGTATGTCTCTCTATGGTTTTCCAAACAAAAATCCTCCAATTCTCTGACGTCCCCCAAATGTCCTAGTATTCAATCAAATACTGACTTTAACTACCCACAGTTGATGCACACCCAATAAGGGCTAGGTATCACTTCTCTCACTTCAGATGACTACCCAGGCCACCATACTTCTGTCTGGACAACTCTGGATTCAGGGGTTCCCATGACTTCCCCTCAGTTCAGTAATTTGCTCAATTGATCACAGAATGTAGGAATGTCCTATCCTTACTGTTAAAGGTTATCATAAAGAATAAAAATGAACAGGCAGGTCCAGAAAGGCCCCAAGCACAGGGTCTCTGTTCCCTGGGAAGTGGGATGTGCCGCCTCTTCACCCATGGATGTGTTCACCAACCTAGAAGCTTCCTTCCCCTCATTGTTTCAGAGTTTTTAATCTAAGTTCCATTACATTCATGATTAATTAGAGCACTGGCCATTTGTGATTGAACTCAATTTCTGGACCCTCTTCCCTCCCTGAGGTTGGGGAGAGGGCTGAAATTTCTAACCATTTGATCTCAGTTATCTCTGGTGACCAGCTCCCATAGGAAGCTAAGGGCCCACCAAGAGTCATCACACTAGCATAAACTCCGGGATGGTCAAAAAGAGCTCATTATGCTTAACAAGAGTCTCCTATCAATCAGACACCCCAGGGTGTAGCAGCTCTGTGCCAAGACCAGCTAACAAAGACCAAAATCCACATCTTTTTTTTTTTCTGTATTACAGTTCCTTAGAGAATCATTCCATGTTTCCTGGAATATATGAGTTTTATAAATTTGGAGACATATGCATAGATTTGAACATATCTAGAAGAAACAGGGAGAAGTAGCCTTGAGCTCCCCTCATGGAAGGATTAAATAAAAATGTACTGTACACCTAAAATGCATCAATAAAGGCAACTATCCTTTTAAATTGGTAAATTAGTAATGGGAAAAAATAAAACATGAAACAAAATAATGCACATTTTTATCTATTTTAGTTGGAATGAAATGGCAGTCAATAATCTGGTACCCGATATAATGTCTGTATTGTAAGAAGTACTTGTTAAATCAATAGTATAAGATGGTATTTCTCTATGGATTCCAAATATTAACATTTGTCTATTCTGTCTCAGTTCTTCAGGTCGAACTGGTTCAGCTCTTTAAGTAGGTTAGTTTGAAAAGGGAAGCCATGAACAGCAGCACTTTTTTTTTTCAAGGTAAGTAAGGATAATTATCCCTCACCTTTTGAGTTTGGTGTCCATATACTAGCTCTTTCTCAGGCATTGGCTTCTTGTTACTCTTCTGTACTATTCAGACCTATTTTGGGTGACCATTAAGTCCCTGTGTTTTTCTTGTTTGGCTGTTAGAGTTCTGTCTGTATACATGTATTAGAATGGGACATGGTATTTTTGTTTTTGAAGACAGTCTTAGGTTTCATCTATAACTTGAATTTTGACAATTTCCTATCGCTCATCTGGGAAACTCTACAGTGGGAAACAAACAAAAACAACAACAATAACAACAACAAAAAACAACCAAGAACCAAAAACCGATAACCTAGCCAAGGCATGACTCTTCCTTCAATATAAGTCCTAGGCATAAATCCTACAAAAATGACATTTACATTATATAGTCCTTATTTATTGATGTGACTTTTCAGCATCAGCTAGGAATTCCTTGGAGTTAAGGTTATATGCTGTTCATTTAGTTCACTAATGTTAACACAGAGCTTGGTGCATAATTGAATAAACCAAAATACATGAGTAAACATGTAGATTTCACCTATGAGACAGGGCGACTGTGGTCCACTCACCATTTCATGGAGGAAGGAACTGAAAGCTTACTAAATTGTAAATAAAATACTCTTTCAAACTTATTGCAGACAAGAAGATGATGGGTAGGTAAGTCAAGAGAAAGAAAATACATAAAATATGTTAGCCTAGACAATATTCATATTATTTGGGTGGAGGGAAGCAGTTTTACTAATTATTTTTGATGTTTAGGTTACTTGGGAGAATATTCTTTTAACCAATGAAAGTGAACCTCATGAAAGAATAATGTCTTGTTCATGATCCAAATTAAAATGTTAAAGATAGAAGTAATAAATTTCCTCCCTTCCTTCATAAATATATAAGAAATACAATCCAATTAGCACTTGAGTGAGGGGATCACTAAAAATTATAGCACATCACAAATTACTTGGAATTGTGAAGCATGCTAATTCACATTTTGGAATAAATTCTAGGCTTGTCAGTATGAACTGAAATCAATCTTCATTTTTCCCTCTTTGTGTTGACTTTCAAATCATGGGGTATTATCAGAATAATTTTCATCAAAGATAAAATTAAGCTGGATTTTTTTCAGTTTAAAATATTGCTAGTAGATAAGTTGTATCCCTTTAGATTAACAGCGAATTATTTCACAAATAAAATTCAAGTTGTTACTGTCTGTGGAAATACCATATAAATTAAATTACTCATTGCTTTTGAAAAACCTAAGTTATTAATGTGCTCATCTCAGCATACTTGTTTATTTCTCTTCATTATAAGTGATTTATGCAATTCATTAGATGGCGGTAATTATCACTTAAGACTTATAAGGTTTTTATTTATGCAAGTTTGCTGGTGTTGATGAAGTGTACACTGATTTACAAGACAGGTTTGATAAGTTGTATATATAGGATAATGAAACCATTGAAATTATCTTTACGAGATAACGAAATGCACTGTATTTGTGGTAAACCCATAGTGGAAATGATCTACAGAACAATTATTGTGCACTGGGTATACTGGAGATCTTGAGAAAGAGAAAAATCCTGTGTTGATTTTCGTTTATTGCTTCCCGATTAAACACAATGCTGGAATAGGCAGTCAGGGTTTCCAAACACAAAACCCAAGTTTACTGAAATTATCTGGGTTCTAAGTTTTTTTCAAGTGCTGCACTCGTCATAATGAAAGCCTATTTCCTCCATAAGCTGAAAAAAATCAGGAAGTTACAATAGATTTTAAATTATGTCCTAAAATAGTGATTTATTTTCCTTTTGACTCAACATTCGAATTGTTTCATTTGCTTTCAAATATACTCCTTGGATGTTTTCAGCTGTCACAAGGATGGCAAAGTAGGGGAAGACCCTGCCTCTTTCCCTTCCCTCCCAAATCAGGCAGCTATCCATGAGCACAGACGGCTCTGAGACAGCTCATGCACACAGTTAAGAAACTGCAACAGAGTGGAACAGAAAAACCTGAATATAACAGCACAAAAAGGGAAAGCTGAACAGCTTCATTCTGGCTGCATCAACAATGTTGAGTGATTCTTATTTATATATTTATTTATTTATTTACTTACTTATGTATGTGTGTATGTATGTATGTATCTTTTTGTTCACACCATCATCTAATGCTACTTGTAATTTCTCTTCTGACCCAATTTAATTTAGCTGTGTGTTCCTTGTTTTAAACATTGGGAGGTTTCTCAGGCATCCCTTTGTTACTAGTCTAGAGTTTAATGTGTTTATGAAGAAAGAATATACCATATATGATTTTAAGTATTCTCTTAGAATACTTAAAAAAAGTTTGCTGAGATTCCTTTCACGGCCTGGCATGTGACCTATTGCGGTGACTATTCTCTGCTCTCTGAGAAGATGCATATAATGCTGTCGGTATGCGCATTCGTCATAATGTCCATTAAGTTAAATCACTTGGTACTGGCCCTCCTTCTGCATCACTGACATTTGTTTACGTCTATTTTGTGTACACACTCTTCCCACTACAGAGTTTGGATTGCTAAGATCTCCAAAATGAATGGTAGCTTTGTTTACTTATCTTTAATTTTTGTTAGTTTCTGCTCTTTCATTTTAAGTCGTTGTTATGAGGTGTATAGATGTTTAAGGTGACCCTCTCTCCTGAGTCAATCCTTTTATCAATGTGAAAACCTGTGGTAACATTACTTGTCACAAATTTACTTTGCCTGATATTAATATATTTATAATATATACAATACTAATATAGCCACTTCACCTTTCTTATGATTGTTATTTGATGGTGTTTTTTTAATCCTTTATATAGTGTATTACTTATCTATTGATGCTGTTACAAATTATCACATATTTTTGTCTTAAAGTAGCACAAATTTATATACTCACAGTTTATGTGGATTAGGAGTTTGGGCACAAGGTAGCTCAGCCTTCTCTAGACCGGGTTTTACATGGATGAACAAATCATGTCAGCAGGAGGCTTGGTGGATAAATCTGCTTCCAAACTCAGTCCATTCTTTTTGGGCAAAACTCAGGTCCACAAGGCTGAGAGACTGAGGCCTCATTTTCTTGCTGGGTTTGGTGTGGGGTCATTCTCAGCTCCTCAAAGTTCAGCCACACCACTCAGCCCGGGGCCCCTTCTTCCAACTCTACAGCTGGCAGCTCAGACCAAGTCCTCCTCATAGTTTATCTCTCCGTTGCCTCTCTGACGCCAGCTGGAGACAATTCTCTGCATGTCAGGGCCCAGGTGATTAGATTGGGCCCACCTGAAAATCACAGAATAATCTCCCTATTATAAGGTGTAAAGATTTAATTACATCTACAAACTTCCTTCAGCAGAACCTAGGTTACTGATTAATTTAATAACCAAGAGGTGGGAATCCTGAGGGAACTAGCCTCAGAATTCTGCCCATCATACCTGTGTGTGTCTTTTTGTGGATTTTTTTCTTGTGGAAAGCATGCAGTTGTGTATTATTTTATATATACCTTTTATCTCTATTTATCAACTGGGTTTTTAGGACAATTTACCCTTTCGCATGATTACTCATATAGTTTTATTAAATTCTCAACATTGGCATTGATTACTTCTGTATTTCTTTCTTTTGATTTCCTATTAGAATATTTCATATCAATTATTTCCCATGATGTATAATCAATTATTGTTTCTTTTTGTGTTTTTAGTGGGGCCTCTAGAGTTTATAAAATATACTGTTCACCTGAATACAATTCACCTTTGTGAGAAGTGAGATAAATCATTTTCAGAAATACCAAATAAAAGCAGTAATGTCTAGTTAACAATATGTTTACAACCAATTAGAAATATGTACGAACCAACCCCCACTCCCCTACAAATGGAGTCCCAAACCCTTAGGCACGTCACTTCTTAGTTCTTCTTCCCCTTTCCATTTCACAGGCTTATATTGGTGGGCTTTGCAATGAGCATGCGCCAAAGAACTCAGCATCCGCTCAAGGAATGTACTTTTTGTCTTACGTGGGTCTAGGCAACTTCGGGGTGAGGCTGTGATCTCTGTAGGGCTCAGCCAATGAGGAACCAGGGGAGGGACTTGCATGCTAGGAAGTAAACTGTCTGCTCCAAAGGCCCTGAGTGTACCTGTCCACTAGACACCCGCTCTTGCAAGAACGTTGATCAAAGTCTCTCTTCGCTGTGCTCCAATATCCACGTCCTTATTTGGATTGGGGCAGTGGGCTTATTTTTCACACCTACAAATGGTGTTAATACCATTTCAAGTATAAGAGCCTTACAATATCATGCTTTGATTGCTTGCTTTTATGATTTCGTGTCACATATTTCTAGATATATTATAAACTCTGCAAAACATGGTTATTTTATCTTTAACAGCTAATTATCTGTGAAATAAATTTAAAAAAAGAAAAATGTCTTTTATATGCACTCCATTTTACAATTTACCATGTTTCCCTGTGTTTTGTTTAGTTTCAAATCCTCTTGTAGAATTATTCTTTTACCCAATGACTTCCTTCAACAATTATTGTCATTCAAACCACCTGTTGAAAATTCTGTATACTAATATAGTAAATTTGTCCAAACCAAGAAAATCAAAAGTGAATGATTCAGTACCATGAAATCAGAAAAGAAAAAATGCTTTCAACTGCTAATATTTTGTGTTTCTCTTTTGCTCAAAGCTGCACATGAATTGTATAATGCAGTAAATCCACCAGGAGTTCTTCTTGTGAAAATGCTGCTTATTTCTATGCTAAATAATCACTAACATCTCAGCAGACAGAGATTTTCTTCCAAATGTCATGAATTCTAAGAACAAGAGACAATTGAATCTTATCACACACACACACACACACACACACACACACACACACACAATCACCCATGAATTATTTTCTTGTCCTTGGAAGCATTTTGTTATATAGATTACATTAAAAATTCTGGATAAAAGCATTTGTGCACTAAATCTATATAGACATAACATATCCATGTTAATAATTTCCCCTCATTCTACTAAGTTTAAGAGTTGTTGTGATCCTGATATATATGGAATATATTGAAAGATTATATAAAGAAAAACAGATGTGCTTTAAACACATCTCTATGTAATGAATTCCAAATTATTATGAATGAAATAATAACATGTGATGATAAAACAGAGTTTTTAGTAGGCTAGAATAATCTGTCTCAATATATGGGAAGTGTGTGTCAATTGGAGGAGAAACTAGAATTACATGCCTGTATTCTGACAAATATCTTCTTATTCCTCTGCAAATGTGCCAAGGATACTGACGAAAAGTAAAAGCTAAGTTGTATTTTGGCATTTAAAGTGGTACAACTTCTACCATAAGAATTGTCAGAGCAAACAAGAAAGAAGCAAAAAAGCCACATTTTAGTGAATAATTTTTTAAGGGACTCAGCTTTGTGATGAAAAGAAAGCATACTGATTTTATATCATTTTTAATTCTCTAATGTCTTAATATTCAGTTAAAGATAGAAAACAGGTTTTTTAGAACATATATGAATTCTAACTTTTCATTCTATCAATACTGATTAGATTTCCAGTTTGATAATTTTATAGATTTTACTGGAGCATTTTTATCTTTATTTTCTGTTTCTGGACAGATCTATACAACAGGAATTGTTTTAATCTTATTTTCTGACAGCCCAACTATGACCACGCAATTTAATATTTCTCTCACATAAACACCAATATCTTTTTTATATTCTTCGGTGCTGGTGAGTCTAGGTTTTGAAATAAATGAGATTGTAATTCTTAAGCACAGGCCTTCAGTTGGGAATATCCTTATTTCACTCCCTTCTGGTGAGATAATATTTGCCACCATTCTGAATCGCCGTGCTTTCAGGACTATGTGTAGAAAAAGGATATAATCTGACCATTCTGTGATTTTTAGAAACTATGTATGTGCCTTTGCCTTGCTAATGGACTCTGATAAAACTGTGGGCCTTAGGATTATAGATGAGTTCAGAAGATGTCATCAATCAGAATATTGTTTGCAGGAGTCTAGGGACAAGGTGAAAATATGGTTTAGTGCCATTCTATAACATCTGTGCCAGAAGGTCACAGAAATCTGAAGAGGTGAGGTTTCCTGGCATTTACAATGCTGTAAATCTTGCGAAGGGAACCACTTTTATACTACTATTTCCATCTCTTTTCTATACAGGGGTTTCTGATTGATGGCTCACTACTGTAGTTCCTCAGATATCTTGTTTCAGGTGATTGTTCCAATGGCTCTGAATATTAACTATATAACATAATACCAGTGGACAGTCTGAAAATCTAGAGCAAGCAAACAAGATTCACACACACACACACACACACACACACCAACCACTCCATGGCACTGAGAAAAAACGCATGCAGAAATGAGTCTAGTCCTTAGATAACTGACTCAAATGAAGCTAGAGGCAAAATGAGAAATCTAAATGATAATGTGAATGAAGATGGTCAACATGTTTAAACGTAATCAGCATTCGATTTGTATTCACATTTTGTTTTAAAAAGCAAATGGATTTTATTTTCTGATACCCAGATGTAAAGTAACAAGGTACTCTGGTTATGAGTAATGGGATGTATAATATCATCAGCAAGCATTTTGACAACTTCAAGCTGCCCTGTTAATGTATTTATGCTGGCAACAGGCAATATGCACGCCCGCAGGGAACTCAACACCAATTTAGCTACATGGGCTCTCACAGGCGGAGTGTCTGTACCATGGTAGATCGGAGAATGACTCCAAGATAAAGGCTCAACGTGGATCACAAAATTTATTAGAATACTTATAAATATAATAATGTATTAAACAAGGAAATGTGCTTTCATTTTTGCACGTTGCCATGTTAGTCAAAGATTGCTATGACTGTTGTCCTAAATTTTCAAAACTTGATTTTTCTTGTTGAAACAGACGAAATATTTTCTGCAGAAGAGTTACATATAAATAAACACACACACCAATGGATATCTCAAAATATATATATAAAATACCTGAGGCTCCTTTTCCAAGGGAGCCCTCCCTCAGGGTAGCATGATAACCGGGTCCAGAACTCTAAGTCTGAGGCTCTCAGCCCATGGTCAGAGTTTTCAGGCTGGGAAGGGTAAACAAGAATACCAGAGTCACTGTCCCCCTCAGCACCTGCTCATAGAGGAGGGGCATCATTCTGAGAGCAGCCGGCTGCTGTCCTCATCCCCAGGTTTGGTGAGGTGGCAAGGAGTTTCTGCCAGGGGAGAGCGGACCTTACAGAGCAGAGGTCCACAGCTCTGCCTGAGCAACTGTCTTATTTGCAACAGAGGAGGGACAATTCCTTACACGAGATGTCATCAAACACTATGGAGGTCTTGCTGGAGAGCAATTAAGAGGACACTCATAGGTCCAGGACACCAGCTGTGGCAAGAAAAAAATGACAGGACAATCAGTAGTTTAACACAGAGAACAGAGAAAGAGATGGCTAAGAAGGTCCCCCCACCATGAGCCGACCTGGGTGTCAGTCAACCCTGGGCACTGGGAATGTAAATGAATACTTAGTGGGGACTTCCACTCAAGGAGGAAGCAGAGAAGGACATGCAAAGACCTGAAAACATTTCTCAAGCTGAAGCAGTGTGCAGAGGGAAATTTATAGATATAAACATCCATGGTAAAATACCTCAAATACAAAATACTGTGATTTACTTTCAAATATTGGGAGGAGCGCCTGGGTGGCTCAGTCGGTGAAGCCTGTGACTCTCGGTTTTGGCTCAGGTCATGATCTCATGGTTGGTGGGTTCAAGCCCTGTCACTGGCTCTCTGCTCATGGCATGGAGCCTGCTTGGGATTCCATCTCTCTCTCTCTCTCTCTCTCTCTCTCTCTCTCTCTCTCTCTCTCTCTCTCTCAGAAATAAATAAACATGAAAAGGACATCAAATGAAAATTAAAGCAAACAGAAGGCAGAATAACTTTGCTGTGTCCAATTTATGCCTAGGCACTCACTCCAGGATGTGCGCACGCTGTGTTTAGCCCACAGATGACAAAGAACCCGGGGCCCATGACACATTACAGTCCTTCCCTCCAGCAGCTCCTCACCCCGCTCCTGACCAGCTGAGCCATCACTAACTTCACTGTCAGAAACAAAAACCGCTCCAACCTTGTCTTACAGATATCATGGGTTTGCTGCCTAAGCCAGGAGTGAGAACGCAGTAGTTAGGGGTAGAGCACATGTACGCTATAGAGCGTCATGGACGCATTTTTCCCAGTTCAATGATTGTTAATGTTTCTTTGGAGATTTCTTTCTTTCTGGAAATAAGAAAGATCATAAAATTACTCTGATCCTGCGAACAGCCCTCCATGTTTAATGGACAAGACATAAACCAACTGTCTAATTAGGTAAACATGAAAATACTGTAGGATCAGCTTTATGCATCCATTACAGTTATTTAAAAAGTTCACAGTTCTTTCAATGTTTGATTTAAGTAGATGCCATGGCCTGTTAGTGGTTTTTCTTGTCCCTGTAACAATGGACGTTCTTACAAATAGAAAGCCCCATATGTTCTTGCATGTGTGGCTGTAAGTGGTGTAAAAAACTGTTAGGCTGATGAAGGAAAACGTAGAGTTTCTCGTTATTGATGACGCATCTTGGTCACAATAAGAGAGTGAAGGGTTATTGGGAGAGTCTCCATAAATCAACTTCAATGGAGGCAAAGTCTTAGACTTGATGCTGCCTATTTCATTTCAGAAAGCAAGGTCACCTGTTACCTTTTCCCAGGGTAAAGCAAACTAATCATCTCAGTAAAAAAGTGAGTCTTGCCACTCAATGAGACCAAAAGTCAAGTGTATTTGCTCTGAGATAGCAGTCATAGACAGTTAACTCTTCAAAATATAATAGAGGAGATCATATATTTTACCCACTTTCTGACCAGGGTGGGGTAACAGAGTTCCAGTGGAGGCAGGAAGGAGCAAAGCATATTCCAGTGTCTAGAATAAGACTCTTGTGATTGGAAAGCAAAGAGGGGAAAGAAAATGGAAGCTTTTCAGGAGGAAGGATTGTGCTTGGAATGTTCAAGGTTATTCAGGTCACACTCTGGAGCATCGATTAGAATGGATTGGAAGTGGGGTGGACGAGAGAACGTGCATGAATCAGACAGGAGGCTTTCACTGAATTCAGGTGAAAAATGATGGCAGATTAGATGGTGATGGTTGATGGTGACACAGAAGGAAGGTGATGCAGAGACAGGTGTGAACTAGACAGGAACAGGGATGGCTTAGGTACGGGGTAGAGGTTGGTAAAGGATGACTTATTCACTTCTAACTTATGCAACTTTTTGGATGTGGTGTCTTTGAAGAAAAAATGAGTTATTTTCTGTTTTTACATTAGGATATTGAAGTTCTACTTAAGAAAGAGAAACAGGTGTAATATGACAAATGCAAAACAGAACAGCAAAACATTACCGTTTTCCTGGACATTTTACTTCTACAAATGCTTCCTAAATGTGATTTTATTTTCTCAGAAACTGCATCATATTTTGTGCTTTTGTTAACAAAATTCATGCCAATGAAATGCATTCTTTGAAATTCATAGTATCTGCAGTTGGGCACTAAAATGTTATTAGGATTTCTTTACTTCAGGTATTACATTTTAAGATACAGCTAACCAAATTTACTATTTCATATCAGCTGCAAATGCATTCTTATTACTTGATAAAAATGTTAAATAACATCATTTCTAGGAGTTAATTGCTTTAGATTATCTAAATTCTCTTTCTGTTGGTGTTAATTTTTCTAGTATCATAAAATAAATGATATAAAGTTGACTCCTTTAAGAAAGATCTAATTCTCCAGTAGCAATTTATGTGAATGATCTTATATTTAGTTTAGAGTATGTAAGTATGATATGCATAACTATTGCAATACTCAACAGTTTTTCTTCATTCAGTGTTTTTTCTTCAATTTTAAGGCAGTCACTGTTCACTGAGGCCAGTCTGTGTTCATGATTTGTACAATTTTAATATCTACCTCTTCTCTGAAAATGTTTTTATGATACTTGTGAATGAACGTATTTCATGAACATTATAAGACCTTTAAGTATATATTATAGAACTTATGGGGCACCTGGGTGGCTCGGTTGGTGGAGCCTCTGACTTCAGCTCAGGTCATGACCTCAAGGTTCATTAATCTGAACCCCACACCAAGCCCACTGCTGTCAGTGCAGAGCCCACTTCAGGTCCTCTATCACCCTCTCTCTGCCTTTCTCCTGCTTGTGCTCTCTCAAAAATAAGTAAACATTTACTATAGAACTTAGCATATTACATAAATATTAATTATTGCAGAAACTAGAGGCCCAAATTATGTCTATTTAAACACTAGGGTATAGTTTGATATTTTACCCCCCAAATTTTTAAGAAAGCAATTTGACCAATATTTCTAGGTATATCTTTTCATTCACTTGGTATTTATTGACTAACTGGTGGTGATTATTGTATATTAAAATCTTGTTTTCCAAATTGTAAACTGGTAGAGTTGATATATTAATAATATAGTTGCTTTAAGTAGGGAAAATCAATATATTAAAGAGTTTACTGATCTAATAGACTAAGGCTATCTATGTTTTAATATCTAGTTAAATTTAGATCGTCTAAAATAAGGATGAAAACATCAAACATCCATGGTTCTGGGCAGATACAAGTTTGAAAGTCAAAGGTTATTTATGTATCAGGAAATGGAGAAGAGACCATGTTAGTAAAATGGTAAGATTACATGCTTCCTAAAATCATTAAAATTCAAGGAATAAATAAGAACTTTACCACAGCCAATCAGAGGCTACTGAGGGCCAGTTTAGGCTCCTGGAAGGCTATCCTATATCATCTTCACTGAAACCTAATATAAAAGAATAACCTTTTTTTGATTTATTGCTGCCATAATTTCTTCACAATATAGACCTATATGATTAGTTTAATTAAGCAATAGAAAAAAAGAGTAAAAGGCTTGTAAAAGTTGATCACTTAGTAGTAAATGCTTTTTTTAAAAAAATTTAAAAATTAATTTATTTAGAGAGAGAGAGAGAGCAGAAAGGGGAACAGAGGGAGAGAGAGAGAATACCAAGATCTTATGACCCTGGGCCAAAATCAAGAGTCAGATGCTCAACTGACTGAGTCAGCCAGGCACCCCTGAATACTTAGTAGTAAATTCTGATCTAAAGTCACATTTAATTAATTTTGATATACTGCCTATTTGGGACTTCTGTAAATAATCATGATGTACCCTAATCAACTGAGATACATACATTCTGTCTGTCTGTTTCATATGCCGATGTACACAGCCACAATTCTTACAGACATTCTTTCCCTTCTATATTTCATTTTAATTGCCTGGAGCTCATCAGGTTTTCCTGGGAAAGCTGCATTCACTACTGCTTTCCCCCTTCCCCAAGCCATGGAAAGAATCTCATAGGTGTCAGCTTAATAAATTAAGATGTTTGAACAAAGCTCTTCTCATAAAGCCAAGTGTTAATCAATGATTGTATCTTAAAACACTTTTCAGTATTCTCCTTTAGCTATTTAGTTGGGAAACAAATGAATCTTTTAACACTGCTTACAAACAGCAATCATTTCCCAGCTCATGTAATTTCCTGTGAAATACAAATAAAAATAACAAAGAAATACTAATAGCTTTCTGTTTCCAAACCTCTTCACCTAAGACAGAAGACTCATCACGAACATTATCTAGCTTCCGTGTTATCACATGTGTCGGTTTTACTAAATGCCTCACTGAGCACCATCTTAGCAGATTTCAACAGCATTTTCTGGCTTGCCTCCTACCCAGCTGGAGAGGCAATGCCACCTAATTTAGCTTCTTTTTGGGGAGGGGAACACCCGTGTCCCATGTACCAATTTCTCTATTAATCTGATTTTCTTATAGTCAGCCGTGGTGATAGAACAACCCTCAAAACTCATTATCATGCAAGAGTAAATACTTTTCTTTCACTCATGTCATATGGTCTTTGTAGGTCAGCTCTTATGTTCCTCTCTGCTTTATTCTTTCCAGGGCATGGGATAAGTAGACAATTGGTAATGGAGGTTTGCCATTCTCCCGGTGGGAGGAAAGGAGGGCTAGCTCATGAACCTTCTTCTTTGATAGGACATAAACCACTTCTTGCATTTTATTTACCAATCCAGGTCTCCTAGCCCAATCTCTGCTAATGGGATAGGAAGTAAAATTCTTTGACAGAGAGGGACATTGAATGTCTGGATACAATGGATACTTTAACACAGTGGCCTTTTGTGAGAAAACAGATTAAAGAATAAGTATAGGTAGGGTGATTTGTTAGCAGGTAACTGCAGGAATACAGGGAAGGGATGCTGGTGGCTCAGACGAGGGTAACAGTAAAAGTGAGAAATGGTCAGATTGAGGGTATATTTCATGCAGAGCAAACAAAGTGTTCTAAACAATTGGATATAGGATGAGAGAGAGAAAGGATCAAGCCAATGTGAAATGCATGGATTGAACTAGGATGTAATTACTGTCCATTGGGTTTGGAGAAGAAGGGAGGATTGTGGGAGAGATTGAGGAGAGAGCACAGTGAGTACCTGGGCCTCGGATTTTGGGACAATGCTATTGTGAATGGAACAACAATGTACACAATGACTGGCAATATTAATGTTTTTTCTTAATTTTTGTAATCATATATTTTAAATACAACCAATCAGTGTGCCAGTAGATTTTTCCAGTCACATTCTATTGCAAGGATGCGAGTATTACATATAGTGATGGATTTAACTAGAAATGCAATTTTTGCCAAACTAATATAGCAAAAAAGAGAGAAAGACCCTAAAGACTCGAGCACACAAATGATGAAGTGATAATAATGCCTGACCATGAAGTATAAACAGGATAAGGACAGGGCCAAGTGCCCCAACTGGGTAGGCACAGTAGAATGCTAATAGAATTAAAAATTCCAATGTGCTAAAGAAAAATTCATCAAGTCTGGGTACCAGCACCAGAGACCTGGATCACATAGAATTGAGCTAATTGGATAAATTGTCCTTGGTTGTTAATAAGAAGATCTATGATATGATCTATTTTTAAAAGTTTTTTGAAGTCTATTTATTTATTTTGAGAAACAGAGAGAGCACGCATGAGTCAGGGAGGGGCAGAGAGAGAGGAAGAGAAAGAATCTCAAGCAGGCTCTTCACAGTCAGCAGAGAACCAGACATGGGGCTCACTCTCAGGAACGCTGAGATCATGACCTGAGCTGAAATCAGGAGTCAGACGCTCGATCAACTGATCTTGATACCATATGGCCTTGACTGTAATTAGTAGGAGTAGGATGAAGATAAAGTCATTGAAAGAGGGCAGCTCAAGAAATCAGTGGACTTTCCTGTGTACATGGCTTTTCCCATCATACCCTTGTCCACTGCACTCTGACTTGTGACTATTACTTAAATTGCCTGGACCAAAGCAATATTTCCAAATTGTTTAAGTATTCTTAGAAACACATGTGTCACCCTTTTGGCATGAGTGCATGGTGGTTCACATTTTCTTGCCTCTGTTCTGTGGCCATGAGGACAGCTGTGGTTTAGCTGGAAATTTTGTGTAGGCTCAGCTACGTATTGGAATGTGAAGGCGCAGGGAAAACAGACGAGTCATTCTCATCCTACACTAGCTGACCGTGAACCTATCCCAAAGCCACTGAATCATGTGAAAGAATTAGCCATATCAGTACAGCTGCCTGGCCAATGGGCAGTTACCTGTCCATGGTCACATGAATGATCCCAGATGAAATTAGAAAAATCACACAGTAAAAAGTATAAATTAATAAGAAATAAATAGCTTTGTGGTAAAATGCTGAGTTTAGATATGTTGATATGTTTAATTATACTGGAATAGCTAACTAAAACATATGTGCATATTAAAATTTCTGAAAACTAAGACAAGCATAGTATTACAGAACATACAGTTGCTAAATTCCTCAAAAATATATGATTGCATGACAGTAAAATGGGAGGGAAGTGGGGGAAAATCTGGGTGATCATAGGCCATTTGCGTTTTCTAACTGGCTTTACCAGAAGGGAAAGTGAATTTCCTTAGGACAAGAGGTAGTTTTGAAGCTTGGAGCAAGCCTATCAAGGAAGTTAGGTTCCAACCTACCAACCTACAGAAATTGAGACCTAAGGATACTACCTTCCTTGATGGTCTGTTTCAAAGGGATGGTTCCCAGGTCCTTGAGAACAGCATCCCTGGGTTGTGAAACTAGCAAGATTTGCTGTTGCAAAGATTTGCATTACAAAACAAGAGAGGATTCACAATTGCAAGTTTTCTTGTCTATACTATAGAAATAAGGAAAACAAAAGAAAAATATTTCTATAAAGGAGATGGAGATGCACTTGTGATTATATCATCTGGGTTCTGTAAGGGCCAGTGTGAGAGGAGGTCAAGGGGTTTGTAGGCAAGACGCCTGTGTAAAGTCAGCCAGACATTCGGGAAACATTAAGCCCTTTTTGGTCAGTGGGTATTTGTTCTGAGTTGCCTATCTTGGCCCAAATGTTCGAATTAAATCTTTATGTGCTTTGAGGTGAGCTAATGTTTCTATCTTAAGGGAGATAAAATATTTATCACAGGAAGACGGTATTATGGATGGAAGGTACACTCTTGGGAACACAAGCTACAAAATCTTTGAAAAGTGAAAAACAAAATGGATAGATGTTTTCTCTACACAAAAAATTAAAAGCTTACAATCAAAATTGAGGAGAGAGAAAGAGACAGAGGCAGAGAGAAAAAGAAAATGTTTCCTGAAGCAAATTGGCATAGTGGGGTGTGTATGTGTCTATCATCACAGATTCAATGCATTAATTAATACTCAATCCCTTTGAATTACTTGTGTTATCACATATATCCTCTAATGATATTTAATAACTTCATCCAAATGTGCCTATTTGTTAAATAATTAATTTATTCTTTCCTATTTTTATATTATTTTTCTCCTCTTCCTCACTCTTTTCATTTGTTTACAGTTCTACTTTTCTCCCTGAAAAAAAAAATGTTATCTTTGAATGAAAAACAACTGGTGTTGATGGATTGATATTTTCCCATATGCCTTCAAAATTTGTGCTATGGTCTCTGAACTCAAGGGCAAATGATTTTCGACCGTTTTTCTAGGACATCAGTAAAAGTACACTGAGTAATAACCTTCTCTGCATATACCCATATTGTTATGTTTGCTCTTACGTCTTAACCCTTAGAGCTCTTAATTAGCCTCAGACTATTACTCTATGCCTACAAAATCGAACACTTCACAGTTTCTAACGTGAGTCAGAAATCTGACTTGAGTGTGGAAACAGGTGTCAATGCCAGACATTGGTTGGGCTTCCAAATGGCAAATGGAGTATAAACACCCTAAAACGGGTAACTGTGTCTTGGTGAAAAGCGAGATCAGGGATCCTAAAAGGACATTTTTAACCAAACATTTAACACAAAGGGAGTTGAGTACAGGTAATAAACATAAATTCCAAACATGCATAAGGTGTTAGAGATTGTGGGAGTCTGAAGATGTAAGGTGCATGTAGTAGAGATTTATCTTAATTTCAGATTTGTAAAAGTATCTCCTAGCTGCTTAGGAACGAAAAGGCAGCAAATAGGATGAGCTAGTTCAGAGAAAAATATTTCAACACCAAAAGAGGCCTTGGGAAGAAACTAGGGTCTTATAAAGACACACTAATTGATAATTTCTGGCAAAGATCATACCAAGCTAAAAGGCTAAGTATCACAATAAGCTTCCCTTTCCAAGAAACAGTAAGCATAGATTTCACGAGCTATAGTCAATGTCACAGAACTTAGAAGCTTATTATTAGAACTCAACTTATTTTACTGAGACCTACTGAGGATGAAAGGTGTTTCCATATTTTCATATACAAATTTATTTATTTCAAAAAGAAAGTTTTAATATGAATTAACACATTTCTCGGGGAACAAATATAAATGTAACTATTTTATGTTTCAGAAAACTTCCTGCCCTTCCAAAAAGAAAGATTAAAGTATTTATTTTTACTTTACAAAGCATTGTAGTTTAACAATTATTTTGTTTATAACCCATTTTGTGCGATTTTATGAGTTCCCTAATCTGTGACCAAAAACAACGTGTTACAAAACATATCTTTTCTACAGAATCCTTAACCCAGAAATTTTCTTTTCAGTGGAGATTGTGGCTTTTATGTGGTAGATTCCACAAAGGTGCAGTGACGGGAGAAGAGCTAAGGCAAAGCTAACATCAAGACAGTGATAGTTTGTAGACAACAGATGATGATAATTCCTATGTATATTCACTGGTTTTCACCCCGGGATGTGAATTAAGATCCTAGACTGTCACTTGTTCTAGCCATGTCTCTATTCAAATTGAATTGAGGGGTGCCTGGGTGGTTAGGTTAGTTAAGTGTCTGACTACTTATTTTGGCTCAGGTCATGATCTCA